>NW_006408612.1:7308742-7313256 GCF_000296735.1 Chrysochloris asiatica
CCATTTGAACTGCAGTGGCACTTAACAACAATATATATGTATATGTATATGTATATGTATATGTATATACATACATATTCCTTTTCCTGTCTGCTCATCTTCAAATGTGAAAAGACGAACTTAGAGTAATTATATGATAATATGGAGTCCTGGTGTTTTGTTGTGGGTTAATGCACTGGACTGCAAGGTCAGTTTGAACTTCAAGGTTGGCCGTTCAATCTTGGAAACACTATTCAGGGTCACTATGGGTGATAACTGACTTGACAGCACTTAACAACAAACAACAATAAGATAATAATACTTGAAATTTAAATGATATAGTGCTACACCAAGGCACCTCATAATACCTATTGCTCAAAATCAATGATAATGAGAAAAGCTTAAAAGCAACCAGGAAAAACAACAAAGACAGTGTGTACCAAGAAACAAAAACAAAATATCTTCAGAAAATTAAGTTAAAATGGAGACTTTTTGACAGTATCAAAAGGTGAGCAAATTTATTGTCAAAGGGTTTATAAGACCTTGAGAATTTACTCCCAGTAGAGTGTGAAAGGAAATTCTTCAAGCAGATAGAAAACTACACTTTATGAGAATTTGGATCTACAAAGAAATGAAGAGTATTTGAATGACAAATATGCTGACAAATATAAAAGACATATTTCTGATTTTTAATCATTGAAAGGTAACTGACAAAAATAACATATTTCATGGTTTAACGTATAGAGAGAATTAAAGTGTATGACTACAATAGGACAGATGACAGGAAGGGGGAAATGAGGAAATATATTAAACTAAAACTCTTATACTTTATGTGAAATGATATATTATCATTTGAAGATAAACTGTGATAAGTTAGATTCTGTCACCCCTAAAACAATCACTAAAATAAAGAGAGTTGTAACTATTAATAAGATAATTGTGGAGATAAAATATACTTAATTTTAAAGCAGGCAGGAAAAGATAAAAAGGAACAAGGGCAGATAGGTCTAATAGAAAGCAACCCAATCATATCAGTAATTACATTAAATATAAATGATCCACAAACAATTCAATAAAAAGCAGAGATTTTCAATTTTTACAAAATAAGACCCCCTTCTATGCTACCTAAAAGAAACCAACTTCAATATACAAATGGGTTAAAAAGACATTAAAAATAAAAGTGTGGGAAAGACATACCAAGAAAATACTAATCAAAAGAAAGATTAGTTATATTAATAGCAAACCAAGTAGGACTCACAAGAAATATTAGCATAGATAATGAGTATTTCAAAGTGATAACAGGGTCAATATATCTAGTATAAACATAGCAAACCCAAAGTATATTCACCTACCAGAGCTTCAAAATGCATAAAGAAAAAAATGACTGAAATGAAATAAGAAATACACACATTCACAATTATATTATATGATCAGTACTCAATACAACACTATACAAGGTCGCTATGACTTGGAACCAACTCGACGACACTCAACAAAAACAACAAATTATGATCATTAGTACTATTATTAGCAACATCATCATTCATCACTGGCACTACTGAGGTATAAAATTCAAGACAGTGATGTCTATCATACCATTATTATATATAAAACAATATTTTGACAATGTTATCCAAAACATTGTGAGAAAAAGCAAAAATAGATACCTTAACTATTAAAATGATTCTAGTGGTGGTGGTTGTATGCCAGAGTTGTTTCTGACTCATAGCAATCCCATATAAGGTTTCTGAGGCTATAAATCTTTACAGGAGCAGAAAACCTCATCTTTCTCCTGTGGAGCAGTTGATGGATTTGAACTGCTGAGCTTGCAGTTAGCAATCCAACATGTAACCCACTTCTCAACCAGAGCTCTTTAACTATTGAAATGGAAGAAGAGAAATTGCAAATATTTTTAGTTGATGCACTGTAGGCTTGTTGTTGTTCGATGCTGTTAAGTTGGTTCTTACTCATATGTACAACAGATCAAACACTGCCTAGGACTGCACCATCCTCATAATTATTGCTATGTTTGAACCCACTGTTGCAGTCACTGAGTCAATTCATCTCATTGAAGAGCTTCTTTTTCATTAATCCTCTACTTTACATGGACTAGTCCATCCTGGTAACATGTCTACAATACATGAGACAAAGTCTCACCATCATCAATTCTAAAGAGCATTTTCATTATACTTCTTCCAAGACAGATTTGTTTGTTTTTCTGGCAGTCCATGGTATATTCAATATTCTTTGCCAACCCCATAATTCAAATGCATCAAATCTTCATTCTTCCATATATATAGACCAGCATTCACTTGCGTATGAAGCAATTAATGATTCCATGGCACACCTTACTCCTCAAACTGACATCTATATTTTTGAACACTTAAAAGAAGTCTCTTGCAGTAGTTCTGCCCAAAGATCCACACAATCAAAAGCCTTTGCTAGTCACTAAAGCACAGGTAAACATCATTCTGGTATTCTCTGCTTTAAGCCAAGATCCATTTGATGCCAGTAATGATATCCCTTGTTTCCTGTCCTCTTCTGAATCCAGCTTGAACCTCTGGAAGTTCTCTGTCAATGTATGGTTGCACCCATTTTTGTAGTATCTTTAGCAAAATTTTGCTTCCATGGGATATTAATGATATTGTCCAATGATTTCTACATTCCACTGAGTCACCTCTTTTTGGAATGGGCACAAATATGGATCCCTTCCAGTCAGTTGTCCAGGTAGTTGTCTTCCAAACTTCTTGACATAGAGGACTGAGTGCCTCCAGTGCTGCCTCACTTTCTTGAAAGATTTCAATTTTTATTACATCAATTCATGATGCCTTGTTCTTTGCCAATTCCTTCAATGCACCTTGGACTTCTTTCATTATCATTGGCTCTTGATCATACGCTACCTCTTGAAAAGGTTAAACATCAACCATTTCCTTTGGTACAGTGACTCTGTGTACTCCATCCAACTTCTTTTGCTGCTTTCTGCATCATTCAGTAATTTTCCCATAGAATCCTTCAATAATGAAAGTCAAGGCATAAATTTGCATCCGTTGATTGAAAGAGTTCTATTTGTATCCCATCAATTCCTGGTGCCTTGTTCTTTACCAATGCCTTCAATACACCTTCGACTTCTTCCTTCATTATCACTGGTTTCTTGATCATATGCAATCTCTTGAAATTGTTGAGCATTGACCATTTCTTTTTGGTACAATGGCTCTATGTATTCCTTCCATCTTCTTTTGATTTTTTTTTTTTTTTTGCATCATTAAATATTTTGCACATAGAATTCTTCAATGTTGAAAGTTGAGGCTTGAAATTTTTCTTCATTTCTCTCCACTTAAGAAATGCTGAGTGTGTTCTTCCTTTTTGGTTTTCTAACCCCCAGGTCTTTGCACATTTCGTTATAATACTTGACTTTGTCTTCTCAAGTTGCCCTTTGAAATGTTCTATTCATCTGTTTTACCTCTTCATTTCTTCTATTTACTTTACCATCTCTATGCTGGAGAGCAAATTTCAGAGTCTCTTCTGATATCCATTTTGAACTTTTCCTTATTTTTTGTATTCTTAATGACCTTTTGCTTTCTTCTGTACGATGTTCTTCATGTCATCCCACAGCTCTTCTGGTCTTCAGGCTTTAGTGTCTAATGCATCAAATCTGTTCTTCAAATGATCTCTAAATGCAGGTGGGATACATTCAAGGTAATATTTTGACTCTTGTGGACTTGTTTTGATTTTCTTGAGCTTCAGTCTAAATTTGCATATAAGCAATTGATGATCTATTCCACAGTCTGCCCCAGCCTTGTTTTGCAGATGAAGTGAAGCTTTCCCACCTTCACTTTACACAAATGTAGTCAGTTTGATTTCTGTGAATTCCATCTGGTGAGGTCCATGTGTATAGTTGTCTTTTATATTGCTTTAACAAGGTATTTGCAATGAAGAAGTCATTGGTCTTGCAAAATTCTATCATGCAATCTCCAGCATCATTTCTATCACCAAGGTCATATTTTCCAACTACCAATCCTACCTGTTTCCAACTTTTGCATCCCAATCACCAGTAATTATTAATACATCTTGATTGTATGTTTGATTTAGACTGAAGAAATTGTTGTTGTTGTTAAGTACCTACGAGTTAGTTCTGATTCACAGTGACCCCGCACAAGGTTTTCAAAGAGCAGCTGGAGAGCTTGAACCACCAACCTTGCAGTTCAAAGCAACCTTGCAATCCAGCACATTAACATGCAGTGCTACACCAGGACTCTGAAGAAATTGGTAGAATTTTTCAATTTCATCATCACTGCCTTTAGTGGTTGCTGTGTAAATTTTAATAGCATTATTATTAACTAGTATTAACTGCTCTTCTGTGTAGGCTTATGGATATTATCCTATCATGGACAGCATTGTACTTCAAGACAGATCTTAATTTGTTCTTTTTGATGATGAATGTGATGCCATTCCTTTTCAATTTGTTATTCCCAGCATAGTAAACCATGTGATTGTCACATTCAAAATGGCCAATACCAATCCATTTCAGATCACTA
>NW_006408612.1:7313896-7318045 GCF_000296735.1 Chrysochloris asiatica
TGTACAGGGTTTCTGAGGCTGTAAATCTTTATGGGAGCAGAAAGTCTCATCTTTCTCCCATGGAACACCTGGTAGTTTTGAACTGCTGACCTTACGGTTCGCAGCCCAATTCGTAACCACTATGCTATCAGAGCTCCACATCTAGTTAATACCCAGCAAAGTTTCTGACACACAGTAAGTTCTCAACTATCACTGTACTATGATGCTGAGTTTATTTACATGGAATTACTTTCAGTAACATTTTCTTCTAAATCAATCCAGCAGATGCTATCTTATTTAAAAGGGTGATTAAAGGTTGAATTGAATGCTAAGTGAGTTGCTTTGTTTACTGGTGAAAATAATTATTCTTTCAGCCCTAGTCTTCCATCTCCATAAATTAATGTCCTTTTCCCTGATGGCTGGTGAGTTATGAAATTTTTTTCCTGTAAGAAAGTTAGATAAACTCACCACTTCTTATAACAAGCCATTATTTTTAATGGCATAGTATAATTCAATTTAAAATATTATCCTTAATCTAGGTCACCTAAGGTAAAATGATCTAACCTTCAAATCAGCTCTATGAAATAAAACTCTATTTGTACATACATAATTTTTCTAGAAAAATTAAGCCATTCCTTTTCATAAAAAAGTGATTTTAGGTTATTCTAAAAATTCACCATTTCAACAATAATTTTTTTTTTCTACTATCAGGACTGCTGCTTTTAATCTAAAGCCAGAAATAAGATCTTCATTTCACCCAAACATCATAAATGACAATAAACATAAATTTGATTCATTAGTTCACATACTCTGTCTATGCCATTGTCCAATCTTTTGACTCCTAACTGTAAACTGCTGGTAAAGTCCACACCATCTTAATGAAAATGTATGTTCTTTGATTTAGAAGATGTAACCTTCTCTTGATCACCAATTGGTACATTTTCTCAATACTCCACAATGGGGAGAGAGAGAGTATGTGTATTAAGATAGTTAAAAAGTCAGACCTCAGCATTATGCAGCTATTAAAAAAAAAAAAATCAATGAAAATCAAATGATTCAAAGTAGCTCACAATTAAACCAAAAACTTACTTGTGCACTTTTTTTTCCCACAAAGTAGGTATTTCAAAAGCAAATTGATCAATGCTCTAATTGCTCCAAAAACATTTCTGATTAGAAATCTTAATCATATGCTAGCACCTTTTCCTCCCAATTCTCAGGATTTTGTAGAAAGAGAAAGACTCAAGAGAAAGACAAACCATGGTCCCCCTGGACAGATGCAACCCTCAACCATAAGTGGTGTGACTCTCAGCTCCATGCTGCCAGTCTTACTGGACCCCTCTCTACCCAGAGCAGGAAACCTGCTTGGTTGTGCTCAGCAGTAAGGGAATGAAGTACATCGATTGCTCGTGATTATTAGCTGGAGTGGGATGAGCCTCCTCCTTATTATGCAGATTAGCAGAGCTCTCAGTCCCAGCATATTGGGCAGATGCGGGCTAGCAGCTGCTCCTACAGATGGCAAGTACACAACTCCATTAGGATGGATCTATTGTCTGTTCCTGGCTCACATGGAGGCTGGGGCGAACTCAGCAAAGAGGAATTGTTACACGGAGAGATGCAAAGATGCACACATACTCTTAAAAATCTGCACCCAAGAGACTCTTTACACAGCAGGGCCAGTGGCAATCAAATTAGAAAGCTACCCTAAATAAGGACTTTCGTATGTCACAATTAAGCTTGTGTATTTTTTAAAGCAGATTAACCATTAAAATTGAGTAGCATAATTCAAATTTCTCAATGCCATGCTATTAAATATTCAGATTAAAAACAAATCCTAAGAGATTCATTCAGAAATTTGCACGATGTTCAGCTCTTCTGGGACTGTCTGATTTGTTAGTTTCTTTTTAAAGAGGCAAGTATATTTTTCATAGCATCAAAATGTTATGTAACATAAGGAACTGAGTTTCCCTGTTAAAACGTTTGCTTTGGAGTAGTTTGTCCATTTAGAGTTATTATTTATTCTAAAAAGCATCAAGGCATGAATTGAAGTTAGCCTGAAGTGAAAGCAGGTGGATATGAATACTTCTTAGATAAATATTATTTAAATCATTAGCAATTAAATAACTTTCCTATCTGTTACATAATTCTGCTTGTAGTATAAAATAATTTGATTGTATGGTACTGTAGGTGAATGCACTGGACTACAAAGTTGGTTTGAACCATAAAGTCAGTGGTTCAAGCTCACCAGCTGCTCCTTGGAAACCCTATACAGGGTTGCTATAGGTCAGAACCAACTCAACGGCACTCAATAACAACAATAACTTGTTAAAGAGATTAAGCTAAGTTAAAAGATAGTTTGGGTTGGTTTTTAAACTAATTTTGCCTAGATCTTCCTCTAAAGTTTATCCATTGGAGAGGGGAAAAAATGGTCAAGAGAGATTCTAAAGGAACTAGAACTTTCATAAGAATGTAAGGGAACTGTTAGACTGCTACAAGGTGTATAATTTAAACTTATAAAAGATAAATATAGTCCACCAAAATGTTTCAAAGAACCAAGCTTAGAAATGAAAGTACAATGGAAACACAAGTGCCAACCTAGTTCACCATTCAGTTAGCCTGAGCAATGTAGAGCATCAAACAGATCGAAAAGCATATCAAAAAGACACCTGTGTTAGAGCCAGGGTTAAAAGAGCACAAAATTAAGGGACAGAAGAAAAGAGGTTAAAAAAAAGAAAGAAAACAGATTGCTTTTGTTTTGGGGATGGTGACATGTCATTGTATAAGATAAACACTGACATGCTAAAATTGCCAGTTCAAACCCACCAGTAGCTCCTCAGAAACCCTATCAGGGTCACTATGAGTTGGCACTGACTTGACAGCACTTAACAACAACATTCTAAGAAATGGAGTTCTGTTTGGGGCTGTAGGATCAGCACTGGACTGTTAACTGCAAGGTTGGTGATTCAAACCCACTAGCCGCTCCTCAGAGACCTTATACTGCGTCACTATGAATCAGAACCAACTGTATGACATACAACACAACAACAACATAGTAAGAAATAAGAGCTCTGGTGGCCCACTGGTTAAGCACTCAGCTACTAACTGAAAGGTGAAGGTTAGAACCAAAGTTTCCATGATGGAAGGAGGTGACAGTCTGCTTCCATAAAGATCCTAACCCTGCTTCTATAAAGATTGTTGTTAAATTCGATCAACTCGGTTCCAATTCATAGCAACCCTGCATAGTGTTTCTGAGGAACAGCTAGAGGATTTGAACCACCAACCTTGTGGTTCAAAGCAACCTTGTGGTCAAGTGCTTATCCTACAGCAGCACACCAGGAGTCCACAAATATTACAGCCTTGAAAACTACACGGAGCAGTTCTGTTCTGTCCTCTAGGGTGGCTATGAGTCAGAATCAACTCAGTAGTAATGGACTTTGGTATACTAAAATATACTTTATATTTTATAGCACAATCCATTTTTATAAAACTTACCTTTCCTACAAATAATGCATTCCGAGGTTTTTTATTTTAACCTGTTAATATTTCCCAATGTAGATCTTGATATTCAAGTACTTCATAGACATTTTCATAACCTAAAGTTTGAAAATAATATTCTAGAATGTGGCCAAGCAGGTAATGTTTATAAAAAAGAAATAGATCCTTTGAATGTTAACATCAGTGTTAAGTGTAAGAAGTGCTTTCCTCCAAATTGCCAGACTCAGAAAGACTTGGTGTTTTGCAACATCAGGGAAAAGCTTCCTCCCTTCTCTAGAATAAATCGTAGAGTAAATGGCCAATGACTGAAAAACATATCAAGCTTCAATCAAACCATTTTCAGGATGGGCTGGGAAAAAACAAATGTTGCTGTGAAACTCAGGTTAGATGTTAAAGAGATCAAAAATAGTCTAAAATAGACATGCTCACTCCAAGTAGGGCACATAAGGCAGGTGGGAATGAGGTAGGTGGAACCCCTAAAATATAGACCATTCTTCCAAGAGAGATGCAAGTCCAAATATGAGGTAGTTACAAAAAGTTTGTGGAAATGAAACAAAAAGATCATAGAATTTTTGCATGATTTTTTTTTTTTAATTTAAGGTTTTTATTGTGGATTGAGTGAAAGTTTACAGGGCACATCATCAGTTTCACATTCAACAATTCATATAACTTGTTTCA
>NW_006408612.1:7321435-7324476 GCF_000296735.1 Chrysochloris asiatica
CCCAGCTGTGAGCCTTCCAACCTTCTAAGTATTCCTTTACATGTGGTTCAGAGTTCTGGGACCATCCCCTGAGCCTGCTTGGTCAGGTATTCTGTGTTGTTGTTGGCGGAGCTCTCTGCTATGCGTCCACCCGATCCACCATCTTGTTTGTTCCTTGCATGAATTTTTTGAAGCTCCTTCCTACATCCCACAGGTACAAAATCACACAGGTCCTCTTAGAAAGCCAATCACCACGATCAAAAGAAAGCAGCAGAAAGTGTGTTCTGTGGCTGTTTGATAACTAAGGAGTTCAGCCCCACAATGAAAGAAGACTATGACAAAAGAGTAGTGTTAGCACAATAAGTTGAAATGTGATTTTGCTAAAGTGAGTGTCCTGTCAATGCCTAAAATCTAAACCTAAAGTTCAAATTGTCCAGTTAAAAAATGGACAAAGGATATGAACAGACACTTTACCAAAGAAGACCTTAAAGCAGCCAGAAAACACATGAAGAGATGCTCATGATCATTAGCCATTGGAGAGACGTGAATCTAAACAACAGTGAGATACTTATCTTACCCCAACAATAATGTTGTAATTGTTGTATAGTGCCATCATGTCAGTTCCAACTCACATTGACCCTGTATAGGGTTTCCAAGAGTAGCTGGTGGGTTTAAACTGCCGACCTTGTGACTATTAGTTCAGTGCTTATCCTACAGTACCATACCAGGACTTGTTAAGTACCATCAAGTCACCTCCAACCCATAGCAACCCTGTATAAGGTTTCCAAGGCTATAAATTTTTGTGAGAGTAGAAGGCCTCATCTTTCTCGCTTGACTGGTAGGCTTGAACCATTGAACTTGTAGTTCAAAGTCCAATTCTACACAACCACCAGCAATCCCACTACTAGGTATATGCCCTAGAGAAATAAGAGCTTTGACATGAATAGATACCTCTCCACATATATCTTTTATGTTCATCACAGTATTATTCACAATGGCAAAAGGGTGGAAATAACATAAGTGCCCTTCAATTAGCAAATGGATAAACAAAGTGTGGTACATACACACAGTGGAATACTATGCAACATTAAAGAAAACAATGGGTCAACACAATGTCTCACAATATGGATGAACTTAGAAAGCATTATGCTGGATGAAATAAGGGGCAATCACAATAGGACAGATAGTATATGAGAACACTAATATAAAAAAAAATCAAGAAAAGGTTTATGCACAGAATGAAGCATTCTTAGATAGCTACCAGGGGTCTGAGGGTGACATGTATTAACTTGGATTAAGGGAAAGGAAATACAATAAGGGGAGGTTAGCACAGCATGATTAAGGCAGAGGAAGACACTGGGAGGTACAGAAAAATAAATGGTAACAATGGTAAATATTATTATATGCACAGCCATGCAATAACAGTAAGAAAGCACAATAATTTAAAAGTGGATACAAAGGTAGATAGGCAAGCTGAACAGGTGTAGGACAGTATATGGGAGTACACCAATGAGCATATATGTAGGCTTGTCAAAAGATATTTCTACATACATATTTGTATGTGCTACAAGTATAGTCAGGTATATAGTACAACTCAAAGCTATGCAGACTTCTTAGCCATACTAAACACCTGAGGGACTGAGTTATGGAGTTGAGGGTTTAGGATGGTAGTCTTGGGGGACATCTAAGTCAGTTAGCATAACATAATCCATCAAAACAATGTTCTACATCCTACATTGGTTGGTAGTAACTGAGGTCTTAAAAGCACGTAAGCAACCATCAAAGATACAGCTATTGGTCTCTTCCCATCTGAAACAAAGAAGGGGGAAGAAAATCAAAGATTCAAGGAAACAATTAGTTCAAAAAACTAATGGGTCACACAAACAAGTCTCCACTAGCCTAAGACCAGAACTAGCTTCCACTTCCTGCCATTCTGCTCAGTATGGCAATAGAAGATCCTGAACATAGTAGCAGAAACTTCAAATCATAAAGAAGAGTAGACTTACTGAACTGATGCTACAGACTGTGGAACCCCTGAGATTAAGACCCTTAGACACTCTTCAAACCTCGAACTGAACCCACTCCTGGAGATCATCTTTCAGCCAAACAAAAGACCTATAATGCATAATAACACCCATGAGGAATGTGTTCCTCAAACAAAAAGGCCAACATCTGCCCCAAAACAAAATTCAGAAAACAAGAAAGGGAGGGAAAGATGGGCAAGTGAAACAGAGAACGCAGGGAAGAAGTGGAAAGAAAGTCATTACATTGTGAGAATTGCAACTAATGGGGGGAGGGGGGAAGTGTAGATTGTTGAATTGGAAACAAATTTGCTTTGTAAACTTTCACCCAAACCACAATGACGTACTGGAAAAAAAGTAAATTATACTATGAATTCATTTCAGTTCCATACATATTTTTAAATGGAAGACCCGTGAGTCTATCTTATTCACTGCTATATCTACAGCATATTGTACATTATCTTACAGAGTAAACACTCAATAAATAGATGATGAATGAGGGTGTCAGCTCATGTAATAGTGCAGATGAAATAACTGACATGTAAATATATAATTACATCACAGTATAGGAAATGTAAAAAATCAGTCATATACTATAATAGCACAGAAAGACTTATTGAGGACTTCAGGAACCCAGAACACATTTAAGATGGTTTTGAAGCATAATCAAGAGATTGATGGACACTCCAAGAAAACATGAATAGAATATGCAAAGGCACAAAGATGTGAAACAATAAGACACCTACAAATATTAAGTGCACTGACTGGGGAGATTGGGAGATGGGGACAGATGATGAACACCAGGATGAAGAGGGAAACCTTGGCCAAATCATGCCAAAGAGGAGCCTGGAGTTCACAACTTTATACTGAAGGGTTTTAAGCAGTGGACACAGTCAGATTTGACTCAAGTGTTCAGAATTACATAAATTAAGTTAATTTCAAAATATTCTTTCTGCATATGATCCAAGAGTAAATAGACAAAGGTTTACAAAACAGACTAAATGCTTTAGAGAAAGGAAGATCGCTTAAGGGAAATAAGAC
>NW_006408612.1:7325566-7328117 GCF_000296735.1 Chrysochloris asiatica
TAAGATTCAATAGTGAATGATTGTTATCATGACTAATCACGACTAAAATATATATATATATATTCTTTCTGGAAATTGACTGCCCTTAGTAACAGCCTCCTCTTGTCTGGTGTCTGACCTTTTGTCATCTTAAGACCTGTGAGCACTTAGACAAATTTGGCTGTCATTTTTGGATCATGAATTCTACAATCAACATAGTACTCCTTTCTGACATGAACCAACAGTTATTTTCTGACTTCCCTTTTCCTGGAACTGAAACTTTTTGAATGCAAGCCATTGACTGATCAGCATTTTGACCAAGAAGCAGGCTGGAGATTCCCCTCAGTATTAGGAGCTCACAAGTGATTTTGAATTGTGATAATAGAACATTTACTAGCTAATAATAACACTTTAGATCGGTTTGTGCTGTTGACTTCTCCAAATTCTCCTTGGTGTACATACTGAAACTTTTTGTGTCCAGTAGAATAATACCCGTGAAGTTCTCCGTTTCTTTTTGCTAAAATCCTCCCCTTCCTATCTCCCTAACACTTACACCCATTCTTGATTTATAGTTGGATTTGAACATAACAATCTCCTCTATGGATTATAATACTTGAGGGCAAGAACCAGGAGTGATTTCTCTCTGTTACTATTGGCATCTAAGATAGTAGGTTAGACAGTAAACAAAACAAACAAACAAAAATCTGTGAAATCCCTGTGTATAATGCAAACTACTGTGAAAGTGAAGTTTTTATTCAATGGTTTCACACGTACAAGCAGAGGAGTTCTTTGTTTTTCCCATGGAAGCTGGTGTTGTCTACAGATTCATAAAGTCTAGCCACACTGATACTGGAGGTCCATCCTCTCTGCCTGTCTCTCTTTATCATTCTCCTCCCTCACAGTTTTCTTATTCTTTCATCCCTCCATCCTCATGCTAGGGTCTTATCCATCAGTCTGTCCATTCAAAATAGAGGGTACAAGCTGGAGACTCTTAGACAAAGCACAACCCACACAATCTCACCACTTCCATCAAGTCAATTAGTACTCAACAACTCTGCAAGACAGAGTAGGACTTCTTCATAATGGGCTTCCCAGGCTATAAATCTTAGCGCAAGCAGACAGTCTCATCTTTGTCTTGCAGAGTGCCTGGTGTGTTTGAATCACCAACATTGCTGATAACTGCCCAGCACATAACCCACTATGACACCAGTGCTCCCTATTTAGTCCATAGAGTGTCTTTGTTGTAGTGTTTTGTGTGTGTGTGTGTGTGTGTGTGTGTGTGTGTGAAATTAGAGTCAGCATGTTAAAATCATGAGACGTCACATAAAAATCCAATTTCGGGCTTCTGTTAACACAGGAAAACAATGAAACAGAGCTGAGTTGGGGCTCAGACAAACTGAAGGAAGAGGTTTTAGTAGGAGCTATAAGAGCTGCAGACCCAACCTTATGCCAACCAGACAAACCAGCAAAAGGATCAGCATAACATTCATGAGCTGCAAGGGAGCCTATTGCATTGCCCTTCAAAGAATAATGCCCGTGCATTTTTTATGCCTTCCAAATCTCCAGTTAATTTCTCTTATGACCAAACCTGACCTAGAACTGTATAGGGAAGGGAATGCTAGAAAATGGCTCCAGTCTAGCTAGTGGACATAGTACAGAACTCATACAGCATCAGTTGGTACAGTTTGGTGACATCAATGATCAGAGCAAGTGTAATAAATAACTTTTATTGAAGTCCATCTGAACACAAAAATCTAACCTAATAATAGGAAAATAAAAGCAAACATAGAGAATGTAGAGATTATAGCTTAGCCATTACATTTTGCCACCTTGACCCAGCACCCATACAGTGCCTTGCACACAGTAAGTGTTTTGGTGACATATCAGATAGATAGTCCTGATAGTTGTTGTTAGGTGCTAGTGAGACGGTTCTAACCCATACAGACTGTATGTACAACAGAACAATACATTGTCCAGTCCTGCACCATCCACACAATTGCTGCTATGTTTAGCCCCATTGCTGCAGCCACTTCGCCAATCTATCTAGTTGAAGTTTCCCTCTTTTTCCCTCCACATTACCAAACATGATGTCCCTTTCCAGAGACTGATCCCTCTTGATAATATGTCTGAAATGTGATAAACGAAGTCTGGCCATCCTGGCTTCCAGGGAGCATTCTGGCTGTATTTCTTCCAACACAAATCCATTTGTTCTTTTGGCAGTCCATGGTACTTTTAATATTCTCCTCCATCACCATAAGTGAAATGCATCTATTCTTCTATGGTCTTCCTTATTCACTGTTCAACT
This sequence comes from Chrysochloris asiatica, assembly GCF_000296735.1. NCBI lineage: Eukaryota > Metazoa > Chordata > Mammalia > Afrosoricida > Chrysochloridae > Chrysochloris > Chrysochloris asiatica. The sequence goes on from NW_006408612.1 coordinate 7,327,851, forward strand.
TTCACCTGCAGATGAGGCTATTGAAAATGCCAGGGTTTGGATCAGTTGTACCTTAATACTCAAACATTTTTGCTCTTTAATACTTTAAAGAGGTCTTGCATAGCCAATTTGCCTAATGCAATATGTCATTTGATTTCTTGATTGCTGCTTCCATGACTCTTGATGGTTGATCCAAGCAAAATGAAGTCTTTGACAACTTCAATCTTTTCTCCATTTGTATGGATGTTGTTTATTGGTCCAGTGGTGAGGATTTTTGTTTTCTTTATA
>NW_006408612.1:7329482-7332036 GCF_000296735.1 Chrysochloris asiatica
CTAGAGTCTTCACCTGCTCTATCTTTCTATGCCATAACCTCTACCACCATCTCTGCTGTTGCTGCTTTTCTGGATAGGATCTCATGCTCCACTCATGCTCTTCTGGGATTCTCTGTTCCTGAAATGAAAGATTAACTACACCCCCCATTTAGCTACACATCTTCTACCATTACAGTTGTAGCAATTGCAATTAATCCTGATAACAATTACTCACAATTGAATCATAAAATCCTATCACCATTATCCCCCACCCCTTTTCACCAGATCCATCTGGAAAAGAGGAAAACTATTCAGTGGGGATTCTACCTTACCTTCCTCGTTCTGAAACTAAGCACACTCATGAAAGCTTGTAAGCCAGCCATTTTGTGCTCTTATAGCCTCCCATTTTTGATAGCCAATGTTTAAGTTGCTATCTACCGTCCCTATCTACCCAGTGTTCTGAGGAGAAAATCTTAATCCTTGAAATGAAGAATCCTTCCATTTTGGTTGGAATTTTGAGCAACTACATCCATAAGCAAAGGTCCAGTTTATCAAATGGTAACAATTTATGCTTGCTTTCTGTATCAAACGTCTTTATCTTTATCTGGTTGAGTACTGATCAGCTGGCCATCCAAGCTAAATTGAATGGGTACTATCTGCAACTCTAGGAGCTCTCCCACACCTCCCCCCACTTCCAACAATCTGGTCATTTCACTCTCAATTCTAGTCCCCAGTGGCTATATCAGTGTCCGTGGGCTCAAGAGTTCACACATCTCCCTAAACATCAGACCATCCAGTCCTTCCTCTTTTCTGTCTCACCTCAAAGTCAACGGGTATCTATGGAACATGGCCAAACTCAGTCCATGTCTTCATTGTTGCATTTCTCCCACTTCCACTTACAAGTAGACCAGGGCAGTCAGGTGTAGGAGACTGCTTGTGGGTATATTCTTCCATTGTTGTAAATCTCTTTTGGTTTCTTATAGTTGTTGTTGTAAAGTGCCATTGAGTCAGTCCCAACCCATAGCGACCCTGTATAGGGTTTCCAAGGAGAAGCTGATGAGCTTGAACCACTGACCTTGCAGTTCAAATGCCTTTGCAGTCTGGCGCATTAACCCACAGCACCACATCAAGATTCCTTTCTTATAGTAGTGTTTTGTAATTCTCTTTATGTAGATCTTTTGTTTCTCTGGTTAGATTTACTCCTAAATATTTCATCCTGTGGGTGGCTATTGTAAATAGTATATTTTCCTAATTTCCATTTCAGAGCTTTCTTTATTGGTATAGAGTAATCCTGCTAAATTTTGTATGCTGATCTTGTACCCTACCACTTTTCTGAATGAGCACTAATAATTTTTTTTGCTGAGTCTTTGGGATTTTCTATTTATAGGATCATATCATCTGCAAATAGAGAGTTTAATTCTTCTTTGCCATTTTAGATACCTTTAATTTTCCTTTCTTACCTTATAGCTCAGGAGTTCTGGTGTGGCACTGTGGGCTGTGTCAGACTACAAAATCATTAGAACTGCAAAGTCAGTGGTTTAAGCTCACCAGCAGCTCCTTAGAAATCCTACACAAGACCGCTATGGGTTAGAATAGATTGTTGTTGTTGTTAAGTGCCTTCGAGTCAGTTCCAACCCATAGCGACCCTGTACAAGGTTTCCGAGGGTGTAAATCCTTATGGGAGTAGAAAGCCTCATCTTTCTCCCGCGGAGCGACTGGTAGTTTCGAACCGCTGACCTTAAGGTTCACAGCCCCATTCCTAACCTCTACGCTACCAGAGCTCCTTTAGAATAGATTAGACAGCACTTAAAAACACCAGCAACAACCTTATAGCTCTGACTAAGACTTCCAATACAATATTGAATAGGAGAGGTGATAAAGGGCATCTTTGTCTGATTCCTGTTCACTAACGGAATGCTTTCAGTATCTCTCCATTGAGACTGATGTTGGATTTTGGTTTTGTATAAATGATTTTGATTATGTTGAGGAATTTCCCTTCAATTTCTACTTTGTTGAGTGTTTTTATGAAGAATGGGTGTTGGACATTGTCAAATGCCTTTTCTGCATCAATTGATATTATCATGTGGTTCTTTTCATTTTTTAATTTATATGGTGAATTGCACTGATTGTTTTTCTAATATTGAACCATCCTTGCATCCCTGGTATGAATCCTGCTTGATCATGATGTGTTTTCTTTTGTTGTTTTGGGGGGACTTTTTTTGATATGTTGTTGAATTCTATTGGTCAGGATTTTGTTTAGAATTTTTGCATCTATGTCCATGAGGGATATTTGTCTATAATTTTCTTTTTTAGTGATGTCCTTCCCTGGTTTTGGTATGAGGATTATGCTTGCTTCATAAAATGTACTAGGAAGTTTCCCATCATTTTCTATATTCTGGAATAGTTTGAGTAGAATTAGTGTCAGCTCTTCTCTGGCTGCAAACCTTAAGGTCAGCAGTTCGAAACTACCAGCCGCTTCGCGGGAGAAAGATGAGGCTTTCTACTCCCGTAAGGATTTACACCCTCGGAAACCCTGTACAAGGTCGCTATGGGTCGGAACCGACTCAACGGCACT
>NW_006408612.1:7333386-7342087 GCF_000296735.1 Chrysochloris asiatica
TGTCACACACCTTTCTTAATTTTAAACCATTCAGTATTCCTGTGTTCTGTTAGAACAACTGCCTCTTGGTCCAGGTACAGATTCCTCATGAGCACAATGAAGTGTTCCAGAATACTCATACTTCGCAATGTTGTCCAGAGCTTGTCATGATCCACAGAATTGAAAACCTTTGCATAGTCAATAAAGCACAGGTAAACATGTTTTTTATATTCTCTGCTTTCAGCCAAGATCCAACGGACATCAGCAATGATATCCTTCATTCCATGGCCTCTTCTGAATCTGGCTTGAACCTCTGAAAGTTCTCTGTCAATGTATGATTGTAGCTGTTTCTCTATTACCTTTAGCAAAAATAACTCTTCGTAGTATTCTGTTATTACCTTTTTTATTTCCATCACTCATGTGATTTCTTATGCATGTTATTCGTGTCTTCTCCCTTTTTTCTTTTGTTAGATTTGCTAATGATTTGTTGGTTTTATTAATCATTTCAAAGAACCAGCTTCTCGTCTTATTGATTCTTTCTATAGTTATTCTGTGTTCTATCTAGTTTATTTCTAATTTTTATTATTTCTTTTATTCTGGTGACTTTAGGTTTACTTTGTCTTTTTCTAATTGTTGGAGATGTTGTGTTAATGTGTTGATTTTGGTTCTTTCTTCCTTTTGGATGCATGCATTTATTGCTATAAATTGTCCTCTCAGCATCTTTTTTTTTTTTTTTTTTTTTTTTTTTTTTGCTGTGTTCCAAAGGTTTGAGTATGTGGTGTTTTCATTCTCATTTGTTTCTAGGAATTTTTGATTTTCACTTTGTATTTGTTCTACTATCCAGTAGCTCTTAAGTAGGGTGTTAGTTTCCATGCATTTGATTTTATTTCCTTGATCTTCCTATTGCTGATTCCTAATTTTACACCATTGTGATCTGAGAAGATGCTTTGTAGTATTTTGATGTTTTTAAATTTGTTGAGTTTGCTTTGTGGTCTAACACATGGTCTATTCTGGAGACTGTTCCATGTGCACTGGAAAAGAAGTTGCATTGTGCTGATGTTGTGTTGAAAGCTCTGTACAAATCTATGAGATCAAGTTGGTTGATAGTTCTGTTTAGTTCCTCTGTGTCTTTGTTGAGTTTCTTTCTGATTGTTCTGTCCTTTTTATAAGTGGTGTTTTAACAATTCCCAATATTATTATTATGTTTTTGTTATTAGGTGTCATTGAGTCGGTACCGACTTATACACAGCAGAACGAAACACTGCCCGATCCATCAGCTCTTGTTCATATGCTACCTATTGAAACAGTTGAACATCAACCATTTCCTTTTGGTACAGTGTTTCTGTGTATTCCTTCCATCTTTTTTTGATGTTTTCTGAATCATTCAATAAGTTGCCCAGAGAATCTTTCAATAACGAAAGTCAAGACTTGAGTATTTTCTTCAGTTCCCCCAGCTTGAGAAATGCTGAGTGTGTTCTTCCTTTTTGGTTTTCTCACTCCAGATCTTTGCACATTTTGTTGTAATATTTGGCTTTATCTTCTTGAGCAGAACTTTGAAATTTTCTGTTCAGCTCTTGGACCTCCTCATTTCTTCCATTTGCTTTAGCATCTCTACGCTGGAGAGCAAGTTTCAGTGTATCTTCTGACATCTATTTTGACCTTTTCCTTCTTTCTTGTCTTCTCAATGACTTTGTGGTTTCTTCATGTATGATGTTCTTGATGTCATCCCACAACTCTTCTGGTCTTCTGTTTTTCGTGTCTGATGCATCAAATCTGGTCTTGAAATGGTCTCAAAATTCAGGTGGGATATATTCAAGGTCATATTTTGGCTCTTATGGACTTGTTTTCATTTTCTTCAGCTTCTGTTTGAATTTGCATGAGTAATTGATGGTCTGTTCCACAGTCTGCCCCTGGTTTTGTTTTCACTGATGATATGGAGCTTTTCCATAGTCTCTTTCTGAAGATGTAGTCAATTTGATTTCTATGCATTCAATCTGGCGAGGTCCATGTTTATATTGGTCTCTTATGCTGTCTAAAGAAGGTATTTGAAATGAACAAATCATTGATTTTTTCAGAATTCTATCATGAGTTCTCCAGCATCATTTCTATCACCAAGGCCATATTTTCTAACTACTGTTCCTTCCTCTTTAGAGTTGTCTATTTCTTTCTTCAAATCTTTTAGGGTTTGCTTTATGTATTTTGGGACTTTTTCATTGGGAGCATAGATATTTATTATGGTTATTTCCTCTTATTCAATTGGCCCTTTAATCATGAGCTAGTGCCCTTCTTTGTCTCTTATGGTGGTTTTTGCCTTAAAGTTTATTTTATCTGATATTAATATTGCCACTCTATCAAGTTTTTATTAAAATTAGCTTGGTATATTTTTCTATTCTTTAATTTTTAATCTATGTTTGTTTTGTGTGTAAGGTATGTCTCTCATAGACAGCATATTGAAGGATCCTGTTTTGTTATCCATTCTGCTACTCTCTGTCTCTTGACTGGTGCATTTAATCCATTGACATTCAGTGCAATTATCAGTGTTGTTGTTGTTAAGTGCCGTCGTGTCGACCCCAACCCATAGCAACCCTGTGTAGGGTTTCCAAGGAGCAGCTATTGAGCTTGAACCACCAACCTTGCAGTTCAAACAGCTTTGCAGTCTGGCGCACTAACCCACAGCACCACACCAGAATTAATTGTTGTCATTATGCTGTTTGTTTGTTTTTTTGTGGTGCTGCTGGTTCTTTGTTCTGCATGCTTTCCTGTGCTGAGTTCAAATTGTTGTGCTTTTTCTTGTTACTTTCTTCATACTTTTATGTTTCCATAATCTTCTTGGTTTTCCTTTTCTTGATTTGATGTGGAGCTGTAGTAAGTTTCTTTGAGGTTGCCCTATACTTCCTCATTTTAAAGCAGTCTGCTTTATCCTGAAATCTACATGACCTCATCATCATCTGGATCTTTTATTGTACTTTTCTCTTCTTTTGCTTTGCAGTTGTCTTAATTATAACTGACATCCTAGATCCACTAATTTCATTCTTGTAGTTTTGTTCTGCTCTGGACTCTCTCATCTCTGGACTGAGTTCCAGGTGGTTTTGCCACATATGTCAATCTCTGATTGTTGTCTGCTCTTGTGGGTTCCCAATCCAAAGAACTCCCTTCAGTATGTTTTTAAGTGCTGGCTTGGTTTAAAAAAATCCCTTAGCTTCTATTTATCCTGAAATTTTCTGATTTCATTGTCATATTTGTATTAATTAGATGAATGGATGTTAGTGTATTCTTAAGCACACTCCAATTGCCTCCTGGTAGGTGTGATGAAGAGATGGTGTCTCTGTTCATTGCTCTTACAGCTCAATTCAAATTGTTCTTAGTAGGTGTTATTTGTAGATGCTGCTCTGGTGTAGAAAAGCTGGTATTGGCTTTTGCCAAAGTGGTGGGGTTTTAGAGGGTGCAATTGTAGCTTGGCATATGGCTTTGTCAGGGGAGGCAAGAAGGAAATGAGCTCTCACAACAAGATAGAAAGAGGCAAAAAAAAAAAACTAAACTAAAAATGAAAGCCAAAAGTCATAAAAACGCAGGGGGGCAGGGGGAAAATAATGACAATAAAACTGGAAAAAGGAAAAATAAACTGTGAGAAAATATGAGTAATTCTTTAGCCCCACCTAATGGACTTCTTGCTGCCGGTTAATGCAGTAAACTGCATGTCAGTTTGAGCAGTTAGTTAAGGCCGGCAGCTCCAATTCACCAGCTGCTCCTTGGAAACCCTGTACAGGGTCACTATGAGTCGGATCCCGACTCGATGGCACTTAGCAACAACAATGAACTTCTATCTTCAAAGCCACCTGAGAAATTTCACTATGTTCCCACTGTTCCTCTGTGATGCAACATAAGCTTTTTTCTTTTCTTCTCCTCAAGTCCATTCAACTGTTTCTCCTAGTGAAAGGTTGGCCATAACCACTTTGGAAAACACTCTTCCAGTTGTCTTCTCCTCCTTCAATTCTGCACCCAGCGCATGACGCAGAATCTTCCCTGTGGGTGTCTACTCATACAGGTCTTCCCTCTGGCCACAAGAGCAGAGATGAGTAACAAGAGCAAAAGAAAAGAAGGAAAAAGGAAGAAAAAATACTCTCACCTTTGTCTTTGCAGATCACTAGCAGGTTTCTGCACTGGGAGTGTTCTCTTGTCCCACTATCCATTCACTTCTGTTCAAAATGGTTGCAGTAGGACACACTGACTGCTCCAAATCAGAAGTCACCTCCTTTCGTGTTTCTGTTCCAAATCTTACTCTTGGCAAGCACTCAATCCACTTATTTATCCACTTTTCTGATCTTCAGAGTTCCCAAACCATCCTCTGAATCTGTTTTGTCTGGTTTTCCATGTTATTACTGACAGGAGTCTACACAGCCTTTCTGCCTAGTCTGTCATCAACACCACCTTCTTCCTCAGTTCTTTCACTTTGAGGAATACTGAACATCTTCCCTTTTGGTGTTCTAACTCCAGATCTTTGTACATTTCATTATAATCTTTGACTTTCTCTTTTCAAGCTTCCCTTTGAAATTTCTGTTTAGCTCTTTTACCTCCTCATCTCTTCCATGTGCTTTAGCATCTCTATGCTGCAGAGCAAGTTTCAGAGTCTCTTCTGACATCATTTTGGTCTTTTCATTCTTAATGACCTTTTTCATTTTTTCCTGTATGATATTCTTGATGTCATCCCACAATTCTTCTGAATTCTAGTCATTGGTGTCTAATGGATCAAATCTGTTTTTCAGATGACCTCTAAATTTGTGGGTGGGATATGTTCAAGATCATATTTTGGCTTCCATGAACTTGTTTTAATTTTCATCAGCTTCAGCCTGAAATTGCATATAAACAATTTATGGTCTGTTCCTGTCTGCCTCGGCCTTGTTTTTACTAATGATATGGGCCTTTTCCACCATCTCTTTCTACAGATGTGGTGATGGTGGTTTATGCTATCAGCTCAGTTTCAACTCTTAACCTCTTTCCAAGGTTGCAAATCTTTACAGGAGCAGAAAGTCTCATCTTTCTCCCATGGAGCATCTGGTTGATTCAAACTGCTAACCTTTCAGTTAGCAAGCAGCTCATAATCCTTATTCAGTTTGATTGCTGTGTATTTCATCTGGTGAGGTCCAGATATATAACTGTCTTTTATGTTGTTTAAAAAAGATATTTGTAGTGAATGAGTCATTGGCTTTGCAAAATTCTATCATGCAATCTCCTGCATCATTTCAATTATCAAGGCCTTATTTTCCAACTCCTGATCCTTCCTCTTTATTTCCAACAATTGCATTCCAATTGCAAGTTATTGTTAAGCACCATCAAGTCAGTTCTGACCCATAGCTATCCTGTATAGAATTTCCAAGGAGTGACTAGTGAGCTTGAACTGCCAACCTTGCAGTTCAAACCAACTTTACAGTCCTGCACATTAACTCACAGTGCCATACCAGGACTCCTAATTATCAATAAATCTTGATTGAATGTTTGATTAATTTCAGACTGAAGAAGCTGGTAGAATTCTTCAATTTCATCATCACTGGCTGTAGTGGTTGCTGCATACATTTGAGTAATAATGGTATTAACTGGTCTTCCTTGAAGGCATATGGATATTATCCTATCACAAAAATATTATACGTCAAGATAGATATTGAAATGTTCTTTTTGATGCTGAACATGATACCATTCCTCTTCAATTTGTCATTCCCGGCATAGTAAACCATCTGATTGTCAGATTCAAAATGAGCAATACCAGTCTATTTCAGCATACCGATGCCTAGGATATCAATCTTTATGCATTCCATTTCATTTTTAGAACTTCTAATTTTCCTAGATTTATAATTCATGCATTTCACATAGCGAATATTAATGGATATTTGCAGCTGTTTCTCTTCATTTTGAGTTGTGCCCCATTAGCAAATCAAGGTCCCCAAACCTTTACTCTATTCACATCATTATGGTCAACTCTACTCTGGGGAGGCAACTCTTCCCCTACTGTATTTTGAGTGTCTCCCACCATGAGGAGCTCATCTTCCAACTCTATATCTGATAATAATCTGGTGTTATTCATCATGTTTCAATACTAAATATTCTGTTGCTATTCAACAGTGTTTCACTGTTATTCATAAGTTTTCAGTGGTTAACCATTTACAAGTAGTCCTCCTCTCCTTCTTCCGAGTCTATCTTAATCTAGAATCTCAGTTGAAACCTGTCCACCATGGACGACCCTTCTAGCAATCAAAACACCAGTGGCATAGCTTCCAGCCTCACAGCAACATGCAAGCCACCACAGTGTGACAAACTGACAGACAAGTGGTGGATAGTCTTGATTACCTAATTTAAAATCAAATCTAAGATAAGATTCATAATAGATAAAAGGATAGCAATATCATAAAGCATCCTGTGAGTCTATTAATATTGCTTCATTGTTCAAGCACTAGGCTCTGCTATGGCAAAATTAGTAATGGTATCTGTACATTCAAATGTAAACCTACGCTTCACAAGTTTTTTAATTTAAATATAAAAATGACCTTCATGATTCTTCCTGATCAAGAAATAATTCCTTGACTAAGTCATTAGCATTAAGATTGTTGTTTTGGGGTGTGATCAAATGTTCTGGAATACATAAATAGAGTTGATCCCATGTGACAGAATAGAAATGTCCCATAGGTTTTTCCTTGGCTGTAATCTTAATAGAAGCAGATCATCAAGTCTTTTTCTGGGAGTCACTGGGTGTGTTCAAACTGCCAATGTTTCCGTTAGCAGCCAGTGCTTAACTTTGTGCCATCAGGGCTCAATCCTGTAAGCAAAATAACGGTCAATGGTGGTAACCATTGAAGGGTATCCAATGTCTATATATCAACTGCTTCACAAATTTCTTACAAATGGATAAAAACAAATAGGCAAAAAAGAGTAACCAGATTAACCAGAAAAATTAGAAGTCATATTTGTTCCTTAATGTTGTTGTTAAGTGCCATAAGTTAATTCTGACTCATAGCAACACTGAATAGGGTTTCCAAGGCTGTGGGAGTAGAAAGCCTCATCTTTCTCTAATTTTCCTTAATAAGCAATATTTTTAAACAAATCAGATTAAAAATAAATTGGTTTACGTTAAGCTACCTAGGAATTTATCCTTGCTGGATGAAATAGATCTCTCTACCAGGTCTCACAGTTTTATTTACTCTAAATCCCCACAATAAACCCCTTATTCCAAATCACTCATAGTGGTTCAGCTTCCCTGACTAAATCTTGAGTGATACAGATGCTCAGTCCCAGGAGTCTTTAAATCCAATGTCTCATGGGACAGAGAAAGAGAATCCAACCATTTATTGGAATAATATATGTGCTGTGTTAAGAGTCTTCTCCAACTAGCCATTGATGGTTAGGAACTTTCCGTAAAACCCAAATCAAACCCATGTCATCAAGTCATTTCAAACTAATAGTGATCCTATTTAGGGTTTTTGAGGCTGTAACTTTTACTAGAGCAGAAAGCCTCATTTTTCTCCCATGGACTGGCTGGTGGGTTTGAACTGTCAATCATGTGGTTAGCAGTCCAGTGCTTACTCTACAGCACCACCCGGGATCTTTTCTGTAAGAAGCTTAATTATCATCAGTTTTATTAGGAACATATTCCTAATTTAACTCAAGAACACATTCTTTTTTTAAAGATGAATCAGAAACTCCCTAATAATGACTAGTTAAAATAGTCATTTAACTCATTTAATGACTAGTGAACTAGTCATTTAATGACTAGTTAAAATAGTCATTTAACTCATAAATGCTTCAGATTTTTGAAGAATCACCCCCTCTTCATTCATCTTTTCTGAATAAATAGTACATGCCTTAAGCATGGACAGTCCTGGAGAAGATCTCAAAATGAAACCCGTATTTCTTAAATCTGATTTCTTTAAAATGCCTTAAGCAAAAGTTGGCATAAAAGGACCTTCTTTCTAACCAGTCATCTATCAATTTATCATTCTGTGGTGATGTGTGTGTTACTACGATGCTGGAAGCTATGCCACTGGTATTTTAATTATCAGCAGGGTCACCCATGGTGGACAAGTTTCAGATGAGCTTCCCGACTAAGCCAGACTAGGAAGAAGGAGACAGACTACTATGAATGGTGACCCACTTATGAATAGCAGTGAAACACTGTCAGATAGTGCCAGAATATTGAATAATGAAACATTATGCAGAGCACAAGAATATTGTCAAGTATGGTGCCAGAAGATGAGCCCCTCAGGTTGGAAGGGACTCAAATACAAGGGAAGAGCTGCCTCCTCAAAGTAGAGTTGACCATGATAGCATGAACAGAGTAAAGCTTTGGGGACCGTCATTTGCTAAATTGAGGAGATACAGCTGTAAACATCCACTAATAATCAGAACGTGGGATGCACAAAGTATGAGTTTAGGAAAATTATAAGAAGTAAAAATGAAATGTGATGCATAAAGATCGATATCATAGGCATTGTGGTTGTTGTTGTTGTCAGGTGCCATCGAGTCAGAACCCACTCATAGCGACCCCATGCACAGCAGAAAGAAACAATGTCCGGTCCTGGACCAACCTCACTCCCGCTGCCACACTTGAGTCCATCAAAGATGCCACCTGGCCAATCCATCTCGTTAGAGGTCTTCCTCTTTTTCTCTGACCCTCCACCTTACCCAGCATGACATCCTTCTCCAACGATTGTTTCCTCCGGACAATATGTCCAAAGTA
>NW_006408612.1:7343372-7346222 GCF_000296735.1 Chrysochloris asiatica
TTTTCTTTTGGTACAATGACTCTGTGTATTCTGTCCATCTTTTCTTGATGCATTCTGCATCATTCAATAATTTGCCCAGTGAATCTTTCAATAATGAAAGTCGAGGCTTGAATTTTTTCTTCAGTTCCCCCAACTTGAGAAATGCTGACCGTGCTCTTCCCTTTTGGTTTTCTAACTCTAAATCTTTGCACATTTTATTATAGTATTTGGCTTTAGGCATTAGTGAAATAAAATTGTATGGTATTGGCCATTTTGAATCTGATAAAAATCATATGGTTTACTATGCCAGGAATGGCAAATTGAAGAGGAAGGGCATCACATTCATCATCAAAAAGAACATTTCAAGGGCTATCTTAAATATAATGCTCTCTATGATAGGATAATATCCATATGCATTCAAGGAAAACCAGTTAATGCCACTACTACTCAAGTTTATGCAACAAATTCTAAAGCCAGTGATAATGAAATTGAAGAATTCTACCAATTTATTCAGTCTGAAATTGATCAAACAAAACATGCAATCAAGATTTATTGATAATTACTGGTGACTGGAATACAGAGGTTGGAAAAAAAGAGGAAGGATCAGTAGTGGAAAATATGACATTGATGAGAGAAATTATGCTGGAGTTCACATGATACAGTTTTATAAGACCAATGACTGATTCATTGCAAATACCTTTTTAAACAACATAAAAGACTATACACACAGACCTCATCAGATGAAACAAACAGAAATAAAATTGACTACATCTGTGGGAAGAGACAATGAGAAAGCTCCACATCATCAGCCAAAACAAGGCCAGGGACAGACTGTGGAACAGATCATCAATTGCTCATATGCAGGTTCTGGCTGAAGCTGAAGAAAATCTAAACAAGTCCACAAGAGCCAAAATATGACCTTGAATACATCACACCTGATTTTAGAGATCATCGCAAGAACAAATTTGGTGCATTAGACACTAATGACCAAAGACTAGAAGACTTGTAGGATGACACCAAGAACATTACAAAGCAAGAAAGCAAAAAGTCATTAAGAAACCAAGAAATGTGTCAGAAATGGATGTCAGAAGAGAAACTTAAACTTGCTCTCCAACATAGAAATGCTAAAGCAAAAGGAAGAAATGAGGTAGTAAAATGAGTAGAAAATTGCAAAGACAGCTCGAGAAGATGAAATCAAGTCCTGTCATGAAATGTGTAAAGACCTGGAGTTAGAGAGTCAGAAAGGAAGAACACCCTCGGTATTTCTCAAGTTGAAAGAACTGAGGAAAAAATTCAAGCTTTGAATTGCAATACTAAAAAATTCTATATACAAAATAGTGACTGATGCAGAAAGTATCAAAAGATGGAAGGAACACACCTCACTGTACCAAAAGAAATTACCACTCTTCAGCCATTTCAAGAGGTAGCATGTGATCAAAAGCCAATGATCCTGAAGGAAGAAGTCCAGGGTGCACTGAAGGCTTTGGCAATTGCCAGGAATTGATGGAATACAAATTGAAATCTTTCAACAAACAGGGGCAGCACTAGAGGTACAAACTCATCTATGACAGGAAATTTATGAGACAGCTACCTGGCCAACTGATTGGAGGAGATCCATATTTGTGCCCATTCCAAAGAGAGGTGACACAAAGGAATGTGGAAATCATTGAACAATATCATTAATATCACATGCAAGTAAAATTTTGCTAAAGATAATTTTAAAACGGCTGCAACAATATATTGACAGGGAACTGCCAGATGTTCAATGAGGAATATCATTACTGACATTAGATGGATCTTGGCTGGAAGCAAATACCAGAAAGATGTTTACCTGTGTTTTATTGACTATGCAAAGGCTTTCAACTGTGTGCATCATAACAGACTTTGGGTAACATTGCAAAGAATGAGTATTCCAGAACATTTAATTGTGCTCTTAAGGAACCTGTACATAGACTAAGAGGCAGTTGTTTGAACAAGGGGACACTGAATGGTTTAAAGTCAGGAAAGATGTGCACCAGTGTTGAATTCTTTCATCATACTTATTTAATCTGTATGATGAGCAAATAATCTGAGAAACTGGATGGTAGGAAGAAGAATGTGGCATCAGGATTGGAGGAAGACTCATTATCAATCTGTGATATAAGATGATACAACCTTGCTTGCTGAAAGCAAAAAGAGTTTAAAACACTCATGAAGTTCAAAGACCACAGCCATCAGTATGGGTTGCACCTCAATGTAAAGAAAACAAAAATCCTAACCACTGGACCAATAAACAAGTCACGATAAATCGACAAAAGATTGAAATTATCAAATAATTCATTTTGCTTGGATCAACCATCAACACTCATGGAAGCAGCAGTCAAGAAATCAAATGATGTATTGCTTTAGGCAAATCTGCTGCACAAGACTTCTTTAAAGTGTCAAGAGCAAAAGTGACAGTTTGAAGACTAAGATGCTCCTGGCCCAAGCCATGGTATTTTCAATGGCTTCATATGCATGTAAAAGATGGACAATGACTATGGAAGACCATAGAATAATTGATATTTTGGTGTTGTTGTTGTCAGGTGCCATCGAGTCAGAACCGACTCATAGCAACCCCATGCACAGCAGAACTGGGCTAACCTCACTACCGCTGCCACACTTGAGTCCATCAATGATGCCACCTGGCCGATCCATCTCGTTGGGGGTCTTCTTCTTTTTCTCTGACACTCCATTTTATGCAGCATGACATCCTTCTCCAGCGACTGTTCCCTCCTGACAATATGTCCAAAGTATGAGAGATGAAGTTTAGCCATCTTGGCCTCCAAGGAGCACTCTGGCTGCACTTCTTCCAAAACAGATCTATTGGTTCTTGGCAGTCCATGGCACTTT
>NW_006408612.1:7348622-7360061 GCF_000296735.1 Chrysochloris asiatica
ATTTGTCATTCCCTGCATAGTAAACCATGTGGTTGTCAGATTCAAAATGGCCAATACCAGTCCATTTCATTTTGGTATTAGAGAATATTAAAAGTACCATGTTGTTGTTGTTGTTGTTAAGTGCCATCTAGTCGGTTCTGACTCACAGTGACCCTGTATTGAGTTTCTGAGGAGCAGTTGGTAGGTTTGAACTGCTGACCTTGTGACTCAAACTGGCCTTTTGGTCCAGTGCATTATCCTGTATTGCCACACCAGGACTTTTAAAAGTATGGACTGCCAGAAAAACAAACAAATCTGTATTAGAAGAAGTACAGCCAGAATGCTCCTTACAAGCCATGATAGCAAGACTTTGTCTCTCATATTGTGGACATATTATCAGGAGGGACCAGTCCCTGAGAAAAGACATCATACTTGGTAAAGTGTAGGGTCAGAGATAAAGAGGAAGACCTCGAACAAGAGGATTGACACCATGGCTGCAGCAATGGGCACTATAGCAACAATTGTGAGGATGGCACAGAACTGAGCAAAGGTTCATTCTCTTGTGCCTAGGATTGCTGTTAGTCAGAACTGACTCGATGGCACCTCACAACAACAACAAGCAGAAGTTCCTGAGAATAAAAGTCATATCCATGTCAGAATACTGAAATAACTCAATACCCTTTTGCTAGATCACGTCAGCAAGTTTAATATGGATGGCCCACAAAGCCACAAGACAATCATGGGTTTTAGAACACCCATTCCTTTAGTTAAATTTGAAGAACAGCCCATCAGTGTAATCATGTCTAAATGTTACGTCTTTTGCATATGTTTATCAAATAAATGAATAAATTTTTCCACCAAAACTATGCCCATATAATGAAATTTTACCTCCAATTGCTTTTAAATTCTATTGTAGATCTTTTATAAAAGATTCCTAAGCATCAATGGTTACGGGCTCAATTGCTAAGTGAAAGGTTGGCGATGCAATCCCTATATGCCATTCTTTTTGACACATGGCGTCACTGTGAGTCAGAATCAACTTGATGGCACCCAACAACAACAAACCAAAACCAAACCCATTGCCATCTGATTGATTCCAACTCATAATGACCCTGTAGGAATGTAGAACTTCCTCCAGAGAGTTTCCCATCTCTGTGGATGCAGACTGCCACATCTTTCTCTCAGATGGTGATGGCATCAAACCACCAACCTTTCCGTTAGCAGCTGATTGTTTAGCCACTGTGCCACCACGGCCCTTTAACAGCAACAGGTGCCACTTATTATTGTGGCTTTCAAAACCCTTTAGCAAATATTTATTCCGGGGTTTTGCTCCAATTTTAGAATAAGCTACAGATGGACAAGAGCACAGCACAAACAGAAAACTCTGAATCTTTCAAACTTCTGGGTCCTGGACAAGAAATTCAAATGGAATAAAAAAAAGTACTTCAATTTGTGAAGCTGAAATGAGAGGGGAAAAAAAATCGCAACAGAGCTATTAGTGCCCATGAGTGATTATTTAAATGTGTTATAAATCCATATTCCTGATGGATTTGTTGCAAGTTCAGTTCCATATTTAGGAAATAAGTGGAATTAATACATACATGCATGTAGGAAAAAGTATGCAATGTACGAGGATGAGTTAAAATTTACCCGCACTCCAGTTATATTAAAACATGTGTTGACTGCACTGTCTTGTCAGCACTTTCCATTCAAGGTCACTGCTGTTCAGGGGTGAACATGGACATCTGCAAACAAAATTTGGACTGATAACTCAAAGGAAGGTAAAAGGTTGTTGTTGTTGTTTTAACTGTTACTCGTTCATCACTATGAGCAGAGTATTAAATGGAAACATTCTGAATCGCTGATGAAGAAAAAGTTCAAAAGTTAACAATCACCTGGAAAATTGATATTTATAGTTTTCTGGGTTTCTCAAGGGCCAGTATTGGAACACTATCAAGAAAAAAAGTTCAACAGCACTCGTTACAGTGAGATGCTCACTGAAGAGCTGCAGCCTAAACTTCAGGTGAACTTCAGAGGACTACTATCCAAGGGTCTTGTGATCTTACTTGACAATACATGTCCACACACCTCTGCCCACACTGTTGACACTGCAAAAACATCAGTTTGAGATATTAAAACATCCTCCCTATAATCCTGATCTTGCTCCATCGAACTTTCACCTGTTTGGTCCCCAAAAGTAACCCTTAATTCACCTCTGGTGAAGAAGTAAAGATAGTGGTGCGTTCTAGTGGCTCACATCTCAGCCTAAAGCACTTTTAAATAAGGTAATACTTATTGAAAGCTTGTAGGCAGAAGGGCAAAGTGTATGTCAAAAAATGATGTATTCATCACCGATGGGGGAAAGTGGGGTAAAAGCAGCAATGAAATGGCAAGCTAAGTCCTACAATGTTCAGTGGACTTCTGTGGACCCAGTTGGGGACATGGTTGGCAAGCAGTGTGAAGAGGCCTGGGGACTCTTGGGCCAAGAGACAGTGATGTAGCCACAGAGGACTCAAGAGGAGAGTGGAGCTACCGGCTGACGGGAAGAGAGGACATATGCACAGGAGCGCCCACACTTGCAGATGATACTCACTTGACCTGGGCCGGATGACTGGATGACCAGAGCTCAACCAGGAGAGGAAAGAAGAGGGGAAAAAAAAAAAAGAGTGAGCTGATAACAGTCTGATGAACTTGACCTATATCTATGGAGCAGCAACTCAAAAGAGGGAACAAATCCTCACAGCAAGAAACATTCACACACACCCACTCACACACAGAGTGGACGGAGAAGGGCAGCTTGGACATTGGATACTCAAATGGGGAGGAGGGGACTACAAAAGCAAGAAGTGACTGGCTTACAAGCTTTCAAGAGGGAACCTAGTGCTAGGGAGCATGGCAGAAGGCAGAATCTCCAGTAGGTACTATTCAATCTGTCTGGGCGGAGCTGATGAAAGGAGATACAGATGGGTAACTTGTGATACTGTAGTGAATAATGCTTATCAGGATGGAGTGTGAAGGTTGGAAATGCAAAGGTAGAAGTTTGTAACAAGGAAGGGAGTGATTAATTCTCCAGGACAGGAGTGGAGGCCTCTGGGACCATCAACAGAGAAGAGCCAAGAGCAGGACCCTACCCAGAGAAACAGAGATGCCTGAGATGGAGACAGAGATGATGACGTGGAGTGATGAAACAACTGGGGACTTTGGACCCAGAGAGGGAAAGGGACTGTGGGCTGAAAACTGGGGGGGAGGAGGGGCAAGTGTAGGGAGCTGGTTTCTGGGATATACCCTTTGGGTGGTTGAGGATTCATGGAGGGGATTGGAATCATGGCAGTGAGATGATATACGATGGAATGAATGTAAAACTAAAGTTCTCCCATGTAAACTATCATATAATTCACAATAAAACATTAAAAAAAAAAGATGTATTTGTCATTTCGTAAAAGTTGATGAAAATAAATTCTACATCCAGAGTACAGATAATTTTTGACTCACCCTCCTATATATGAGCAACAATACTCTAGTGGTGTTATTGGTCAATGCTGTAGTGAGGTTATTGGTCAAGTGCTAATGAACAGTTCACCAACTGCTGCCAATTTCATGGGCAGCATGTCACATCCTTCTATGTAATTAGTCAGCAATAGCATCAGGTAATTTTATGTACTTTTTTACATGTTGCAATTTGGTATTAATTTCGAATTGTGTGTGTGTGTGAAATAAGGAAGACTGAAAATCCCATTAGAATATTTTCTCTCTCTCTCACACACACACCCCAATCACTCAGGCAGTATGACCTCTAATGGAACATTAACGTAAGGCATGACTTGCTGGTCACTTTCAGGAGGCAGGTGCTCAGTTTCCCCCATCATCACCTTGTGACAATTTGTATATCACATATGCCATCATCAGCCTGACACATTATGCCAGCACCCAGGGATGCTCTTGGTCTTCAACCCTGTTAACTCTAAATTTTATGTACTTTTTGACATGTTGCACTTTGGTCTCCATGTTCCTTATGAGAAAAATATCCACCTTATCAGATAGCATTTTAGACTAGGGAAGCCTTGTGAGTTATTTATTTCTCATAGTTTCTTGCTTAGTTAATACATCTAAGTTCTTCATTTCTAGATAAACTCATTAAATAGCTAAAGTGATATATGGACTGGTCCAGGCTTCTGCATAGCAAGGGTGAAGCAGGGTTTAACCTTGAATCTTGTCATTCTAAAAGAAACAGTAATCTGCGGTAAGAGAAAGATCGATCTTCAGAAGCAAAGATCATAAAGCCATCGTGGCCAAAAATCTTCTGTCATAAGTATGTTCTGCCACATTTGATGGATTTACAGATCAGTGGGACTAGCTAGTGCATTTCAGGAAGGTTCTGTAGAAATGGTCAGATTTGTTATAATTAAACTGATTGGCAGCCATTGTGGTTAGAGTCAATGAGAATAACAGTAGGAAAAAGGAAGCAATATAGCCTTAGAAGGACAGTCAAAGGTCCCAAACCACATTGGCATTGAGAAGTCACTGAGCTGAGAGGAAAATAATCCCTTTTCTTCTCTTTATGTTCCATTGGGGCCTTGCTGAGGTGCCCTGGTGGTGCGGCAGTTAAAACACATAGCTGCTAACTGGAAGACCAATGGTTTGAACTCACCAGCAATTCCCTGAGACAAAGATGTAACAGCCAGCTTCCATAAAGATTTAATATGATAGTTAAGATTTTGTGTCAGCTTTACTGGGCCAGGATTCCCAGTGGTTTGACAGTTGAGACGTGGTTATCCCCATGGTGAAACCTAATACAAGCATAGTTAACTCTATGATTGGCTATGAGCAGCTAATCAACTGAAAGTTTGTTTCCTTGGGGGTGTGGCATGCTCCCAATATAATAGACACACAGGAAAGGCTCTCTCTCTTCTGCTGGGGATCTAGAACCATTTCCTTGATATAAACTTCTCTTTATATATATTCATATATTTGTTTCACTGGTTTTGTTTCTCTAGAAGACCTGCCTAAGACAGAAACCCTATGGGGCAGTGCTACTTTGTCCAATAGTGTCATTATGAATCTGAATCAACTCTACGGCAATAGAAGCAGAAGGACCATGCTACTCTGCGGGTAGCATTGTTATCACCTAGAAGCTTGTTAGAAGCTTGTTAGAACTGCAGACTCTCAGGCCCCACTTCAGACTCATTGTCTCATAATCTGTATTTTAACAAGTTGCTCAGGTGATTTCTCATTGAAGTGAGAGAAACTCTTCTGTAGGAAACTCCAATCTGTTCTTCCCCACCTAGTCTCAAGTCTTAGTCAAAATGGTAAACCTTTATAATAAGCCCAATCCAAACCAGTTGCCTTTGAGTTGAATTCAACTCACGGTGACCCTACAGAGTAGGTATAATTTTCCCCATTTTTCTGAAGAAAGAACTGAGGACCACACAAATGTGGAACAGCTGGAATTCGAACCCAGATCTGAATGACTACAAAACCCTAGCTCTTAACTAATAGGTTACTTCCCATAAGGATGGTTCTACCATCATTACCAGTGGCTGTTGAGTTGATTCTAACTCCTGGTGAACCTGTGTGTGTCAGAGTAGAACTGTACGCCACAAAATTTTCAATGTCTGTGAACGTTCAGAAGTCGAACTCCAGGCTTTTCTTCCTAGGCACTTCTGGGGAGATTCAAACTGCTCTTTTGATTAGTAGCTGAGCAGATGGATTGCACCATCCAGGGGGGACTCCTGAGTGATTTAGGCATGAATAGAAGTGAGCTCAATAAATGTTAATATCTTCAAACATATGTCAAGGAAAGAAAAACAGAACAAAGTGGTCTAGAACTACTCCGTCGTTGTTGTTAAGTACCATCGAGTCCGTTCTAACCCATAGAGACCCTATATAGAGTTTCTGAGAAGTGGTTGGTGAGCTTGAACTGCCGACCTTGCTGTTCAAACCAGCTTTGCAGTCCAGAGCATTAACCCACAGCACCAGCTCAGGACTCCAGAACTACCCTAGGCAGAATATAAAGCAGAGATTTCCTCTGGAATAGTCGGTTCTACCCCTTCCCGCTGCACATTACCAAGAGCAGAGATAGGTGCCCACATCAGGCCCATAGGTCTCACTCAGAATTAGGACCATCTCCTTTGCAGAAATGGAGTCCTGGTGTGGTGCTGTAGGATAAGCAGTGGACTGCTAATTGCAAGCTAAGTGGCTCAAACCCACCTATACAGGGTCGCTATGAGTTAGAACAAACTGGACGACACTTAACAACATCAACCCTTACCCTTACAGACAAACACTCTAGCACTCAAGTCCATGGCTCCAGCTTCCCAGACGTCTTGGGGATACTTTTCCAAGTGGTTCTGGCTCCAACAAGCTAAAGAGTATTTCATGTGTTAATAGGCCATAGTGATATTCTTGATACCATCGCAGGACAAAAGACGTAATTGACCACGTGTGGAACTTGGCTCTTAAGAAGCCCATGTTGTTGTTGCTGTTAAGAGCTGTCAAGTTGGTTTCAACTCATAGTGATCCTATATAGGGTTTCCGAGGAGCAACTGGTGGGTTTGAACTGCCAAAGACTCTCTATTTATTAGTCTCATAGTCAACTATACATATTTACATACACACATATGGGAATTTTCAATATTTCTCACCATATTCATTGCTTAATCGACACACAACCAACAGTTTGTAAACACTGCTATCAGAACACCATCTGTGACATATCATCTTAATAAATTAGAATTACTGTCTAGTTATTATTACTCATATAATAATTATGTAACTTGACAGATATTTGGATAGTTACAGACAACTAATAAGTATACTAGAAAAACCCTGGTTGCTCAGCAGTTAAACACTTGATTGCTTAACTGAAAGGCTGGCAGTTCAAATCCACCAAGTGACTCCATGTAAGAAAGACCTGGTCAGCTGCTTCAGTACAGATTACAACCAAGAAAACCCTACAGGGAAGTTGTATTCTGATGGGATCACTATGAATCATGAACTCACCAGAACACAACAGCAACAGTGAGTATACTAACATAATTGTTGCATGGACCTTCTTTTTTCTCACTTTTTAACATCTCTGAAAACTAGACAGAGTTGTCATTGCAAGCTCATGACAGCATCAAAACTTTCAGAATGGATGATAGTGACTTAGAAGAAAATCCCGAAGATAATAGTGGAGCACTTTTTAAAGAAATAGCACATCACCAACATTTTTGATGGCCTAGAAAGGAATATTAGGTGAAAATTCATGGCTGTAGACAGTTCTGAGTCAAAAAATAATTCATAGGCATTGGACCCCTGGTGTGGCACTATAGGATAAGCACTGGACTGCTAGTCAAGCTAAGTGCTTCAAACTCACTAGCTGTTCCTTGGAAACCCTATACAGGATCACTATGAGTTGGAACCAACTCCACAGCACTAAATAACAACAGCAAAAATGCCATATGGGAAGTTTTAGGCATACCTTATTCAATACATTTCACTTCTATTATTTTTAAGTATACACTATAATATCACACACATTTAAAAAAACCTATGGATCATATAACTAAATCTTTCAAGAATTATAAAACAAAAATACTAAGTCATCATTGAAAATTAGAAGACATTGTATCATTTAATTGACAGCATTTTTTTCTTTCTTATAAATAAAAAAATGGTAGGCTTTACCTACAGTCATTGGAATATACCACAATGTGGTAAGTTTACAGGAATAAGTTAATTTAAACACTTATTATAAAAACAATAAAATATAATTTCTTCCCTAGAAACATCGAAGTCTAAAATGTCGGAAAAACATTTATCTTTATGTAAAGTCTATCTGACAAAGATGGTGTTGCTGTTAATTGCCACCAAGTCGGCCTGATGATCCCATCCACGCACAGCGGAACAAAACACTGCAGTTCTGCACCATCCCAGTGATCACCTGTGACTCAGCCCCTCATGATCCATGGGGGTTTTATTGTCTGATTATCAGAAACAAATCACCAGACTTTTTTTTCCTAGTCCATCTGTAACTGGAAGCTCCAATGAAAATTCTTCAACATAATAGAAACCCACAAACCACCATTGACCTACAGTTGGTTGCTACATTGACTGAGAATCAAACACAGATCTCTTACATTGTTGTTGTTAGTTGTTAGGAGCCGTTGAGTCAGTTCTAACTCACAGAGACATTATGCACAACAGAAAAAAACACTGCCCAGTCCTATGTTATCCTCACAATTGTTATTACATTTGAGCCTATTGCTGCTGCCAATCCATCTTGTTGTGGGTCTTCCTCCTTTTTGACCCTTTACTTTACCAAATATGATACCTCTTTCTAGGGACTGGTCCCTCCTGAGAAGATGTTCAAAGTAAGAGACAAAGTCTCATCATCTTGGCTTCCAAGGAGCATTCTGCCTGTTCTTCTTCCAACAGAGATTTGTTTGTTCTTATGTCAATCGATGGTACTTTTAATATTCTTCTCCAATACCATAATTCAACTGCATCAGTTCTTCTATGATCTTCCTTATTCATTGTCCAAATTTCGCATGCATGTGAGGTCATTGAAAATACCATGGCTCGGGTCAGACATCCCTTAATCATCAAACTGGTATCTTTGCTCTTGAACTCTTTAAAGAGGTCCTTTGTAGCAGGTTTGCTTAATGCTATATGTTATTTGATTTCTTGACTGCTGCCTGCATGAGTGTTGGTGGTTGTTGATCCAAGCAAAGTGAAGGCTTTGACAACTTCAATCTTTTCTCCATTTATCACAATATTATTTATTGGTCCAATGATGAGGATTTTTGTTCTCCTTTACATTGAGGTGCAACCTGTACTGAAGGCTGTGGTCTTATATCTTCATCAGTAAGTATTTTAAGTTCTTTTCGCTTCCAGGAAATAACGTTGTGTCATGTTAGATCACAGGTTGTTTATGAGTCTTCCTCCAATCCTGATCCCATGTTCTTCATATAACCCAATTTCTTGGATTATTTGCTCAGATATAGATTGAATAGGCATGGTGAAAGACTACATCCTTACCATACACATGTCCTGAGTTTAAACCACTCAGTGTCCCCTTGCTGTTTCAGAAACTGCCTCATGGTCTATGTACAGATTCCTCATGAGCACAATTAAGTGTTCTGGAATAACCATTCTTTGCAATGTTATCCATAGTTTGTCATGATCCACACAGTTGAAAGCTTTAGCATAGTCAATAAAGCAAAGTAAACATCTTTCTAATATTCTCTGCTTTCAGCCAAGATCCGTCTGATGGTAGCAATTGTATTTCCAGTTCCACATCCTCTTCTTGAAATTCTGGCAGTTATTTGTCAATGTACCATTGCAACCATTTTTAAAATATCTTCCTCAAAATTTTGCTTCCATGTGATATTAATGATATTGTTCAATGATTTCCACATTCCATTGTGGAATGAGCACAAATATAGATCTCTTCCAATTGGTTGGCCAGTTAGCTGTCTTCTAAATTTCCTGGCATAGATGAACAAGCATCACCAGTGCAGCAACAATTTGTTGAAAGATTTCAGTTTTTATTTCATCTGTTCCTAGAGCCTTGTCTTTCACCCATGCCTTCGTTAAGTACCATTGATTCTTTATCATATGCTACCTCTTGAAATGGTTGAACATCAACTATTTATTTTTGGTACAGTGACTCTGCATATTTTTTCTGTCTTCTTCTGATGCTTCCTGCATCATTCAATATTTTGCCCATAGAATCATTCAACCTGAGCCTTCAATTTTTTCTTCAGTTCTTTTATCTTCTGAAATGCTGAGCATGATCTTACCTTCTGGTTTTCTAACTCCAGGTCTTTGCACATATCATTATAATACTTGATTCTGTCTTCTCAAGTTGCCTTTTGGAATTTTCTGTTCAGCTCTTTTACTTTGTCATTTCTTCCATTTGTTTTATGTTATCTATATTCAAGAATAAGTTTCAGTCTCTTCTTTCAGTTTCTTCTTTCTTTCCTGTCTTTTTACTGACTTTTTGCGTTCTTAATGCATGATATTCTTGATGTCACCCCACAACTCTTCTTGTCTTCTGTTATTCATGTCTGATGCATCAAATCTGTTCTTGAAACGGTCTCAAAATTCAAGTGGGACATATTCAAGGTCATATTTTGGCTCCTGTGGACTTTTCATTTTCTTCAGCTTCAGCCTGAACTTGCAAATGAGTAATTAATGATCCATTCCACAGTCTTCACCTGGCCTTGTTTTGGCTGATGATATTGGACTTGTCTACTGTCTCTTCCCACAGACGTAAGTCAATTTGATTCCTGTGTACGTCATCTGGTGAGGTCCATAGGTCCATGTGTATAATCATATTTTATGTTGTTTAAAGAAGGTATATACAATGAATAAGTCATCAATCTTGCAAAATTCTACCATGCAATCACCAGCATAGTTTCTATCACCAAGGCTATATTTCCTATTATTGATCATTCCTCTTGGTTTCCAACCATTACATTCCAATCACCAATAATTTTCAGTGCATCTTAATTGCATGTTTGATCAATTTCAGACTGAAGAATTTGTACAATTCTTCTATGTTGTCATCACTCCTTTTAGTGGTTGACACACAAATTTGAAAAATAGTGGTGTTAACTGGTCTTCCTTGTAGGTATATGAATATTCTCCTATCACAGACAAAATCGTACTTCAAGGTAGATCTTGTAATGTCCTTTTTGAGTGTGAATATGATGCCATTCCTCTTGATTTTGTTGTTCCTAGCATAATAAGCCATAAGATTGTCTGATTCAAAATAGCTAATGCCAGTCCATTTCAGCTCACTAAGGCCTAGGATATAAATCTTTATTCGTTCTGTTTCATTTTTAGTTCCTTCCAACCTGAGAGGATCATCTTATTGCACTATATCTGACAATGTTCTATTGCTATTCATAATGTTTTCATCTTCCAGCATTCTATCTAACAATGTTCTGCTGCTATCGATATATCAAAAGTAGTTCACCTCTCCTTTTTCCTAATCTGTCTTAGTTTGGAAGCTCTGCTCGAACCTATCCATCATGGGTGACCCTGCTGGTATTCGAAACATTGATGGCATAACTTTCAGCATCACAGCAACACGCAAGCCACCGCAGCATGACAAACTGACATCCAAGTGGTAGGGTCTCCTTCATGGATGTGGAGAATTCTACCACTGAACCTCCACTGACTGCAGTTCAGGGGAAACAGAAAGATAATACCTGAAAAGGACATCAGGAAGTAAGCCATTTGTTTATTGTTTCTCAAACATTGTTTAAAATACATATGTTAGTTATGTGCCATGGAGTCAGTTCCAACACTTAGCAACCTCAAAAAGATTTCAGAGACTGTAAATCTTTATGGGAGCAGAGAGTCTCAACTTTCTCCCATGGAGTAGCTGGCTATTTCAAACTATTAACCTTGTGGTTGGCAATCCAACATGTAACACACTACACTACCAGAGCTCCTTAAAAAAAAAAA
>NW_006408612.1:7360161-7372035 GCF_000296735.1 Chrysochloris asiatica
CTAAAAGTCATCAAAAACGGAAAACAATTTACAACACAAATGTTAAGAATTTGAAGTACCTCTCTTCCTACTCTTTTGAACTTACCATGTTATAGCTTGTTGTTGTTGTTGTCAGGTGCCATCGAGTCAGTTCCTACTCATAGCAACTCTACATAAAATAGATGAAAACATTACCAGTCTTGTGCCATTCTCACAACTGTGGTTATGTCTTAGCTCATTGTTGCAGTCACTATGCCGATCTATCTTTTTAAGGGTCTCCCTCTCTTTCCCTCACCCTCTATTGTACCAACCATGATATTCTTTTCCAGGGACTAGTTCCACTTAATAACATGTCCAAAGTTAACATGAAATAAAGTCTTGCCATCCTCACTTCTAAGAAGTATTCTGGATGAACTTCTTCCAAGAAAGATTTGTTTTTCTAGCAGTCATGGTATATTCAATATTCTTCACCAACTATAATTTAAAGGCATCATTTCTTCAGTCTTCTTTATTCATTGTCTGGTTTTCACATGCATATAAGGCAGTTGAAAATACAATGGTTTGTGTCAGGAACACCTTAGTCTTCAAAGTGACATCTTTGCTTTTTAACACTTTAAAAAAACTATTGCAGAAGACATACCCAGTGCAATATGTTGTTTGATTTCTTGACTGCTGCTTCCATGAGCACTGATTGTGGATCCAAGTAAGTTGAAATCCTTGACAACTTCAATCTTTCCTCTGTTTATCATAATGTTATTTACTGGCCCAGTTATGAAAACTTTCATTTTCTTTACATTACAGTGTAATTCATTCTGAAAGCTGTATTCTTTAATCTTCATTAGTAAGTGCTTCAAGGCCTTTTCACTTTCAGCAAGCAAGGTTGTGTCATCTGCATAACACAGATTGTCAATAAATCTCCCTCCAATTCTGATGCTGCACTCTTCTTCACATAATCCAGTTTCTCAGATTATTTACTCAGCATGCAGATTGAGTAAGTGTGGTGAAAGGATACCATCCTGAGGCACACATTTCCTGATTCTAAACTATTTTCTATCCCTTTGTTCTGTTCAAATGACTGTCAGTTGGTCTATGTACAGGTTCCCCAGGATCACAATTAAGTGTTCTGGAATTCTTATTCTTCACAGTGTTATCCATAATTTGGTATGATCGACAGAGTTGAATAGAGTTCTGATCGACATCACTTAACAAAAATATACAGTTGAAAGCCTTTGCATTGTTAATAAAACACAACTAGACATCTTTCTGATATTCTCTGTTTTCAGCCAAAATCCAGCTGACATCAACAATGATACTCCTCATTCCAGGTCTCCGGAATCCAGCTTTAATTTCAGGCAGCAACATGTTGATGTACTGTTGCAATCACTTTTAAAATTTTCTTCAGAAAGGGTTACTGTGTGTACAAGTAATTATATTGTTCAATAATTTCCTCATTCCGTTGAATAACCTTTCTTTGGAAAGGGTACAAATATGAATCTCTCCCAATTGATTGGCCAGATTTCTTGACAGAGATGAATGAGCACTTCCAGCATTGCATCCATTTACTGAAACATCTCTGTTGGTATTACTTCAACTCTTGGAGCCTTGTTTTTGCCAATATCTTCTGTGTAGCTTGGACTTTTTCCTTCATTGCCATTGGTTCTTGATCATATGCTACTTCCTAAAATGGTTAAACACCTATCAATTGTTTTTGGTACAATGACTGTGTGTTCTTTCTATCTTCTTTTTTTTTTTTTTAAGTTTTTTATTGTGAAATGAGTGAAGGTTTACAAAGTAAATCATCAGTTTTACATTCAACAAATCATACACTTTGTTTCATCTCAATGATTGCAGTCCTCTCCTTGTAGCATGTGACCACGTATCCTCATTCTCCCTCTGATTCTGGTTTCCATTCCTCTTTCTTTCCAAACTCTTCTGAATTTTATCTTAAGGCAAATGCTTGATTTTTAATCTTCAATGGTTAACCATTCTTTGGTGAGTCATGAGTGTGAGTTTAGTTCCAGGCAGTGACCAAGAGCCATAGTCTTAGGGTTCCATCGGTCTTTATCTGACCAGTAAGTCTGATCTTTTTTTATGATTTGAGTATTTGTTCTACATTTTTTCCAGGGAGAGACCAACAGTTGCACTTTAGATGGCCATTCGTGAGCTTTTATGATCTCAGTCACTATTTACCAAAGTAGAATGTAGAGCACAGTCTTTGCTTTCCATCTTATTTTGAGGTTCCCTTCATCATTCAATAGTTTGCCTATAGAATCTTTCAATATTACAAGTTAGTTCTAGCAGCTTGAGAAATATTGAGCATGTTTTTCCCTTTTTCTTTCTTTTTTTTCATTTTTAGGTTTTTATTGTGAATTATGTGGTTTTACATGGAAGAACATCAGTTTTACATTCATCTTGTCATATTTTGTTTCATTGCAATTATTACAACCCCCTCCATGCATCATCAAACAACCACAGGGTACACCCCACAGGCCTGTCCCCCTGGCTGTCAGCACACAGCCCCTCTCCCTCCGAGTCCAGTGACCCCAGCTACCCCATCTGTCCACATCATTGTCTCTGCCTCCATTTCTAGCATCACTGCTTCTTTTGGTAGGGTCCCACACTCCACTCTTCTTCCTTGATGGTCCCAGGGACCTCTGCTTCTGGACTGCAAAATCAGGAACGCCCCTCCTTTTGTTACAAAACACCTACCTTGACATTTCCAACCCTCACAGTCAGTCCTGACAGCAATTATTCACTATTGTACCACAAAAGTCTTATCCCCATCTCTTTTCATTAGCCCCATTCCGATAAATTGGAAACCATTCAGTGGAAATTCTACCTTACCCTGCCCCATCTGAAACTAGGCTCCCTCTTGAAAGCTTGTAAGCCAGTCACTTCTTGCTTTTGTAGCCCTACCCCTGGCAAATTTTGAGTAGCCATTCCTGTCAACCCTGTGTACTGAGGGAGTGGGAGTGATCCTCACTGTAAAGATTTGTTGCCTTTTTTGAGCTACTACATCCATAAGTGTAGTCAAAGTTAATCAAATTGTAGCAGATTGCTCTTTTTTTTTTCTTCTTTCTTATTCTAGTTGAGATCTGATCATCCAGCCATTGAAGCCTGGTCAAGTGGTTACTATCTGCAAGTATGGGTGTTCTTATGCATCTCCCCTCACTTCAAGTCAGCTGGATGCTTCACTCTCCTCTCTGTGACCATGTCACTGCCTCTGGGCCCAGGAGTACCCGGGTCTTGTTATACAGCTGGCCAACCAGGTCTCCACCCGGGTTCACAGGAGTCTATTGAATGTGGTCGGACTTAGCTCCCAACTTCATTACTGTTTTTTCCCCCTCTTCCCCTTATCGGTGACCAACATGGTCACCAGCCAGACCACATGCCTGCTCATGTATTCCCCTTGAGTCTTAGTCTTGGAAGGGGGTTTGCTCTGAGGGGACCTGACCACTTGCTTTGATGGCTCCCGGGTGAACAGCTTACTTGTTCTTGTAGTAGTCAATCAGACTGCCATTATTGTTTATGATTTTTCCTGCTGGTCTTGCTTTCAAGAAGTTATCTTCTGTTCTTCTAGCCACTCCAGGCTGGTCTATTTGTCCTTCCAAGTGGAAATTTCCCACCTCAGATGATTCTGAATGGGGTTCTGGATTTCACCTATGGTCTTACGCAATGCAAAGGTTCCACAGGAAGCCTCTTTCACTGGGCAACTTCTAGCACCCGTTAAGACTGAAGACAGACTTACAAGGTTTCTATTGTGATGTTTCTGGCTACTTCTTTCTCTCCCCCTCAAGTGTGTATTTTATAATGGTAGGCAAGGGAAACCAACATTCAAAAGACAGCCCAGCATCTTAACAATATTCTCCTCTTTTACCCATTCAAACCATGCCTCAATCCCTGTATCCTGGAGCCCTGTTGTTCCAAGGTTGTGCATACATCATCATTTACCTCTGTCCCACTTAGCCCATGCAAACCTGCCTAATTGTTCTCCTATCCACCTTGTTCTTCCATTCCCCTCCCACTTCTTGTGTATTGCCTTCTCCCCGGCCCCTCAGCACCAAAGCTATCCTGTGTCTATTCCCTACCCTGTGCTCTGTCTTCCCCTCCTTCCTTCCCCTCACTTCATCCCATACATCCCAGTGACCAAATACATATATAATTTTTCCCCTTTTAGGTTGGGTTCTTTTTCTTAATCTTTTACAATAATGGTCCTATGCAGTATTTCTTCTTTTGTGACTGACTAATTTCACTAAACAGAATGTCCGCAAAGTTCATCCATGTTATGTGGTGGCTTGTAGTTTCCTTGTTGTTCTTCAAGGTAACATAGTATTCCATTGTGTGTATGTACCACAATTTGTTTATCCATTCTTCAGTTGATGGGCACTTAGGCTGTCTCCATCTTTTTGTTATTGTAAATAGTGCTGCTATGAACATTGGTGTGCATATATCTACTAGTGTTATGGCTCATATTTCTTGTGAGTAAATACCAAGTAGAGGAATTGCTGGATCATAAGGTATTTCTATTTCCAACCTTCTGAGGAAACGCCATATTGCTTTCCAGAGAAGTTGGACCATTTTGCAATCCCACCAGCAATGCAGGAGCATCCCAGTCTCTCCACATTCTCGCCAGCATTTATTGTCCTCTACTTTTTTGATCTTTGCTGTTATTGCTGGTGTGAGATGATATCTCATTGTTGTTTTGATTTGTATTTCTCTAATGGCAAGGAGCTCTGGTGCATAGTGGTTACGAATTGGGCTGCGAACATCAAGGTCAGCAGTTCGAAACTACCAGCTGTTCTGCAGGAGAAAGATGAGGTTTTCTGCTCCCATTAAGAATTACAGCCTCAGAAACCCTGTGCAGGGTCTCTATGAGTCAGAACCAACTCCACGGCACATAATCACCACCACCACCAATGGCTTGTGATCATGAATATTTCTTCATACATTTGTTGGCTTCCCAGATTTCCTCCTTGGTGAAGTGTCTGTCCATGGCCTGTGCCCATTTTTTAATTGGGCTATTTGTCTTTTTCTTGTAGAGGTGTTGTAATTTCCTATATATTTTAGAAATTAGTCCCTTGTCGGATATGTTGTTGCAAAAGATTTTTTCCCATTCTGTGTGTTCCCTTTCTACTCATTTGGTGAAATCTTTTAATGCACGTAAGTTATTAATTTTTAGTATGTCCCAATCATCTATTTTGTCTACTTTTGTTTGGGTAGTTTCCAAATGTTTGGTAATCTGTGTATGCCCTGAATTACAGCCCTCACATTTGTCCCTAGTTTTTCATTGATGACCTTCATAATTTGGGGATTCACATTTAGGTCTTTAATCCATGCTGAGTTGGTTTTTGTATAGGGTATGAGGTAAAGGTCTTGTTTCAATCTTTTGCATATTGCTTTCCAGTTCTGCCAGCACCATCTGTTAAAGAGACTATCTCCTCCCCATGCAATATACCTAGGCACTTTGTCGAAAATCAGTAGGCTGTATGTGGATGGTTTAATTTCTGGATTCTCGATTCTGTTCCATTGATCAATGTATCTTTCATTGTACCAGTACCAGGCTGTTTTGACCACTGTAGCCATGTAGTAAATATTTAAATCGGGAACTGAGAGGCTTCCAACCTTGTTCTTCTTCTTAACAGTGTTTTGCTTATCCTGGGTTTCTTTCCTTTAAATGTAAATTTTGTAATTGTTTTTTCCAACTCTTTGAAGAATTTCGTTGGAATCTGGCTTGGGATTGCATTATATGTATAAATTGCTTTGGGCAGTATTGACATTTTTTTTATGTTAAATCTTCCTATCCAGGAACATGGTATATTCTTCCACTTTTGTAAGTCTCTTTTGGTTTCTTGTAGTTGTGTTCTGTAGTTTTCTTTGTATAGGTACTTTGTTTCTCTGGTTACATTTATTCCTAAATATTTCATCCTTTGGGTAGATATGTAAATGCTATTGCTTTCCTAATGTCCTTTTCAATGCTGTCATTGTTGCTATAGAGGAATCCAACTGATTTTTGTGTGTTGATCTTATGCCCTGCCACTGTGCTGAATCTTCCAGTGATGTCTAGTGGCTTTGTTACTGAGTCTTTGGGGTTTTCTATGTATAGGATTACATCATCTGCAAATAGAGAGAGATTTAGTTCCTCTTTGCCAATCTGGGTGCCTTTAATTTTCCTGTCTTGCCATATAGCTCTGGCTAAGACTTCCAAAACAATATTGAATAGGAGTGGTGACAAAAGGCATCCTTTTCTGGTTCCCATTCGCAGAGGGAAGGCTTTCATTTTCTCATTTGAAAGTAATGTAGGCTGTTGGTTTTGTATATATGCTCTTGATTATGTTGAGGAATTTTCCTTCAATTCCTACTTTGTTGAGTGCTTTTATCAGGAATGGATGTTGGATTTTATCAAATGCCTTTTCTGCATCAATCAATATGATCATGTGGTTCTTTTCTTTTTTCTTATTCAATAGTGGATTCCATTGATTGTTTTTCTAATGTTGAACCATCCTTGCATCCCTTTTATGAAACCCACTTGGTCATGATGTATTATTTTTTTGATGTACTGCTGGATTCTGTTGGCTAGAATTTTGTTGAGAATTTTTGCATCTATGTTCATGAGGGATATTGGTGTATAATTTTCTTTCTTAGTGATGTCCTTCCCTGGTTTTGGTATGAGGGTCATATTTGCTACATAAAAAATATTAGGAAGTTTTCCATCTTCTTCTTTATTCTGGAATAATTTGAGTAAAATTGGTGACAGCTCTTCCCTGAAAGTTAGGTATAACTCACCAGTGAAGCCATCTGGACCTGGACTTCTTTTGATTGGTAGTTTTTTGATGACATAATCAATTTCTTCTTTTGTTGTGGATCTGTTCAAGTTTTCTATTTCACTGTAAGTTAAGGTAGGTCGTGTTTTTCTAAAAATGTATCCATCTCTTCTAAGTTTTCAAATTTGTTGGAGTACAATTCTTTATAGTTTTATGTTATTATCCTTTTGCTTTCGTTTGGTTCCATTGTTACAGCACCCATGTTGTTTCTAATGCAAGTTATTTGTGTTTTATCCCAATTTTCTTTTATAAGGTTTGCCAATGGTTTGCCAATTTTATTAATCCTTTCAAAGAACCAGCTTCTTGTCCTGATGATTCTTTCTGTAGTTTTTCTGTTTTCCATCTCATTTATTTCTGCTCTTATCTTTATTATTTCCTTTCTTTTGGTGACTGTAGGTTCCCTCTGTTGGTGTGTTTCTTCTAATTGTTGGAGATGCTTTGTTAATGTGCTAATTTGGGTTCTTTCTTCTTTTTGGATGTGCACATTTATCACAATAAACTGTCCTCTCAGCACTGCTTTTGCCGCATCCCAAAGATTTTGGTATGTTATGTTTTCGTTCTCGTTTGTTTCTAGGAACTGGGAATTCACGTTTGATTTCTTCTTTTACCCAGTTGCTTTTCAGCAAGGTGTTATTCAGTTTCCATGTATTCGACTTTATTTCCTTGGTTTTCTTATTGTTGATTTCAAGTCTTATAGCATTGTGGTCTGAAAAGATGCTATGTAGTATTTTGATATTTGTAAATTTATGAAGGATTGCTTTGTGACCTAACATATGGTCAATTCTGGAGACTGCTCCATGTGCACTGGAGAAGAATGTATATTGTGCTGTTGTTGGGTTGAATGCTCTGTACACACCTTTGAGGTCAAATTGGTTGATTGTGGTGTTTAGTTCCTCTGTAACTTTGTTGAGTTCTTTCTGGTTGTTCTGTCCCTTTTCAAAAGTGGTGTATTAAAAT
This sequence comes from Chrysochloris asiatica, assembly GCF_000296735.1. Classification (NCBI taxonomy): domain Eukaryota; kingdom Metazoa; phylum Chordata; class Mammalia; order Afrosoricida; family Chrysochloridae; genus Chrysochloris; species Chrysochloris asiatica. The sequence continues at coordinate 7,367,919 of NW_006408612.1, forward strand.
CTCCCACAATAATTGTAGATTTATCTATTTCTTTCTTCAATTCTAGTAGGATTTGCTTCATATATCTTGGTGCTCTTTCATTGGGAGCATAGATATTTATTATGGTTATGTCATCTTGCTCAATTGACCCTATAATCATGAAAGAGTGTTCTTCTTTATCTCTTATGCTGGTTTTTGTCTTAAAGTTTACTTTATCAGAGATTAGTATTGCCACTCCTGCTTGTTTATTATTGCAGTTAGCTTGGTATACTTTTTTCAATCCTTTAACTTTTAGTCTGTTTTTGTCTTTGTGTGTAAGGTGTGTCTCTTGCAGGCAGCATATTGAAGGGTCTTGTTTTCTTATCCATTCTGCCACTCTCTGTCTCTTCACTGGTACATTTAATCCATTGACATTCCAAGTAATTATTGATAGTTATGAATTAATTGTTGCCATTTTGTTAATTTTTTGGTAGTGCTGCTCGTTCCTTTGCTCTGCATGCCTTCTTGTGTGAGTTTGTGTTTTCTGTGCTGTTTGTTGTCAGTTTCTTAGTTTTCATGCTTCCTTGTTCTGCTTGGGTGAAGTTTTCATGTTTCCTTGTTCATGGTAAGTTGTGAAGTATTAACTTTCTTTGGGGTTACCCTATATAGTCTATTAACTTTTCCATCCATTTAAGACAGTCTATTGTATCCTGTAATCTACTTGATCACCTCACCACCTGGATCTCTGTTCCTATATTTTTCTCTTCTTTGACATTGTTATTATTTTGATCTTCGGTTGACCTCCCAGGTCCTTTGAATTCATTGCTGTAATTTTATTCTATTCTGGACTCTGCTATCTGTCATCTAAGTTTCAGGTGATGTTGCCACATCTATCAATCTCTGGGTGTTATCTATTCTTGTTGGTTTTCAGTCCAAAGAACTCCCTTTAGGATGTTTTTAAGTGCTGGATTGGCTTTGAAAAAATCTCTTAACTTCTATTTATCCTGGAATGTTTAGATTGCACCATATATTTGAATGACAGTTTTGCCGAATAGATGATTCTTGGTTGGCAGTTTTTTCTTTTAGGGTTTTATATATGTCTCCCCATTCCCTTCTTGTCTGCATGGTTTCTGCTGAGAAGTCAGCACTTAATCTGATTTGCTTGCCTTTGTAAGTAACACTTCTTTTTTCTCTGGCTACTTTTAGGATTATCTCCTTGTCTTTGGTTTTGGAGAGCTTGATTATTATATGTCTTGGTGATTTTGTTTTGGGGTCTATCCTTCCTGGGGTACATTTGGCTTCTTGAATGTTTATCTTCTCATACTTAAAGATGTTAGGGAAATTTTCTTCCAGAAGTTCTTCAACTATCTCCTCTGTGGACTTCTCTGATTCTTCCTGTTCCAGAATGCCAATAATTCTTAAGTTATTCCTCTTCATGTTGTCCAGCATGAATCTTAGACTCTCCTCAGATTTTTTATCTTTTTTTCTGCTTGCTTTTCTATCTTAGCAGTATTGAGATATTTGTCTTCCAGCTTGTTGGTTCTGGCTTCCATCTGTTCAATTTTGCTCCTTTCCCCTTTCAGTGTATTGTCCATTTCTGGTATTTTATTATTAATCATCTGGCCCTCTTTTGGCAGGTTTTGAATTGTTTCCAGTGCTGTGCTGATCTTGTTTGATTGTTCCTGTAGTACTTTCCTGACTTGTTCCTTATTGTCCTCCACCCCTTTTCAGAGCATTTGAATTTGTTTCCTTATCATTCTTCTGAATTCCTTCTCAGGCAAATCCAAAGCCTGCTCTTCCTCTTCTGGAAAGCCTTTGTCTGCCTCCAGCTCATTTGTCTCAGTTACTTTTCTGTTTTTGGACATGTGCTGATATCTTTTGTTGTATTTTCTTTGTCATTTTCAGTAGTTAGGTGGCTTTTTTAATGCTTAAATGGATGTTTGTTGCAGTGTTGTTAAGCTTACTGAGTGTCTCCTGGTGGATATGATCACGAGATTGGTTTCCTTTTTCACATGTAATGCCTAGCAGCTGTTATTGTCTCTTGTCTATATGGTGGACTATTATGGGTGTATGCTTATAGCTTGGCTATATGGCCACGATTGCTGTCTCTTCTTGAGTAACATAAGGAGAAAAAGCTCCAACCTCCAGGAAAAAAATGTGATCAAAAGGACCAAAAACAGAAGCAATATAAAAGCAGAGACAAAAACCACCACTCTAAAACAAAAATAAAACCATAGCCAACTGACCAGTCACCTTTGCTGCACATGTAGTGTGCATGCACCATAGAAACCTCCAGCAGTGGGTGGGGGTGTCCATTCGCTCAGGCCCCTCCTCTAGTCACCACCATAGAGGTGCGCAGATAGATATTGAGAAGTTAATAGGAGAAAGATTGTCTACTATTTTTGCCTCTGAAAGTCAGTTAATTCTCGAAATAACAACATAATTCTCGAAATAGTTGTGTCCTTGTGTGGGATTTGGTGTTGGCTCTTGCCTTTTATTTTGGGGTTTTACAGAGTGTTCATAAGGTTTGTCTGTCTGGCCAGACCTGCTTTTTTCTTGATGGGTAGGCAGGAGTAAAGGGTCCCGCATAAGTTAACTTTAGAGCTAGGTCCCAGAGTCTGCCAAAGAATCCGCCCATGGGACCAATGGGGCTCCTCCTCTCTGTGCCATGGGAAAACTGTGGGCTCAATGCTGGACCCTTGTGTTGGTGCGCACCCACCCACCTGAAGTCATCCCAACTGGGCAGAGAAGGCCTGACAAGAAAGAGGTGGAAAAAATGTGGAGAATCCCCCCACACCTCCTTTTGCACGTGTCACTGCACCAGTTTTAGCCCCAGTTCACTGTGTTGGTCAGGCTGTGGCCCCGCCCTCTGAACTCAGCCTTGTCAGGGTGGCCTCAGAGGGTGTCCTGTGTCCTGATGGATTTCTCAATCACAATATTTTCCTTTATGCAGTGATTTTTCCACTGATCGGTGCAGGAAACTGACGCCCTGCACCTTATGCTTGATCCAGAGCTCTGGAGCTGTTCTGCGAAAGCAGCTTCTCTGGGTTTTCAGCCCCTCCTCCATGGAGCCTGTCCTACCTGACTCTGCTTCCGCCACCTCCAAAACCGGAAGTCTCCTCCCTTTTCATTTTTGAACTCCTATTCTTTGCACCAAAGCCCAAACCCACTGCCATCAGGTCAGTTCCAACTCACACAATCTTACAGGACAGAGTAGAAATGCTCTGTGAGATTTCCAAGACTATAAATCTTTACAGAAGCAAATAGCCTCATCTTTCTCCCACCGAGTGGTTGGTAGATCTGAACTGCCAACCTTTCGATTAGCAACCCAATGCTTAGCCCAGTATGCCCCAGGGCCCCTGATCTTTGCATATTTCATTGCGACACTTTACTTCATCTTCTCAGCTATCCTTTGAAATCTTCTGTTCAGCTCTTTTGCTTCATCATTTTCTTCCATTCACTTTAACTACTTCAAGAATAAGTTTCATAGTCTCTTCTGAAAATCATTTTGGTCTTTTCTGTGTTTTCTGTCTTTTAAAAGATCTTTTACTTTCTTCATATATGATGTCATCCCACAACTCGTTTGGTCTTTGATCATTAATGTCCACTGCATCCAATCTATTCTTGAAATGCTCTCTAAATTCAAGTGGGATCTACTCAAAGTCATATTTATGGACTTGTTTAAACTTTCTTCATCTTCAACTTGAACTTGCCTATGAGCAATTGAAGGTCTGTTCCACAGTTGGACCCTGACCTTGTTCCAACTAAAGATAATGACCTTGTCCGTCATCTCTTTCCATAGATGTAGACAATTTGATATAGTTTATCTCAGGAAATCCACCACTCATAAGTCAGTTTGTCATACTGTAGTGTGTTGCAGACTGTGCAGAGGTTCGAGGCCCGATAGGCCCGAGTGTAACAGATCTAGCCACTTGGCAGTTAATAGCAAATTGTTTTTCATCTTAGTGTTCAGTTATATTTATTTAATTCCAAACATGAGCCCTGGATGTCCACAGAGAAATGCAATATTCCCCTAAGTTTCTAAGGTCAAGATTTTCCCCCAGAACCAAGGCAGTAAAACTTCCTCAGAGGATGAAGTTTTACTGGGATTAAGCAGGGAGGCTCTGGAGAGGAACTGCCCGGGGTATATTCACTTGGG
>NW_006408612.1:7372338-7381135 GCF_000296735.1 Chrysochloris asiatica
GGTTTTGCATCTACTCTGGTCTCCGGGTGTTTCTTTTCTCTCTTGCCTCTCCAGACATCCCACCTAGAGTTAGTCCGAGAAGGGAAAATGTCAGCCACTGAGCAGTCTGTCTGGCAGCTTGCATCAAGCCAGGGTGTCTGTCTTCTTTGTATCTGTTTTCTCTGTTTTATTTGTGTCTGTTCTCTCTCTCTCTCTCTCTCTCTCTCTCTCTCTCTCTTGCCATCATCACTGGACACTCCATCTTCGGGTCCTCACCCCCTTGCCGAGGCCAGACCCCGGCAGTAGTGTCTGGCATGTTACTGTGATGCTGGAAACTATTACAGTGGTATTCCAAATACCAGTGGCAGCATCCATGGTAGACAAGTTTCAGAGAAGCTTCCAGACCAAGTCAAATTAGGAAGGACTTCTGGAAAAATAAATAAATAAATAAGCCAGTGAAAATCTTATTAACAACAGCAGAACACTATCTGATATAATGACTCTTGGGTGGGAAGGCACTCAAAACAGAGTGGGGAAGAGCTGCCTTCTCAAAGTAGTCAACCTTAATGACATGAACAGAGTAAAGCTTCTGAAAACTCCATTTGCTGGTGTGGTATGACTCAGAATGTAGAATGTACAAAATATGAATCTAGAAAATTGAAAGCCTTTAAAAATAAATTGGAGAGAGGAAGTAGCTGAGGACTCTAGACTCATGGAAAGAGAGGCACTGAGTGCTGGCAGCCAGGAGGCAGGCTTGAAGAATGTGCCCTCTGGTTGTTTAAATTATTATATATTCCTGAGTGTCTTTGTGTATACTCCCTCCCAGCCCATCCCCCTCCCCCCCAAAAAAAAAACCCAGAGGGAATGGAAGCAAATACTGTTGAATGATGATGCATAGAGAAGATTATAATCATTGCAATGAAACGATGGTGTAAAGGCAATGTTCTCCCATGGAAACTATCATTCAGTTCACAATAATAAATTTTTTCTTAAAGAGTAAAAAATAATTTAAATTTTAAAAATTAAATGGAATGCATTAGTGAACTAAAATGGATTGGTACTGACCATTTGGAATGGGACAATCTCATGGTTTACTATGCCAGGAATGACAAATTTAAGAAGAATAATGTCATCATCTACAAAACATTTGAAGATCTCCCCTGAAGTAGAAGACTGTCAATGGTTGAATAATATCCATACACCTACAAGTAACACCAGTTAATACAACTATTACTCACATTTATGCACCAATCACTAAGGGCAAAGATAAAGACATTGAAGACTTCTATCAATTTCTGCTGTCTGAAATTGATCAAACATGCAACCAAGATGCATTGATAACTACTAATGATTAGAATTTGAAAGCTGGTAACAAATAAGAATAGGTAGTTGGAGAACGTGGTGTTGGTGATAGAAATGAAGCCAAAGATGACATGATAGAATTTTGCAAGACCAATGGCTTATTCATTGCTAATGACAAGTATAACAAATAGTATTTACGATTCCTATTATATTGTCTTAACTGTTAATCAACTTTACTTCTTTATGCTTCAAAACATACTCTCAGCCCTTTGTCAGCACACACACACACACAGACACTTCAAGGAATGAATAACAAAGATCCATGCTGTGAGAACTATATATAGCACTTCAAGTGACATGCTGGACATGGTCATGCTTTGGGTGCTAATTATGAAACAGCAAATATCGAAAGCTTGTGCCCATCCCTGAACCTGCTGGGCCTACATTACACTTCCCTCTGAGGTCAGTATGGCTTCCAAATAAAAACATTTTGATCTGATCTTCGTTGACCAGAGGACAGTGACCCCCTGACGCTCCTCAAGATCACAACCCCAAAGAAAGGTACACTTTAATTCTTAGCTTGCAACACAGCCCGTTTGGAAGGACACTAGTCACTAGGGTATTGTTAGTGCCTTGAAATGGCCAAGAGGGATTGCTGATTCTGCAAATATCACTGGGAAGGCAGGAATTCTGTTTGAATTACTAACATAACAGATGTTTGCTAGGATCTACCATGCAGTCTGCATTCACAGTTATGCTAATTTGGCAGCATTTCTCTTCTAGTTAGCTCTGAGCCATTAGAGCACGCAGCTAGTAGGTCCTTCTGTCTAACTAATAATTGCCTATTATTGATATTAATTAACATTTTTTGCACCTTTCCTTGGTTTTGACCTAGTATCTGTTGGTAGTCTAATCACTGTGGCCTATTAAAAGTCAAAATACAGGGGTCTATAGTAGTCACGAGCCATTTATCAAAAAGCAAACAAGGCCAATTAAACAGGCAGCCAGACAGTTGTCTTGATTTGCCGCTGACTGTTTCTTGATCACCATTATAAATTGCTAATAGGGCAGAAAGCGCTAAGCGGGGAGCATCTGTGGGGGCCTGGTTATTGCTCACTCCCCGCCTGGTGACAGGTGAGAGAGAGGCTAGTGATGGTCTTATTGATGTGAACTGCCCATCAGTTGGTAGTTATTGTTAAAGTTCATGATGCTACAGCTGATCCCGTCCTGCTGAGAGTCAATCAAATTAATTAGTGCTAGAAATTCTTCTTTATTATTTTAGAGGGCGGGTGCAGAAAGAAGTCTTGTAATTTGGATCCAAAGCCAATGGAGGGAAGAAGAAGGGGAAGAAAAAAAAAAAAAAAAAACCTTCATGTAGTACAGTGTGGAAAAAAAAATCAGATATTGCTTCTTCCATTATTTATAATAAGGTCTGCGGCTAAAGGTTTTTATAGGCACAGATCAAGAGATCATAATAGAAGCATATTGACAGATTTTTTTCCTGCAATACTCCAAGGAACTGGCTGTAGCAGGAAAATATATCAAAACCTTATCATCAGAGCTGAGATCTTCTGTGAAAAATCAATAAAGAGTTATACATGGTTTGAGTTTAAACAGTTCTCTGTAGTCATTTAAACATAGTGCATCTGTACAGCTTTTTACCTCTGGAGACCAAGGTAACCTAGCAACTGCAGGGCTTAAACCGATTAACTACAAATGAAGTACTGTACGCCTATCAAAGCAATTGTTCATCGTTGCCTTTGTTGCAGAGACTAAGCTAATTGAACATGATACAGTATGAAGATAATTAACACCCATGAGTTTGTTAATTGCCTGTTAGCATTACAACACAGTCTCTTGGTTTCTTTTTAACTGTCTTCTTTGTAGCCTCCTACTTCCCTTAAAATGGTGCAGGACCTGTTTAACTGGCAATGATATCTTGGAGTTTATTAACCCCTTTTAAATTGGACAAAAAGAATAAAAGATCTATCTCAATGAAGCATATTGCATGTGCTTGTTAAATGCAAGCTCCTACTTTGTCTATTTTCCCAAGACTAGGAATTTGTTTTACAGATACCATACAAACTATGTTTATTTTTCATGCTAATTTATTTCAAGCAATTTAGCCATTATAAATGCTCTCGAAAAAAAGCGGCTTTAGTGGCTCCCTTTATAACTCAGCTGCTCTGCTTTCTAGAGTGAGTGATAAATGTCTTTGAGGGTTGGAATATTAATTGAAGGCAGCATCTGGTCAGCAGCTGACCGGCTCTGGTTGTCCAGCTCTAACTGAGCTGGTGAGAAAGAAGCATTTCTGGTTCTATTTGCCAGGCTCTCATTTTTCCTCAGAGCAGTGTACTAAATGAACCCCAATTTTATCTCTGCTGGATCACTTCATGGATGCCAGAAAATCAATTGGGCAGGAAAATCTGTTAATCTAAAGTGAATTCAATCTAAGGAATCATTTAAAATAAAAATTTCAATCATTACCTTTTTGGAAGAGCACTTGTTTTTTTTGGTTTTGCTTTTTCTCAAGTCTTTGTACATGTATCCTGACAATATCTCCAAAACAGTAACTCAAAGTTAATAGAATTGCCTAGCAAAGAGCAATTCGCTTTTTAAAAGTAAAAAAGAACAACAAAAAACCTGGGTGGTTGACTACAACTTTAAGAGGAAATGGAAAACCCCAATGCTGTGTGGCCAGAAACAACACACTCAGGATACACAAGACTGATTTTTCTCCTGTTGAGGAGGAACACCTTGTCTGCGTCATAATTGCTTAACCTGGCTTTTCCTGGATGATGCGCTGTGTTGGCTGTTACTAAGTCACGGTTAAAGCTTGCTGGTAAGCCAATCCCAAGAGGGCCACTTCCAGTATCCAATTACAAGTTCTATCATCAATCATCAGTATTATTTATTCAACAAAATGAATTTCTAATTAATAACTGATGAGCATTGTGGCCTTGAAGACCATAATATTATTAATTATGGTTGGTCTGAAAGAGGTCTATCTGGCACATTTTCACCACAATTAGTCCTGGAAGCTTCCATGGCATTTGTCTAGTAAAATGACCAAAAAGAAAGCTAGTTCTCCCCTCTCCTGAACAAGGATTAACAAACAGAGGCACTGTCTCTGGGTAGGATTCTACCACACAATCCAAATCTCCTGGCAATGGTTTTCCTGTGTGTCATGACTTGTATAGGAAATGTAACCAATAGAACTCCCCATCGAGGCTACAAAGGTGACCCCATATCCTGAACCATGTTCCTGCCGAAATGCTGCAAGGCTAACACAAGCCACGGCATGGCAGTTGGAATGTGGTTGCTGGCTTATTTTTAGACTTGGTGGTTACTCAGCTCATGTTCTGGGCTCTGTGTGTAGACGCATGGCAGCTAAATCACTGCAGCAGGCCAGCCAGGGCTGTCATTCCTACACTCAGGAAGAGGTATATCATTGTTTACCTGGAGGGTCTTCTGATCAGGGGTTTAAAGAGGTCTCACTAGAAGTACCTTCCTAGTTACTGCTGTGAGATAACAGTGTTGTTGTTGTTAAGTTCCGTCGAGTCGGTTCTGACCCTTAGTGACCCCGTATAAGGTTTCCGCGGTGAGTTTGAACTGCAGACCTTGCAATTCAAATGACTTTACAGTCCAGCATATTAACCCACAGCGCCACACCAGGACTCCATGATTACAGTAATTTTGAAAGAAACAACTCACAAAATAGCATAGTAATGCTAGGAAACTCTTTAAAGGCTGGATAAACCTATTACCTCTGTGCTCTGTGTGACTCGTCTTCATGCATAAAGCCCTATCAAAACCCAGTCACTTACTTACCAGCAAGCCAATTCTGACTTGCAGTAAACCCAAGCATGTCAGAGTATAACTGTGTTCCATGGAAGTTTACAAGGCTGATATGTTAGAAGTAGGTTGCCTGATCTTTCATCCATGACACTTCTGAGTGGGCTTGAACCTCCAACCTTCCCATTAGCAGGTGAGCACATTAATAGTTTGTACCAAATATGTGTAGATGATAAAGCATTGTGAAGACTTTTTAAAAAGATATACGGAAAAGAAGAAAACACTATTTCCTGACTGTGCGTATTGGCTTCAAAAGATGAAGAAATTGGAGATAGTTATCTGAAGAATTCTGTAGAAGACAATCATTTTGGATTTCGTGTTAGATGGATTTTGGAGAATGAACTACCCACACTGATGAAATTAACTGTAGAATTGAGGAGTATTCTCTTTGCTGAATAAGCAGAACAGCAATCTCATTATTTCAGTTTAAAACGTTTGAGAATTCAAATTATGCAAAAATCTTTCCTTATCATTCTGCTTAACAGCATAGAGCCCAGATCCCTTTTTGTACATAGGTGTAGGTGCACATATCCGGGGGTGGGGTGGCAGAGAGAAAAAAAGAGAAGAAGGGGGAAAAATGGGTTCCACCTACAAATGCACCATTATCGGTATACATTATTTTTAGCTTATGTTTAACGAAATCAAGAGTTAGAAAAATGCTCACAAAACAGCCTTTTAAACAAAACATTCCTCCAGGTCTACATAACATTTATTTCTATAAAGAGGCAGACACATAGTGAACACAATTGGTCAGCGCTGGCTGACATTCAGGATAGAAAAATAAGAGATTACTATAGCATTTTAGGGTGGAAATGCTCTTACTTTTACAATGGCCAGGACAGAACAGTGCAAGAGGCTACTTGGTTGGCACTGATTAATTGAACAGTCTAAGGAAGAAAGGGACAGAAAGAAGGAGGTAGAGAGACTAAATCTGGGGTTGGAGAAGAAGAATGGAGATGGACAAGCAAGAAACCTTAGGTTCTAAATCTGGCTCGACCACTTTCTACATTCAGGAGTTTGAACGAGTCAATTAAACAATTTGAGTCTCCGTTTCCATTTTTGAAAAATTGGAATATTAATACTCATTCTGTCTTCCTCACAGATTTGTAAAAAAGATTCCATAAATAATGTGTTTGTGATTTTTGTTTTGAAAGTACTTTGAAATAGGTTTGTTGTTGTTGTTTAATGCCATCAAGTCGGTTCTGACCCAAAGTAACCCTGTATAGTAGGGTCTTCAAGGAGGAGCTGGTAAGTCTGAACCATTTATCTTGTGGTCCAAACAAACCTTAAGGTGCAGTGTTTATGCTACAGTGCCACACCAGTGCTCCTATGTTGTTGTTAAGTGTTACCAAGTCAGTTTCAACTCAGAGTTACCCTGAATAGAGTTTCTGAGGAGCGGCTGATGAGCCTGAACCGCTGACCTTGTGGTTCAAATCAGCCTTGAAGTCCAGTGTACTACCCGCAGCACCATACCAGGACTCCAAGACTCCTATTTGCTTGTTGCTGTTGTTAAGTGCTGTCGAGCTGGTTCTGACCCATAGTGACCCTGTGTAGGGTTTCCAAGGAGTGGCTGGTGGGTTTGACCTTGCAGTTCAAACTGACCTTGCAGTACAACGCATCATCCTGCAGCGCCACACCAAGACTCCTATGTTGTTGTTGTTGTGAAGTGCCGTTGAGTCGGTTCCGACCCATAGTGACCCTGTATAGGGTTTCCAAGGAGGAGCTGATGAGCTTAAGCTACTGACCTTACAGTTCAAATGGCTTTTCAGTCTGGCGCATTAACCCACAATGCCACACCAAGACTCCTATTGTTGTTGTTAAGTGCCGTCGAGTCGGTTCCGACCCATAGCGACCCTGTTCAGGGTTTCCAAGGGTGTAAATCTTTGGGGGAGTAGAAAGCCTGATCTTTCTCCCGTGGAGCAGCTGGTAGTTTCGAACCGCTGACCTTAAGGTTCGCAGCCCGATTCGTAACTACTACGCTACCAGAGCTCCTTAAGACTCCTATAGTTACAGTTAAATAGAAATGTACATCTTCTAATAATTATACTTGTTTTCTCCGAGTCTACTATAACTTATTTACATGAAACAAACTGGCCAGACTGACTCCAAAACTCATAGAAAGGAATGTGACAATCAGACATGAGGTGTGAGAACTAAAAAATGGGTAGACCTTTAGAGATTATTGAGACTTTTAGGAAGGGCTTGTTTTCTTCAGTGTTTTACATCAGCATTCCCCAGATGGTGTTCCATGAAATATGAGCTGTTAAGAGGTATTTCAAGTCCTGGTGTGGCACTGTAGGACACAGCATTGGGCCTCAAGGTCAGTTTGAACCACATAGTCAGTGGTTCAAACTCACCAGCTGCTCCTTGGAAACCTCATACAGGGTTGCTATGAGCCAGTACAGACTCAATAACACTTAACAACAACAAAGAATACATATTCATGACAAAGACTGTTCGGAAGACACATGAATATGTAACTTTAATGAAAACTTTGAAAAGTCACAAAACTCATCAATATAATGATATTGTTCACAAAATATAATTATATTGATGAGTTTTGTGACTTTTCAAGAGAGTATGTAGTAATTAACACTTCCCAGATTTATCTGATCACAGAATCTTTAGAGAATCCTGAAGAAGGGAAATATGGAATTCACACAACTGAGGCAATGCCTTGTAAAGTAAAATATGCATGCATTGCCTCTTTTAACCCTTTTAAACAATCCCACTGACAGAGATATTATCATCATTACCGTTTTACAGAAGTGAAAACTCAAGCTCAGGAGACTTTCATCTTTAGCACTCTGATAAATTCAGTACCCTTCTGCTGAAGCAACTAAAAGTGCTAGGTATAATATAAAATACATTATTTAAATTTATCAGTGATTTTCCAAGTGAGTTAGAAATACTCAGAAGCCAAAAACTAAGTGAAAGCAAGAACTCTGAGAGGTAAATAGAAGCTGGCTTTCACCAGCATGTGCCAAATTTTACCAGCATTTGTAAGCATTTGCCAAATGGTGAACATAGTGTTTGGCTTGCACAATCTCATAAGGTTGAATTGGCATGAGGTGGGGGGAAAGCAAAGCCTAGGGTTTATTGTCTGTTTTGAAACTTGACAATGATCAGAAAGGAGACAAGCCTTGATAATCCTTAACCACTAACTGATGTCAGCCTCAAGTAGATTTGCAGCCAGAATTCAGACAATGTGGGTGGTTCCTTTCCTGGAATTAGTTTAAAGTGCTCCCAAACTGTATTGTCCAGGCACCTGGAAGAAGCAAGTATAAATTCTCTTTAGGGAAACCCACTCTCAACTCAATCTCAAATAATTCCCACTAATAAAAGTTCCCAGAAATATGTGTTCACCATCAAATATCAAAAAACACACAAGGAAATTGGTCCCCTGGAGCAAGAACCAGAAGACTTAGACCTACAGCAACATCAGATAGTAATACTGCAGAACAAAAAATACGAAATAAATGTTTTGAATGTTTAAAGAAATTTTAAAATATTTTTTAAATAATTAAAAGCAAAAGACTATAAAATCAATCAAGCAGATTTTAAAAATACATAGAACATTGTTGTTGTTGTTGTTATGTGCCGTGGAATCAGTTCTGACTCATAGTGACCCTGCACAGGGTTTCCGAGGCTGTAAATCTTT
>NW_006408612.1:7381260-7386043 GCF_000296735.1 Chrysochloris asiatica
CGTCGAGTCGGTTCCAACCCATAGCGACCCTGTACAGGGTTTCCGAGGCTGTAAATCTTTATGGGAGTAGAAAGCCTCATCTTTCTCCCGTAGAGCAGCTGGTAGTTTCGAACCGCTGACTTTAAGGTTCTCAGCCTGATTCATAACCACTACGCTACTAGAAATAAAAAATATAATAAATAAAATTGGAAACTTAACAAGCAGGCTTAACAGAAGATTAAAACGAGCAGACAGCACCTTAGTCAATTGGAAGATGGTTATGAAGAAATTACCTCATATGTATTACACAGAGATAATGAAGTGAGGAGTATGACAGAAATATTTTTAAAGGACAAAGGATACAGTGAGGATGATGTTGTTGTTGTTAAGTGCCGTCGAGTCGATTCCGACTCATAGCGACCTTGTATAGGGTTTCCGAGGCTGTAAATCTTTACAGGAGCAGAAAGCCTCATCTTTCTCCTGCGGAGTGGCTGGTCGTTTCGAACTGCTGACCTCGTGGTTCGCAGCCCGATTCGTAACCACATGAGGATGATATACATCTTCTAATCAGAGTCCTGGTGTGGCTTTGTGGGATAAAGCACTGGACATCATAGTTGGTTTGAACGACAAGGTCAGCGGTTCAAACTCATTAGTCACTCTTTGGAAACCCTACGCAGGGTTGCTATGAGTCAGCTCCAACTTGATAACACTTAACAACAACAACAATCCGAGTTCTCAAAAGGGAAGAAAGGGAGAGCAGAGCAAAAATGCTATTTGAAGAGTTAACAGTTTAAGAACTTTCTAAAACTGATGAAAGACATCCATCCACAAATTTAAGAACTCAATGAATTCCCAAGTAAGTTAAATAGGAATAAATCATCCTTTAGACACACTATGGTAAAACTACACAATATCCAAGGCAACAACATCTTAAAAGCAGCCAAAGAGAAAAGACAGATTCGTCTCAAAACTGACAGTTCATATCACAGCTGAATTTGCAATCACAACAATGGAATTCAGAAAATAGTGGAAAATAACTTAGATGAGTGGCAAGAAAATAGCTGACAAATAGAATTCTATACTCATTTAAATTCCTTTAAAACAAACCAGAATTATGACTTTCACTAAAAGACTCTCATTAAAAGAAATCTAAGCGATATAGTTCAAATGGAAGGAAACTGATCTCAGATGCAAGAAGAAATTACTAGCAAATAAAATGGAAAATATGTACCTAAGTCTCAATAGACACTAGCTATGGCTATAGACATTTAAGAAGCACTGATGGCATCATGGGTGACTAACTGAAAGGTTAGCAATTTGAAGCCACCAACAGTTCCATGGAAGAAAGACGAAGCTGATCTGCTCCAGTAAAGATTTACAGTCTCAGACATCCAAAGGGGCTTTTACTCTGCCCTACTAAGGAGCTCTAGTGGCATAGTGGTTACGAATCGGGCTGCGAGCCGCAAGGTCAACAGTTCAAAACTACCAGCTGTTCCGCAGGAGAAAGATGAGGTGGTCTGCTCCCATAAAGATTTATAGCCTCGGAAACCCTGTACAGGGTCGCTATGAGTCGGAACCGACCTCACAGCACATAACAACAACAACTAAGGGGCTCTGGTAGCATAGTAGTTATGAATTGGGCTGCTAACCTCAAGGTCAGCAGTTTGAAACTACCAGCTGTTCCCCTGGAGAAAGATGAGGCTTTCTGCTCCTGCAAAGATTTATAGTCTCGGAACCGACTCCATGGCACACAGCCACCACCACCATCCATTCAATGGAGTCCTGGTATAGTGCTGTGGGTTAATGTGTCAGACTGCAAAGCCGTTTGAACTCACCAGCTGCTCCTCGGAAACCCTGTATAGGGTTGCTATGAGTTGGTTCCGACTCCATGGCACATAACCATCACATAGAGTAACTATGAGTCAAATACACAACTCCATGACTGTAGGTGTATCAGCAAGTAACCTGAAAAGGATTCCCTAGGAATTCACTATCATCTGAGATTTTCCTGCAGGAGGTTTGAGACTGGGTACTCTAGAGAGCCACACCTGTGGAGAAGTTGTTGTTGTTGTTAAGTGCCATCGAGTCGGTTCCGACACATAGCGACCCTGTACAGGGTTTCTGAGGGTGTAAATCTTTACGGGAGTAGAAAGCCTCATCTTTCTCCCGCAGAGCGGATGGTAGTTTCGAACCACTGATGTTAAGGTATGAAGTAAGGAGGTAGAATTGGCTACTTGGAAGAAGCTGAATTGTGACAGTCACAGAGGGCATCAGCTAATCCACAGGGAACTCTGAAGCTGAGGTAGCCTTTCAGAGTTTTCCTGCCTACTGGTAAAAGGACCTTTATCTCCCCACATAGGCGCACTGACTGGGTTTGAGTATGAGCTGCTGTCAGGGAAAGGCTATGGCTTTGACAAGACCTTTCTGTTTAGCTGAGGACAATTTTCAGTGAGGGACTCTGTTGAGAGCTATCAGTCACCAACAATTCCCAGCAAATGGGAAATATAAACAGCACGTAAGTCTGGAAGAATGTTCTTAATATAGGTTCTTAAAATGTTTGGTAGGGGCTCTGTTGGTGTAGTGGGTTGCATGTTGGGCTGCTAACGGCCAGGTCAGCAGTTTGAGTCTACCAACCACTCCATGGGAGAAAGATGAGGCTTTCTGCTCCATAAAGATTAACAGCTTCAGAAACCCTACACAGGGTGGCTATGAGTCAGAACCAACTCCATGGCACACCACCACCACTGCCATAATGTTCAGAACAAAGGTAAAGATATTAACTTTAGACTTTGATTAAAAAACAAGCAATTAGAAACCTAGCTATTTACTAATTATAAGAGATATACTAAAACCTAAGGATACAAAATGCTAAAAAGATGTAAAATGAAATAATAGGCAAATAATGCAACCAGCAAACAAATAATTGGAGTAGTGTTACCAGTGTCAGACAAACTGATTTTAAGACAAATAGAATTACTAGAGATCAAGGAGGCCACTACAAAATGATGAAATGTTCAATCCATCAGAAAGATATAACAACTCTAAACTTAAACACACCTCATAACATAGGCTCAAAATGTACTGGACAAAAATTGTCAGAACTACACAGATATACAGAAATATCTAATTGACAAATCAAGCAGACCAAAAATTCATCAAGGATACTGAATATTTGAGACATGAAGTTGTGACTTGTGGCAAAAATAGTATTAAAAACTAGGGTATCTTATTTCAAGAGTACTTTTCACTGTCTCTTCCAGATGAGGTCATGGAAACGCAAAGAGTCAAAAGATAGGAATAGATACACCTTTGATATCAGATTTTAATTGCAAACTGTATCTTTTTGATGAGAGAGTACTTTGTTATTTCTCTCCCTGAAATCTAATGTTAAGAGTGTTGGAAATGTTCTGCTTTTGTCTATAAGAACAAAATGGTATGTGTTTTCAGATACCAATTAGATCTCTAATACATCCATTGTCCCTGATCCATTCTTCTTTAATGTAGGAAAAAACTTAACATATTTCTTAGCTGCTCAGGACCAGTGATGATATTGATCTTCACGGAGGGAACTTCTGATTAGTCTAAGTCATCTGGAAAAAGTGACAGATCACAACACAAAATCTTATCTGAAAATCAGAGTGATGCTTTCCTCCCCAAACTCCAGTATCTCTTCTGATTTTTAAGCTACATTTTATCTATGAATAGAATAGATCTATTATGAAGTTAAACAACCTTTAATAAATGTTAGAAGAAAATTGAAAAATGGTTTACCCAGAATATAAGGACTTTGCCTCTCTTTTCCTTCAGTAGAAATCATGGATAATGGCATTGAGAGAAAAAATGTTTCAGTGTGGTGACATTTTTCTGTTTTAGTGGTCTGCATCTTCTAGTAAATACACACCAAGCCAAGCCTGGCAAATGATATGCTTACTAAGAGATGAACCCTCCCAGACTAGAGGTCCCATCAGGACAGACAGCTTAACCCCTGGGAAATACTCCACCTGGGAGATACAGTTGGAGGTAACTGATAGTCTAGTCTGAGAACACGAATCTCAGTTCAGCCAACCAGCTTCAATCAGCCCTGTAGTCCAACAGGCTGCCCAGAAGTCCAGCACTAATGGGCTAGCCAGTGCCCAGGGATAACCTCCAACCTTATGGGATATGTTTCGGGACATAAATCTCTCTGGAATAGGGGGCCAATACCTTATTCTCCCACACATCAGAAAAAAGGCATATACTCATCCATACGGAAACATATACTCATGAATCTAGGAGGTCAACTGCCCATTAAAACCATTAGCTTCTCATATAACTTTTCCTAAGTACTTGGTTCCCTCCTTAGGAAACAACAGCTTGAGAGTGTGGATTCTGGAGCCATGGTCTACATTTGAACTCTGGCCTTGTTACACACGGTGACCTCATCACTGACATTACACAAGCACTTTAACCTATCTGTGCCTTGGTTTCCTCATCTGTAAAATGAGGATAATAACAGTACCTATTTCACAGAGATGTTATTAGGATTGAGTGATTTCATTCATGTCAAGGGTTGAGCTGAGTACCTTGCATACCCAGTAATGAATCAATATTTAGATCATTATTCATTTCATTGCTAGCCCCAGTTGGTCTTTTACTGTAGGATGAACTCTTTCTTTCTCACATACCCTGATTTATTCCTTGTCTTTCTTTACTTATTTGTGCAACAAGCAAAAGCTCCATATCATCAGTGAAAACAAGGCCAGGGACAGACTGTGGAACAGACCATCAATTACTCATATGCAAATTCAAACTGAAGCTGAAGAAA
>NW_006408612.1:7387793-7403992 GCF_000296735.1 Chrysochloris asiatica
GCAACCAGAGTGCTCCTTGGAGGCCAAGATGGCTAAGCTTTGTCTCTCCTACTTTGGACATATTGTCAGGAGGGAACAGTCACTGGAGAAGGATATCATGCTTGGTAAAATGGAGGGTCAGAGATTAGAGGAAGACCCCCAATGAGATGGATCGGCCAGGTGGCATCATTGATGGCGTCATGTGTGGCAGCGGTAGTGAGGTTGACCCAGGATTGGACATTGTTTCATTCTGCTGTGCATGGAGTCTCTATGAGTCGGTTCCGACTCGATGGCACCTGACAACAACAAGTTATTTAGGGTAGCCCCAGAGCTAGAATAATCCCTCATACTCACCAGATTTAGGGATATTCTCACGTTCTTCAACTGAGTAATTTTTCTCCTGGTTTTGGGGTTTGCTCTTTGAAAATGTTTTCACCGCCATCCTAACTCTTTATCTGTAAAAACCACAGCATGTCCAACTGGGTCACTGATTTACTGTGCCTTCATCTGTCCTTGGCCTGCTCCATCCTGTTTCCCTCATCCTGTATCTCTTTGTCTTATCAGTTGGTTGTGCCAGGACTCACTCACCTGAATACTCCTCTTTTCTAGACAAAGTCCCCTCTGCATCCATGAACAGACTACAACAGACATCTCTAGCCCACAACTATCAGCCCAAAACCCAGACAAAAATGTGAGTCATTTTAGTCCTTTTATTCAGGATTTCTATATAATCTTCTTCCTTCAGTATCATTGGTTCTAAATAATATACTACCTCCTGAAGGAGATGGACATTAGCCAATTCTTCTTGGTACAGTGATTCTGTGTATTCTTTCCATCTTTTGATGCTTCCTATGTTGCTCAATCCATGAAGAAGAACATCATGATAGGTGAAGTGGAGAGTCAGCAAAGGTGAGGAAGCCCCCTTCCCCCTGCAATGAGATGGGTTGACACAAAGGCAGCAGCAGTTGATTCAAATGTAATAATAATTGTGAGGTTGGTACAGGACTGGGCAGTGTGTTCTGTTGTGTTCGTTGTGAGTCGGAAACAATTCAACGACACCTAACAACAATGTTGTTCAATATTTTGCCCATAGAACCCTTCAGTGTTCTAATTCATGGCTTGAATTTTTTATTCAGTTCTTTCAGCTTGAGAAATACAATGTGTGTTCTTCCCTATTGGTTTTCTAACTCCTCTTTATACATCTGATTATATTACTTTACTTTGTCTTCTTGAGTTGTCCTTTCTGTTAAATTTTCTGTTAGGATCTTTTGCTTCATCATTTCTTCCTTTCACTTTAACTATTCTACATTCAAGAGCAAGTTTCAGAAACCCTTCTGACATCCATTTTGGTTTTCTTTCTTTCTTGTCTTTTTAATGACATTTTTTTCCTTCTTCATGTATGCTGTCCTTATGTCTTCCCACAATTGGTCTAGTCTTCAATCATTATTAGTATTTAGTGTTTCTAATCTATTCTTGGAATAATCTCTAAATTCAGAAAGGATATAATCACAATCATGGTTTGACTTTTATGGACATGTTTAATTTTCTCAAGATTCATCTTGAACTTGCATATAAACAGTTGATGGTGTGTCCTGCAGTCAGCCCCTGGCACTGTTCTGATTGATGATACTGAGCTTCTCCATAATCTTCTTCCACTCATGTATCCAAATTGATTCCTGTGTCTTCCATCTTGCAAAGTCCGTGCATATTATTGTTAAGTGCCATCGAGTCAGTTCTGACCCATAGCGACCCTGTTTAGGGTTTCCAAGGAGTGACTGGTGAACTTAAATGGCCAACCTTGCAGTTCAAATGGCTTTGCAGTCTGACGTATTAACCTATGGCACACCAGAATGTTTATGTTGTTGAAAACAGTTTTCAATGAGCAAATTGTTTATCTTTCAAAATTCTATCATGCCATCTCCAGCATCATTTCTATCACCATGGCCATATTTTCCAGCTACCTATCCTTTTTTGTTGCCAACTTTAGCATTCCAATCACCAGTAATTATCAGTGCATCTTGATTGCATGTTTGATCAATTTCAAAATGCAGAAGTTGGTGAAAAGCTTCGATTTCAACCTATACACCATAGCTGACCCAGTTGATGTTTGAAATATCAGCATCACAGCAACACACAAGCCACCACAAGACATCAAACTGGCCTATAAGTAGAGGACCAATCACAACCACTTCTGTCAAGTCAATTTCAATTCACAGAAACCCTACAGGACTAAGTAGAACTGCTCTACAGGGTTTCCAAGGCTATAAATCTTATGAAAGCAGACTGCCTTATCTTTCTCCCTAGAAGTAGCTTGTGGGTTCATACCTTTTGGTTACCAGTACAATGCTTAACCCACTGCAACTTCAGGACTCCTTGTAGTGTTGGAAGTGTAGGTAAAAGTCTCATTTTGTGAGCTGTTATGAAGAATTAATAAACCTACAAAAGGCAATGGGACCCAGAAATTGATTGGAACTTAATCCAACAGCATTTTAGGAGGTTGTGGAACAATATACACTTGTCTGTGGATATTCATCAGCTACATGCTCAAATTTATGATATAAGTACTAATTTGCTACCCCTGCTAGAGAGTAAGATCCCCTAAGAACTTGATTGAACCTCAGCATAGTGATCCTGCTTGGTCACCTTAGAGCAGGTGGTGGCCCGGCAACGTCTGGCGCACGGGGTCCCCAGCCGATCTCCTCCCTCCCTGCCTTCCTCGGATGGCGGCTGTTTATGCTGGACGTGTGGCCAGAGACGGGTAAGGATCACGTGGAACCTCAGCAACTTAAGACAGAGCCATTGCCATGCTGCAATGAGTTTCAATGACTGGTAAGACTGAGGAATTCGCACTGACCGCCTAAGACAGGCAGCGTCCCTTAAACAAACAATAAATAAGGAGGATTCGGATGTAGACCGTGCAGACCCGGTCAGGAGGCCAAGCCCCTGTGGGCCCAAGTGTTGTTGACCGTCCAAACCATAGGCTCTGAGGATCAGACTTTAGCTACCTAGTAGACATAGCAAACTGTCCCTCATCTGATTATTCAGTAATGCTGGTTAGTAATCTCATACATGAGCCCTGGATATCCACAGACAAATGTAAAAACCTTCCCTAAAAGCCGCGACTGTAAATTCCAAAAAGGCAAGTCCCCCTCCATCCAAAAAAAAATAATAAAGCTAAAGAGGATAGAGAGAAACACTGTTAACTGATGATATATGGAGGGGATAATAATCAATGTAATGAAACAAGCTATATGAATAGTTGAATGTGAAGCTGATGATGTGCCCTGTAAACTTTCACTCAATCCAAAATAAAAACATTTAATTAAATTAAAAAAAAACACACACAAAAAACAAAAACAAAAAAAAGGTAATGGGATTCTGACTTAGCTCACTATGGCAAATGCTGTTCAGGCAGTCATAGGGCAGTCTTAACTGATGAGAAACCAGCTTTGGATGGCTAGTGGACACAAGAGGTTATAAGTGATAGCTTTGTAAACACCTAGCTCTGGGTTGCTGATTGACATAGAAAGGTTGTATGGGCAGACAATGAAGAAGAATAGAGTCCTTCTAGCTTGTGATCTAGGGACTAGGGAGAGAAAGAGAGTAAGATCAAAAGAAAGAGAAAGAAGCTAGGTCTGAAAGAAAGGGAGTTGTGCAGAGTCCTCAGCCTGTAGCTACCCCCAGTGGTTTGACCTCAGGCAGGGGAGGGGCAGAGATGTTTGGGCCTGACCCTGAGGGACCAAGAATGAGGTCTGTTGTACCAGGGGCTGGTTAGGATCACAAAGTTAGCTGGCAGCAAGGTATGGAGATGTGAGAAAGTAAGGTCTGGGTCATTTTTCAGCTGGGAATTGGATTCCTACTAATTCTTTCACACAGGTAGTGATAAAGCTGGGGTTGGCCTACCGTGCCTCTATAATGGTACAGTTATTGACTGCTGCATCGCAGAGGGTCTGTTCTATCACAGATGGTCTATAAATCTTACTTCACTTAATCCTCTCTATAAGGTTTGGATTAGCCCCAGTTTACAAGCAAAGAAAGTTTCTCTAGAAGCTTCAGTGATTTAGAAAGGCATGTTGTTTCTGTGTGCCTTAGAGTTGATTCCAACTTATAGCCATCCTATATGGCAGAGTAGAATTGTCCCATAGAGTTTTTGAGCCTATAATTTTTATGGCAACCAATAGGCAGGTCTTTTTTCCTGCAGAGTGAGTTCAAATCACCAACTCTGGGGTTAAAATCTGTTTAACTATTGTACCACCTGGGCTCCTTTACAAAGGCATGCTATTGTTTGTAAGTGCTGTGAGTTGGTTCTAAGTCATAGCGGCCCTGTATCGGGTTTCTGAAACTGTAAATCTTTGCAGTAAAGAAAGTCTCGTCTTTCTCCCTCAGATCAGCTGGTGGACCAGAATTGCCAACCATGTGGTTCACAATCCAGTGCTTATCCTACAGAGCCACCATGTTCCCTTACAAAGATATGTTATTGTTGTTAAGTGCCTTCAAGTCAGTTCTGACCCATAACGAACCTGTTTCTGAGGAACAGCTGGTGGGTTTGAACCGTCGACCTGCTGTTAGCAGCCCAGGACTCCTACAAAGGCATGTTGTTAAGTGCCACTGAGTTGGCTCCGACTCATAGCAACCCTTTATAGGGTATCTGAGGAGCAGCTGGTGAGTTTGAACTGCCAACCTTGCCATTTAAACTGACCTTGCAATCAGCACATTGCACATTGTTGTTGTTGTCATATGCCGTGGAGTCGGTTCTGACTCACAGCAACCCTGTACAGGGTTTCCAAGGCTATAAATCTTTACAGGAGTAGAAAGCCTCATCTTTCTCCTGTGGAAGAGCTGGTAGTTTCGAACTGCTGACCTTGAAGTTCACAGCCCGATTCATAACTACTACACTACCAGAGCTTCTTGCCACAGGCATAGAGGACTAAAAAAATACAATGGTTCTTGGACTCCATTTTAGCTTCAACATTTTATCTTATTAAACTTTTGGTTATCAAAGAGATGACAGTATAATTTTTCATAAAGCAAGGCCTGGGGACCATAACCACACCCACTGTCCACTCATCAAACCTTCACTCATCTCTCTCTGCAGAATCTCTCACCCTAAAGAAAACAATCAAGCTCTGAGATCCAGAGATGGACACACTGCCTTTGAATCCCAGTTCACCACCCACAGTCTATGAGGACTGCACATCCTTTTTGTTTCTCCATCTGCAAAAGGACAGGATGATTATATTGGCTGCCTGATGTGCTGTATCTTTAATGTGTTTAGCACACAAAAGGTACTCAGCAAATGACAGACAATATTGCTGCTCATGTTTGCACAAGTAGCAGATCTAACAAGAAAGAAATAACAATGGCAAAGGAGCTATTTCACAAAGCAAAGCACAGAACCCGTACTCACACAGACTGCTAAAATCCCCCAAGCACCAAATATCACCATCTCAGGGTGAATCTGTTCATTGTGGGAAGGGCTGATGCCAAAGCAAAGTCTGGGCATGGGCCAACACATTTGACTAGGGGAGTATTATTTAAAATATTTAAGATTATTTTAGGAGCTCTGGTGGCATGGTGGTGGTGGTGGAAACATGGTCATCTGCTTCCATAAAGATTAGTTTTGGAATCCCTCTGGGCAATTCTATTCTCTCTAGGGTTTAAGACTGTATTATGAATCCACAAAATCTGGTATATTTTGGATTTAAAATTTGTTTGCAAATGTAATAGGCGTTTATTTTTAATAACTATGAAAATGACTATAAAACAAGTTCATTAGGAGACTTGAAACTAGTTTGTCCATTGTTTTTTTTAACTTTTTATCATGAATTGAGTGAAGGTTTACAGAGCAGACCATCAGTTTTACATTCAATAACTCATGTATATTTACTACATTGTATTGATCACAGTAAATCAAATAAATTATATACTTTACATCATTGCAGTGATTGCAATCCCCTCCATGTACCATCAGTTAACAGTATTTACCTCTAGTCACTTTAACTCTTGCATTCCTCTCTGTGTCTCCTACTACCTTAATCTTTCCTCTGCCAGCCTCCCACTTGCATATTGCTTGTCCCATCACCCATGTTCACATGTGTCCTGGTGTGGCACTGTGGGTTAATGTGCTGGACTGCAAAGTTATTTCAACAGCAAGATTGACAGTTCAAGCTCACCAGTTGCTCCTTGGAAACCCTATACAGAGTCACTATGGGTAGGAAATGACTCGACGGCACTTCACAACAACAACAACCCTGTAGCCATGAATAATTCTGTCCCCACCACCACCACCCCCAGTAATCATCATAGAATATTTCTTCAGCAAAAAAAATATTTTCTTAATTTTTTACAACAGTAGTCTCATATATAATGTTTGCCCTTTTGTGATGGACTTATTTCAGTCATCATAATGTGCTTCATGTTCATCCATGTTCAGAGGTACTTTGTAAATTCATCATTATTCTTCAATGTTGCATAATGTTCCAATGTGTGGATGTATATTATGCTTCTGATGGTGGGCATTTAGGCTGCCTCCATCTTTTTTGCTATGAATAATGCTGCAATAAACAAGGGTATGCATACATCTAGTCAGGTCACAGCACTAATTCCTTGAGGATACATACTCAAAAGTTCTTGTTTTCTTATTCATTCTGCTATTCTCTGTCTCTTGACTGGTACATATAATCCATTTGCATTCAATGTAATTATTGATAGGTATAAACAGATTGCTGTTATTGTGCTGTGTGTGTTTTTGTGATGTTGTTGGTTTCTTTGTTCCACTGCACTGAGTTCATTTTGTTTGTGGGTTTTCTTTTTATTTTCTTCATTCCTGTTGTGTTAGTGTTTACTAAATCTCTGATTTTCCTAGTGTTTGTTTTGATTGGAGGTGTTTTCATTTTCTTTGAGGTTATCCTGTAATTTATTCATTTCTCTCCATTTAAAACTGTCTGTTTTATATTGAAATCTACTTGACTTCATCATTTGGAAGTTTGGATCTACACTATTCCTCCTTTTGCTTTGTAGCTGAGTTCATTATCATGTGATATCTCTGGTTCCCTATGAGTTGGAACCAACTCAACAGCACTTAACAACAATAACAACATATTGTTATTGAGTTCTGGGTGGTATTGTAATGTATGTTAGTCTCAGGTTGCTGTGTATTGTTGTTTTTCAGTGCAAAGAACATCCTCTAGTATTTTTTGTAAAATTGGTCTTATTGTTAAAAATTTCTTTAATTTCTGTTTTTCTGGAGATGTCCTAATTTTGTTGTCATATTTGAGGGACAGTTTTTCCAGGTATATGATTCTTGGTTGGCTTTCTTTTTTTTTTTTCTTTCAGAGCTTTGCATATGTTGTCCCATTGCCTTCTGACCTGCATGGTTTCTGCTGAGAAATCTAAGCTTAGTCTTACTGGTTCTCCTTTGTAGGTAATTTCTCCTTTTTTGCAAGCTGCTCTCACGATTCTTCCCTTGTCTTTGGTTTTGGAAAGTTTATGATATATCTTGGTGATTTTCCTTTGGAATCTATCCTGTTTGGGGTTCATTCGGGTTCTTGTATGCTTATCTTCATGTCTTTCGTGATGCTATAGAAGTTTTCTCCTGACAATTCTTCAACAATTTTCTCTGTGCTTTTTATTGTCTTTCCCTGTTCTGAAATTCTGATCACCCATAAGATATTCCTATTCATGGTGCTGCACATACCTCTTAGGCTTTCTTCAGATTTCAAAAAAATTTTTTCCTGATTGTTCTTATAGAATACTAGTATTGAGAGATTTATCTTCAAGGTCACTAATTTGGATTTCCATTGATTCAAATCTACTCTTTTGTCCTTTCAATGTATTGTCCATTCCTGAAATCTTAATAATAATCTTCTGGATTTCTAATTCAGGTTTTGTATGGTTTCAAATTTTTCATTTGTTTTGTCTGTTTCTGGTTGTAGTGCTTTTCTGAATTCTTCTAAAGTTTTTTTCTGTGTTCTCCTTGCTATCCTCAATTGTTGTCAGTTCTTTGAAGGTATCTAAATATCATTCTTTCCAATTCTTTTCAGTTAGTTCCATTATCTTTTCTTTATCAGAAATGTTTTTTGGCTCTGTATCTTGGTCATTTGTACCATTCTATCTTGTTTCTTCTCTGTGTAAGCAAAAATTTTTGTTTTCTCCATGATATTGTGGTGTTTTTATATTTGTATTCAACTGATGATTTGTGTTGATATGTCTCCTGTAGATGTAATTAAAGAAGGGAAGTATGCACCCTTCTGTGTTTGCCATCTATGCACCTCAGTTTAGAGTGGGTTTGGCTGGTGTTGGTTGCTGGTATTGATCAGGTGGTATAGGAGCTGGTATTGGCTCTTGTCCAGTAGTTAGATCTGCAGAAGGTACAGTTATGGCTGGCTGAATGGGCATAATTGCTGTCTCCTGTTGTGTGGGAAAGAGGAATAGACACACATATAACAAGAAGCAAAACAGAATAAATGAGTACGCAACCAACAATGAAAAGAGAAATAATGATGGAGAAAAGATCATTAGGAAAGAAAAGAATTTAATAATTAAAAAGATAAAAGAGGGATAGGAAAATGGAGCTATACAATAATATAATAGAAAGTAAAAGAAAGAATAAAAAAAAAAACCTTAGAAAAAGCAGAGGAGAATGAAAAAAGTAAAAATAGAAATTAGTAAAGAAAGATCAAAATAAGAAAAAACAAGAAGAGGGGAAATGAGAAACAGAAGGAAAGAAGGAAAAACAAAAGCTGAAACTGAATAAAAATCAAGGGAATGGAAAAAGAAGCCAGAGAAAGAATAAACAAACAAAAACAATGAAACAGCAAAAGGAAAAGAGCAAACCCAAAGACAAAAACAAAGAAACAGTGCAACTTTGAACCCAGAGAAAACTCTAGGAGACTCCTGCAAGCCAAGGAGCTCACGAGGTGGACATGGGAGGGATGTGACAGTGGAATCCCTGGACCTCAATAAAGTTTCTGTGGGCCTCTCAGTGTTATCTGTGTTCAGGGCACTCAATCTGGAAGTAGTTCATGAAGGCCCTTAATGGAGCTGGTTTCAGCATCTGTTAAGAACACAGGGAAGTGGGGGCAGAGTGATTGGTTAAATGCTTGTCTGATAGCTCTGCAGGTCCTCTAGGTCTGGAGGCAACAAAGTGACACCACCAGCCCCTGCGCTTTCCCACTAGAGTGGCTCCTAACTCCATGACTCCAGCATCTGTGCTGAAGGTGGATGAGGGTGGAAGCCGGTCACACCGCTGGTCATCAGGGAAGCATGGGAAATAGAAGGAATTACATCTTTCCCATCGTCTGTGTGACTCTGCTTTGCTAGGCCACCTTTTATAATCAAAATTGCTCACAAAGATTCAAGATGGTCACTCTGTTTCTAAGCAGCCATTTACCAGTCAGACTCCCTTTTCCTTGTCCCTACTCAGTTATTAAGGTATTAAGGATTTTGAGATGAGATTATTCCGGATTATCTGGGTAGGCCCAATGTATTCACAGGGGCCTTTCACTTGTATGAAAGTACAAGGAGACAGAAGAGTCACAGAAAAGGAGATGTAGCGACAGATGCAGAGGATGGAGTACTGTGATAACTGACTTTGCAGATAGAGGAAGAGGCCACAAGCCAAGGAATGCATGTAGCCTCTAGACCCTAAAAAGCCAAGAAAATGGCATTTTTCACTCCTAAGAACGTCTATAAGGAATACAGCCCTATCAACATGTTGATTTTAGTCCAGATCCACTGTGCTCCTGAAGTATAAGACAATAAATTTATGTTGTCTAAAATCACTAAGTGTGTGGTGATTTACCACAGTAATAATATAAAACTAATAAAATCATGTTCCCCTTCCTTCCCTCCTATCTCCCACCTACCCCCCCCCCACACACACACACACATATGAGGGAGTTTCAAAAAGTTCGTGGGAAAATGCAATTAAATTTTTGAACAAATTTAATGAAAATTTTCAACAAAAATTTTGGAGCCTTCTCATACACATCATAGCCTGCTTTGGTTAGACCAATTCTTCCATGAAATCTTATTTCAACCCCTGCTGTGCCTCCCAAAAGAGATGAGGTCCCTTTCTCAGTCTAACCTGTATCAAAGTATTTATCCTACTGTATCCAACAATCACTTGTCAGTTTGTCCTACTGCAGTGTTTTGTGTGTTGCCGGGATGCTGGAAACTAGTCACCAGTATTTGGAATGCCAGCAGGGTCACCCATGGAGGACTGGCTTTAGACTAAAAGAAACAAGGAAACAGGAGATGCAGACCACTTCTAAATTGTGAGGCATTGGAAATCTTATGAATAACAACAAAACATTATCTGATATACTGACAGAAGATCTAGACCCTTAGGTTGGAAGACACTTAAAATATGACAGGGGAAGAGCTCCCTTGTCAAAGTAAAGTAACCATAATGATGTGAATGAAGCAAGCTTTCAAGACCTTCATTGAATGATAGTGAGCAACTCAAAATGGGAAGAAACAGCTGCAAACATTTATTAATAATCCAAACACTGTGCAATGTATAACATATTAAGCTAGGAAAATTGTTGCTGTTGTTGTTGCTATGTGCCGTGGAGTCGGTTCTGACTCATAGTGACCCTGTACAGGGTTTCCGAGGCTGTAAATCCTCTTGCTTGCATGAAGCAAAAAAGATATTAAATACTTACTGATGTAGATCAAAGACTATGGATTACACTTCAATGTAAAGAAAACAAAAGTCCTCACCACTAACCAGTAAATAACCTCATGATAAATGGAGAGAAGAGACTCCTTTTGCTTGGATCCACCATCAACTCTCATGAAAGTGGCAGTCAAGAAATCAAATGACATATTACATTAGGCAAATCTGCTGCCCAAAACCTTTTTAAGGTGTTCAAGAGCCAAGATGTCACTTTGAGGACTAAGGTGCATCTGACACAAGTCCAAGTCGCCAGTATTTTCAATAGTCTCATATGCATATGAAAGTTAGACAGTGAATAGGAAAGATCACAGAAGAATTGATACATGTGAATTGTGGTGTTGACAAAGAATATTGAAAGTAGCATGGGCTGTCAGAAAAACAAACCGACCTGTCTTGGAAGCAGTGCAACCAGAGCAAGGATGGCAAAACTACATCTCTCAATCTTTAGATATGTTTTCATAAAGAATCAGACCCTGGAGAAGGATACCATGCTTGGTAAAGTGAGGGCTCAGTGAAAAAGAGGAGGGCTCCCAACAAGATGGATCGTCATGGTGACAACAACAATGGAATCAAACATAGCTACAATTGTGAGATTGGTGCAAGACCAGACAGTGTACCGTTCTGTTGTGCGTAGGATTGCTAGGCATTGGAATCAACTCAACAGCACCTAACAACATACTGTATTATAATTACCTTTTGGTTTGTCCATCTAACCACTAGACTGTGAACTTCTTCTGTAGGACAAGAGCTGCATCTTCATGTTTTTGTGACATCTACTCTCATCACAGGGACTGGCACAGCACAGACTCTCAAAATATTTATGAAAGGATATTTCAAAAGTTTTGGGCATTTCATCTTTTCTGAAAAGAAGCAAACTGTGCCCACATTCTCCTCAAAATTGTGAATATCTATGGAACAATGAATAAATTATAAAGGCACTATTGAATCAAAATCATGACTCTTATCAGAGATCAATAGCACTCTGGTGACCAACTCACTGGTCCAGTCTCTGGAGAAGGACATCATAAAAGTCAGCATAAAAGGGGGAAACTTCAACGAGATGATTTGACCTAGTGGCTACAAAAGTAGGCTCAAAACTAGCAACGATTCTAAAGATGGCACAGGACCATCTTTCTGTATTTAGGATTTCATTCTGTTGTACATAGAGTCACTATGAGTCAGAACCAACTCAACAACAATTAGCACACAACATTTCCACAAGACAATAATATCACAGATTTGTCAAATGTTTACTTTGTTCATTAACTTTGTATTAGAGTATGCTATACACAGCAATAATTCCAAAAAAGCAATCTGTATTATACAAACTGTTTTCTCTATTATTAAAAGGAAAAAGTTACCAAAGCAACTCAGCTATTTTTCTGAAGGAAGGAGGGGAAATGCTTCATTGAGGGATATAAAATTCTGAAGGGAACAGAGCAAAATTTTACAAGACTACTTGAGATAATGTCAAGTATGCGAACAAAAAAACATAAACGAAGGTTCAGAAAGGGTCAGACCCTTAAGGAATTTAGGCAGAAATTCTTTAGACAGAGAAATGAATTTATAGAGTAAACTTCCAAGGGTTGAAACAAGGGAAAGGTTGTTATAAATATATTTGGAGGACCAAATGATTAAGCCAAAATCATTTCTTGAGTTACACATACATTATAGATCATGGCTTCTGATTCCTCAGAAAAAAAAGCAATTAAAGTTGCATAATAGGCTCTTTTGGTAGTATCATTTTTATCTTCTTTATAACTTTCTTTGAATTAGTCCTTTAACTTAACATTTGGCAGGGCTTTAAGTCTGTAATCAGGCGCAACCTTGCCCTCTAAATTTACTATAGTAGCTATTGGTTTCACAGATGAGAAAGCCAAGATGTTAAAATAAAATAACTTGCCCCAGACTAGGTGGTGAGTCACTGTCTGGGAAGAGGAGACTGCAATTTAGAACTATTATCCCACTGTAGTGCCGTGAATACTTGCTATGTCTCTTCCTGGTGTAAGGAGCTCTGGTAGCATAGTGGTTACAAATCGGGTTGCAAGCCACAAGGTCAGCATTTCAAAACTACCAGTGGTTCCTCGGGAGAAAGATGAAGCAGTCTGCTCCCGTAAAGATTTACAGCCTCAGAAACCCTGTGAGGGTCGCTATGAGTCAGAACCGAATCCATGGCACATAACAACAACAACTTCCTGGTGTGACACTGTGGTAATGTACTGGACTGCAAGGTCAGTTTGAACCGCAGCAAGGTAGGCGGTTCAAGCTCACCAGCCACTCTTCTGAAACCCTATGAGTTGGAGCCAGCTCAATGACACTTAACAATAACAACAACAGCCATGCTTTTTGTGGTGGTTGGTAGTGGTTGTATGTTGTGGAGTCAGTTCCAACACATAGCAATCCTGTCTAGGGTTTCTGAGGCAGTAAATCTTTGTAAGCAGAAAGCCTGGTAGATTCAAACTATGGACAACTGGTAGAGTCAAACTACTGACCTTACAGTTAGCACCCGATGTGTAGCCCACTATGCCACCATGGCTCCTGATGGTCTTTACAATTTCCACCAAACAATGTTTTCCCGATGGCTCTGAGTTAGAGAAGGTGGGGTAAGATGCTCATGGATTCTATGATTCAGTTATGAGTGTTTGTTAACAGGGTTAATTGTCATTGTAGAACTTGGAACTCTAACGTGGGGGTAGGTCAGTTTTGCCATCCTGCTGGGTACAAAATAAGCCATCTCAGCAACAGAAGGGAGGATCTGACCACCATCAAAAAATAATAATAATAGTCACAGGCGTGGACAAGCCCTCTGGACTGTGAGATCTTTGCACATTGAGCCTCCTCACTCTAAGAATGGAATACTGTGACACCAGAGGCATGGCAGAGGCGTAAAGGCAGCAGAACCAAGAAGCAGAGCACAAGACAAAATGATGGGATTTCCAGCACACAGAGTGAGAGACTTTGGACAGGAGGCATGTTTGTGAGGTGGGATGTCTCCAAGCACTTAATCTGGGGAACTAGGTTTGTCAAGGCATGGAGCAAGAGTTGAGTGTCTTTGGGCTGAGGCTCACGGCAGAGTGGAGTGCCCCTTGGGCATTAATTGGGAGCCTTAAAAGAGCTTTGTAACTTTGCCTAAGCAGGGTAGAGGCCAACAGGCTGTGTGGCTGAGAGGCCAAGGACCAGAGAGATATGTGCCTGTGGGCAACAGGAAAGAGGCTGTCCTGACTGGATGCTCTGTGCTCTGAGCACTTCTGATCCTGAATTGTAACCTGTTAAGTTCCCTAAGACACCCCACAATAGTGATTATCATCTGTGAGCTTTGTGTGGTCTTTGCATGAATTATCAAACCCAGCTAAGAAGTGGTTGTTGGTGGTTATGTGCCGTGGAGTTGGTTCTGATTCATAGCGACCCTGTACAGGGTTTCCGAGGCTGTAAATCTTTACGGGAGCAGAAAGCCTCATCTTTCTCCCATGGAACAGCTGGTAGTTTCAAACTGCTGACCTTGCGGTTCACAGCCCGATTCGTAACCACTATGCTACCAGAGCTCCTTCCAAGGAGCAACTGGTGAGCTTGAACTGCCAACTTTGCAGTCCCTCGCATTAACCTACAGTGTCACACCAGAAGTAGCTAAGAAGTAGTGCCATGGAAAAGGACAGTTAGTGTCAGAATTGGTAAAGGAGGAAATAATTGAAGGCATGTCTGACCGCGGCCTCAGAGAAGTCAGCCTTGGGCTGAAGCTGAGTTCTTGATGAAGTCCAAAAAGGTCTGATGACACCACTCCCAAGTAATTTTTGTAACCACAAAATATTGCTTGTTGAATTAAACCGTGAGTCTGTAATTCTTTTCCATTTCAGAAATGAGGCTATTGTGATGAAATTCTCACAAATTCCTCCAATAGCACATTCATGTGATTACATAAGAGTCTCTTCGTAAGTCCCCAAAGCACAAAGGTCTCAAATGTCTGCTAAGTCAACATTATATCAAATCTATATTTTTCGTTTGTAAAGCTGTACTTCTCAATAGAAAAAACTGATTAAAATCAAAACTACATTGTTTCCAAGATCTTGTGGTGGTGGATGATAGCCTAATAACTCCAAACCTTCCAGTCACTCCAAGCAGCATAAAGTATAATGCACCAGAGAATACCTGTCAAAGTCAACAACCCAGGTCATAGTGTACTGAGAACATTATAAATGTGTTTTTGGAGAGTTCCATCCAGACCTCTCTGATTGTTTCCAATATAAAGAAATCTAAGTTTTGAACACAATCTTTAATCAGATCCAGACACTGGGACAGATAATATTTAAAATTACTCAGAATAACTACCTATCTGTAGAAGAAATCTTACCCAAATACTGATTGGTTTATCTAAGACACCAAGCACTAGATTGAAGTACTCCTGCTGAAATTTTCATATCTATGTGTGTATTCCCATAAAGTCATGCAAACACCCATGATCTTGAAAGGGCAACAGATCCTTTCTCAAGTCTCTAAGAAGAGTTCATCTTACTGCTCTGATCAGGATCACAAGAGAAGATCCTGGACTGAACACGGGGGAAATATTAAGCAAAATTCAAAATCATAAGTAAAGACCAGACATAGTGATCTGATAGAGACTGATGGGACTCCTAAAACACCTTTCAAACCAATGAAATGAAATGAAACTACTACCAGAGATTACTACTATTAGTCAATAAATAGAGCCACGATGGCCAAACTTCGTCTCTAATATTTGGACATATTGTCATGAGGGACCAGTCGCTGGAGAAGAATACCATGTTTGGTAAGGTGGAACTTCAGAGAAAAAGAGGAAGACCCCCAGTGAGAAGGATTGGCAAAGTGGCAGCACCAATGGGCAACAATTGCCCATTGATGCTGCCACATCAATGCGTGGCAACAACTGTGAGGTGGGCCCAGGAACGGGCAGTGTTTCGTTCTGTTGTGCATAAGGTTGCTATGAGTAGGTACCAACTTGATGGCACTTAACAACAACAACAAAACAAATCATAATATTTTTATGTACATCACAAAATACTACATATTTGTTGTTACAAATCATTGTATGTACCTTGAATTTTTAGTAACTACTTTGTTGTTGTTGTCAGGTGCCATCGAGTCGGAACCAACTCATAGCGACCCCATGCACAGCAGAACGAAACAATGTCCGATCCTGGGCCAACCTCACTACCACTGCCACACTTGAGTCCATCAACGATGCCACCTGGCCAATCCATCTCGTTAGAGGTCTTCCTCTTTTTCTCTGACCCTCCACGTTACCCAGCATGACATCCTTCTCCAGCAACTTTTTCCTCCAGACAATATGTCCAAAGTATAAGAGATGAAGCTTAACCATCCTGGCCTCCAAGGAGCACTCTGGCTGCACTTCTTCCAAAACAGATCTATTGGTTCTTTTGGCAGTCCATGGCACTGTCAGTATTCTCCTCCAACACCACAACTCAAAGACATCAATTCTTCTATGATCTTCCTTATTCACTGTCCAGCTTTCACATCCATATGAGGCTATTGAAAACACCATGGCCTG
>NW_006408612.1:7404959-7443930 GCF_000296735.1 Chrysochloris asiatica
TGAAAGATTTCAATTTTTATTCCATCAATTCCTGGTGCCTTGTCCTTTGCCACTTCTTTCAATGCACTTTGGACTTCCTCTCTGAGTATCATCGGCTCTTGTTCATACAGTATCTCTTGAAATGGTTGAGCATTAACCATTTCCTTTTGGTACAATGACTCTGTAAATACTGGTAGTAAGTAAATCAGATATTCATGAAGCAAGAACTGCCTGTAAAAGACAAAATTCAATGTATTGAGTTCTGGGGTTTTTTTTTATTTATTTTTACTTATTCAGTAAATATTGACTGAGTCTTGTATGTGCCTAGGAATGATTCAAGGTGAAAAATATGGTCTCAGCCTTCAAGAAAATTATAATCTAAGTAGTGATCCAACACTTATATAGAAAGTTAGACCAAAATACAAATTGTCCCCAAGTAAAATAAACATAGAGTTTAGAAACAGAGTATCCTAATTTTGAAGACTGACTACTATTTACTAGTTGTGGGACTCTCTGAGCCTCAAATTTCTAAAATAAGAAGTGGTGGTAACAATGCTTATGCTATAAATTGTTATAGAGATTAAGTATGTCCAATCAAAAACAAAATTCTAACAAAATCTTAGGTATGAATTGATCAAACACGCAATCAAGATGTGTTGTTAATTACTGCTAATTGGAAATCAAAAGTTGGGAACAAAGAGAAAGGATCAGTAGCTGGAAAATATGGGCTTAGTGACAGAATTGATGTTGGAGATTGCATGATAGAATTTTGAAAGCTCAGTGTTGTCTTCATTGCAAATACATTTTTCAACAATATAAGCTGGCATACACTCAGCCCTTGCCAAATCGAATACCCAGGAATCAAATTGACTACATCTGTGAAAAAAGACAATACAGCATCTCAATGATGGTGTGCCATGGAATCAGTTACAATTCATAGAGACCCTGCATAGGGTTTCCAAGGCTGTAAATCTTTACAGGAGCAGAAAGCCTCATCTTTCTCCCATGGAACAGCTGGTAGTTTCGAACTGCTGACCATGAAATTAGCAGCTGACTCGTAACCACTACGCTACCAGAACTCCTTCAGAAACTTAGTATCGGTAGTTAAAATACAGCCAGGAGCTGAGTGTGGAAAACACCATCAATTGCTAACATGTAAATTCAGGCTGAAGCAGAAGAAAACTAAAACAAGTTCATGAGAACCAAAATATGGTCTTCAGTATATCCCACCTGAACTTAGAGACCATCTCAAGAATAGATTCGATGCTTTAGACACTAAGGACCAGAAGACTTGTGGGAATACATTAAGAACATCATAAAGATAAAAAGCAAAAGGTCATTTAAAAAGACAGGAAAGCATTAAAGATCTAAATGTGAATCCCAAAATTATGAAGACCAACAATGAAAAAATAGGGACAAATATGAGGGCACAAATTCAGGTAATACACAGACTACCAAATATTTTGAAAACTACACAAACAAAAGTGGACAAAATAGATGATTAGGACATACTAAAAATTAAAAACTTATGTGCATCAACAGACTTCACCAGAAGAGTAGAAAGGGAACCCACAGAATGGGAAAAAATCTTTTGCAATGACACATCAGACAAGGAACTCATTTCTAAAAAAAAATGACAGGAAAGCATCAAAAGAAGATGGAAGCAATACACAGAGTCGCTATCCAAAGAGAAATGGTCAATGTTCACCATTTCAAGAAGTAACATATAACCCAAAACTGATGGTCCTGAAGGAAGACATCCAAGCTGCACTGAAGGCATTGGAAAAACTAAGGCTCCAGGAATGAATGGAATGCAAATTGAAAGCTTTTAATAAACTGATCCAGCACTGGAGGTGCTCACTCTTACATGCCAAGAAATTTAGAAGATAGCTACCTGGCCAACCAATTGGAAAAGATCCATATTTGTGCCCATTCTAAAGAGAGGTGACTGCAGAAACCGTTGAACAATATCATTAATATTACATGCAAGTAAATTTTCGCTGAAGGTAAATCAAAAATGGCTGCAAAAGTACATTCTACCAGACTGGTACAAATCTATTTTTTTTTTATATTTATGCTAGTAGGGGCATAGATTGGAATAAACTATTATTGTTGTTAAGTACCCTCTAGTTCATTCTGACTCAAAGTGACACTGTATAGAGATTCCAGGGAGTAGCTGTTGGGTTTGAACTGCCAACTATAAGGCCCCAACTGATTTTGCCTAGCTACTTGACCAAACTTTAGTCAGGCTTCAAGAAACATTTCAGATAGACAAGGCCTCAGTTTTTAGATCCCTCCAGAGACAAGGTCAATCTCCATTCTGTACATTAGCCTGAACACGTCCTCCTGTTCCAGGAACGTGTTAAATCAGCTCATGTTGCCTTAGAATATCCTTTCACCCCTAGCAACAGCAAGCCATAGATAAGTAATAGACAGAACAACCCAAGGCCAGATGTTTTCCTTTGCCCTAGCCTAAGAAAGACCACCAGTACTGACCAATTAAACTGTAACATCTCATACTTTGCCAAATGTCAACCAATCAGAAACTGTATCTATAGTGCTGTGCAATTATGCCCCCTGAAACCCTATAAAAACTTGTGTGTGTAGTGAGTCGGGGTCGCCCTCAGCTCCTGTTTTCAGGAGTCTATGTGAGGGTGGACCCCAGCACACTAGCAAATGTCGCCTTTGTCTCCTGGTTTTAGGAGTCTGTGAAGGTGGACACCAGCACGTTGGTAAATAAACCTCTTGCTTTTGCATCGAACTCGAGTCCTGATGATCTTCTTGGGGTCTGCTTCTTGATTAGGCCACTATGGGGCCTAACACAACCTTGCAGTTAGCAGTCCAGTGCTTATCCTACAATGCCTCACCAAGACTCCTATGAACAATTATTTGTTGAGTAGTTAATATTTAGTAAGCATTGTTGTTATTATGTGCCATCAAGTTGGTTCTGACTCATATTGACCCTGTATGAATTTTCCAGGAGCTAACCTTATAGTTCAAATCCACCTTAAGGTCCAGTGCTGTATCCTACAGCCCACAACAGGACTCCTTAGTAGGCATGTTGTTGTGAAGTATCATCAAGTCCGTTCCAACCCATAGCGACCCTGTACAGGTTTTCCGAGGAGCAGCTGGTAAGCTTGAACCACCGACTTTGCAGTTCAAACAGCTTTGCAGTCTGGCGCATTAACCCACAGCGCCACACCAGGACTTAGTAGGTATAAGCCTTTCAAAATGGCTTGCCTTTTGTTCACTCACCTTTTTCCTAGTATTCTCTCACTGCCCTCTGGCTCCCCAGAACATACCATTACTAATGTTCTACCCAGACACACCTTCTCTAAACAGTGGTCCACAATGGGGGCCTATCTCTCTACCTTGGCTTCCTTTCAAAACGTGCCTGTCTCAGGTCCTATTCCAGTAGGGCCTACAGTCAGCTAGCTCAACTCACTATAGCACAGTGAATAAAGTCAAATACAAATTCAGATTGAGTAAATTCAACTATATACTTACTCACAAATACAAAAATAAATATTTTTTAATATCACATGGACTCTAAGCACAAGTTGAATACCTAATCTGGTATTCTTCTGAAAACAATGAATTAATTCCAATGCTGAGGAAAAACTGCTGTGGCCATTATATACACATAAAACCATGTGTAGTGGAATTCATGGATTAGTAGGCAGTAATTTTGACTACATTTAATATTCCCCTTTCTCATTGACCTTAGAATCTGACCCGGTTCCTAGGATATTCCTCTACCTCAAGTTCAAACCAGTTGATGCTGTGGCGCTAATAGTTAATAATTTATTCATGAGTTTCCGTAAACAGAGCTATTTGCATTGCAAAAGAGGACATTTGGAGGTAATATCCTTTTTCCAAAAGAAGCCACACTGTTTTAAATGCAGTATGTATTGGAGAGAGATTTTAGTCCACCTCCTACTTGTACAATAGCTCTTGAATTCTGTCTTCTTCAAATTTACTAGAAGAACTGGATTGGCCCAGCAAAGTGGTTCACAGTGTTTTGGATGCCCTTTGGTGTATTGCGTATGCTGTTAGAATATCATTATCAAAGTATGGTTTAACTAATTAACATTTACTTAGCAATACATAGAGCTGGAAGATGTGGTTTCAATCCACCATAGTCACCTAGAAGAAAGGCCTGGGGATCTACTTCTGGAAAAAGTGTTTTGCCATATATTATCTCATCTAATCTTCACAATCCGGGAGTGTGCTGGCTCCACAAGACAAGCACTGGACTGCAAGCCACAAGGTCGGTTGTTTGAGCCCACAGTCTGCTCAACAGGAGAAATATGAGGCTTCCTGCTTCTGCAAATATTCAAAGCCTCAGAAACCCTATACAGGGTCACTATGTGTCAGAACCGACTCCACAGCACTTAATGACAACAATGACAATCTTCACATTAACTCTCTGAGGTAGGTATTTGTAGCAATTTTTAAAGACAAGAAAACTGAGGCTCCAAAAATCATCGAATTGTATTATTGGTAGAGAAATGGTTTCAACTCAAGCCTGAAGTCACAAATAAGGACCAGAAGTAAGCGTGCAGTGGAACAGTAATCTCACATGACTTGCCTAAAGACATTTAGTCCTGGGGTGCGCTGTAGGATAAGCACTAGACCCCAAGGTCAGTTTGAACTACAAGGCCAGCAGTTCAAACCCACCAGTCTCTCCTTGGAAACCCTATACAGTGTCTCTATGAGTCGAAATAAACTGGACAGAACTTAAAAACAACAACACAACACAGCCTTTTGATTTGGGCCGGAGAGTTCTCCACTTTCTTGCATCATCCTGCTGGTATATATTAACTCATAATTCCCTATATGTCTACATCACATAGCAACTTAAAAACTAATTTTAGATATATATTTGGCTGTCAAAACCACATGAATTAGCAGGGCAAAAATTATCTCCCTCCATTTTATAAATAAAGAAATTGATGACCAGAGAGGGTGAGAACTGACTAACATCAATGGACTGGAAGAGGTGATACAAATTAAGCAACAATTCTGTAGCAGAGAATGATGAAATTTTAACTCTGGTATACTCTCCAATACTGCATAGACCAAGCTTAGAATTTTCATCAACATCTCTGAGCTGCCACACCTGTAGAGCCATTAGACAAGTACTGCTGATGTACAGGAAGCCAGGGTTCACTTTGAAGAGCCGACAACTGTTTCCTTGTTGTTTTGTTGTTAAGTGCCCGTGGAGTCGGTTCTGACTCATAGCAACCCTGTATAGGATTTCTGAGGAGTGGCTGACCTTTTGGTTGAAACCGATTTTGCAGTCCAGTACATTAACCCACTCCTTTCTCCTTAGGATACTTTATTTCTTACTCAGGCTGAACAGATTATAACTTTCCAAACTCATACCAGGACTTGAGTCAGAATCCAACATCTTTCTTTTCAATTTCCCTAATGTTTTTCTCCTTTCTCAAGTTGTCCACTTAATTAAAGATCTGCCTGATCTCATCCCTTTCTCAGTTTCTTTCCAAAGTACAAAAAAAATTACATCAGGCAAAAATGAATGTGCTTAATGCTCTCCAAATAGAAACATGTTTGTATCCATCTCCGGTTTCAATTTTCTCCAGTGTATCTGTGTTTCTAGAGGCTGTGTTTGTGGTTAAGGTGAGATTAGATGGAGCTTGGCTTGAGATTCAAGAGCACACAAATTCTATCCTCTCCACAGAGCTCCCAAGACAGAAAACACACAAGAAGAAATAGCTAGTGGGGGAAAAAAAAATAGCACTTTCTTATTAGCCTCATGTGAATAGCCCAGGTATACCTTATTTCCTATGCACTAGTGTGGACCATGGGGAAATCCCACTGATCATGTGCCAGAAGTAACAGCAACAATCTTGGATCCCATTTTCCCTTGTCAACCTGCCAACACATACCACAACATATCTTTAGAAGCCACTGAAATCTACTAAATAATGGGAAGGAAAGGTGGCTACCCCAAACTATCACTATGCTTTGTCCTCCCAGCCACAGTGACCTGCTGGCAGCTTCAGATAACAGAGAACCACAAAGAAATCCACCAAGTCTGCAGAGAACAAATGCTCGCAAGATGGGAATGAAGATGCATAATAGCGGATTCCACCTAATGAAAGGGAAGGTCTGAGGAGTTAGGGGTAGAATCAAGTGTGTGAGTGACACTCACAAGCTCTTCAGTACCCAGGGTTGGATATGCCAGTCCAAGATGTAAACAGATGGAAAGCACCTCTTCTGTCCTTGAAAGGACAGATAAACATAATAAAAAGGAATGTGATGTCTGTTTTTTACATTTCTTTTCTGTCATTTTTTAGCCATCTACTTCCTAAATGTTATAGGAGTGTAATGCTACAATAATTCAATATGCAGAGAAATATAGTCAGCCCTGAATACTCAAGATCTAATCATTGAAGCATATACCACCAAGGTTTGAAATCACTGTTTAGAATGTTCTTTTGTAGCCACCCTCCTTTGAAGTTTGAAAATTTCCCCACCCCTATCTTGGTAATTCTATGCATTAAAAACTGGAATACATCCAAATTTCTGTTTCCAGAGAAATATGTTAAACTCAGGATGATTCACATATTAAAATCTGAAAGCACCTAACTTGGAGTCTGAGAAGATTTAAGTTATGCATATAAAAATTATGTAATAACATTTTTCCTGCTACCCTTATAATCCCTTGGAATCACAATGCTGAAAAGCAAGCTCAAGAAATTGGGCGTATTTCTTAGGTTACTTTGAAAATGACACATTTTAAATGATTTTAAATTAATTATAATGTGGCACTGGGGGGTAAGCTTTGGGCTGCTAACCTCAAGGTCAGCAGTCAAAACCTTGGAAGCCCTATACAGGGTTAACGATAAGTCAAAACCAATTTGACAGCACTTAACACAACAACAAATTGTATAGTGGGAGGACTGTTCCCTGTGGCCAAGCAGAGAACTCTAGTTTTCCCTGACCCCATCCTGCTCACCTTGCAGACATTTGAGTTCGTAACCCCTGCTTTAAATCAGTGGTTCTCACCAAAGGATTCCATCAGAATCTCCTGACGAGAACTCTCCAACCATCCCCTCACGTCTTTCCAAAGATTCCCCAGAGAACTGCTGCTTTAGATGCTCTCTAGTCCACTGGTGAAACGGAGAAAAATGTTACCTTTGTTTTTAGTAATATTAATATAAACTAAGTATAAACCACCTCTATCATGAAGACAACAGCAGATTTCACGATAGCCGCATATCTATCTGATAATCAAGCAATACAAAGAAAGAAAATTTTTCCTGACAAAACTGGCAAATTGTCTTACTGAAAATGATAAAAGCAGTAGCTTTTGTCTGTGATCGAGTTCATCTTTCAATGTTGTATCCTATGCTTTGCAGCCTTACTGGAAAAACCTTTTTTTAAAAAAGGTTCTAGAAGGGTGAGTCCATCTATATGAGATCCTAATGTCTTCACACAGTCACTTGTGTCAGTAGACTTCAGCAAATTTAGAAACAGTGAAAGTCCCCTAATTTGGTCTAGATCCATGTTACTCCAGGTATGGACCTCAGACTTGGCTTGAGAATTGCACTTGTTAGAAGTGCAATTCTCAAGCCAGACCCCAGGCTAACTGAATCAGAACCACGGGTGCCAGAGTTGTTAAACCTGTGTTTTAACACTCTCTCCAGGTGCTGTTGATGTGTGCTAACATTTGAGAATCATAGGTAGGGCATTAGAATAGTCAGGAGAAGCAAAAATATCCAGATTCCTGGCCCAATTAGTGTATATGCAGACCTCAGAGATACTGAGATTTCACAATAAAGCAAATGGCACAATAAAGTGGGTCATGTAATTTTTTAAAAATTTCCCAAAGTTACGTTTATACTCT
Source organism: Chrysochloris asiatica (assembly GCF_000296735.1). NCBI lineage: Eukaryota > Metazoa > Chordata > Mammalia > Afrosoricida > Chrysochloridae > Chrysochloris > Chrysochloris asiatica. The sequence continues at coordinate 7,412,815 of NW_006408612.1, forward strand.
ATTGCTACTTAGTAAGTGTAATGGTCTTATGAACAAATTCAAAACCTTGTGAGAATGATCAAAATGTGACACCAAGACACGACATGAAAACGATGCTGAGTGACTTGATTGACAGTTGCCACAAACCTTCAGTTTGTAAAAATCACGACACGTGCTAAAGCACAGTACAGTGAATGAAGCACAATAAAGCAGAGCATGCCTGTATTTCTAACAAGTTCCTAAATGTATTTGTGCTGCTCATCCATGGACCACGTTCTGAGTAACTGCTCTAGACCAGTGGTCCACAACTCTGCCCATTAGGATCATCTGAAAGGAGGGAGGCCCCACCCCAGACCAACTGAATCAAAATCTCTAGAGGTAGAGTCAGGACACTGGTATTTTTTAACAGCCTTCCAGGTGATTCTAACATGCAATCAGATTGAAAGCCACAACTCTCAACACAGCTTATCACTACAATTGATTTTCGCTCCCCTAACACACTGATGTTCTCATTTGTCTTTTCTGAGAAGGTTCTAAAACCATTTCTGTCTCGAGAGACAGCCACAGCCAATAATCTCAGCTGTTCTGGTAAGGTTTTCAAAGTACAGCCTCTCATTAGTTTGGTGTATGTGCCCCTAACAGTCATTGTCAGATACATCTTGGGTTCATATTTAGAAGATGATGTTTTTTGGGCATAACTGCTAAGGAGCAATGTCAGCAAATTGTTTCTGCCAGTAGGCAGAACCCATTGCCACAAAAGTCATACAACCTACAAATAACACATTCTATGGCAAAAGCTAAATGTTTTGGCTGAGGAAAAGACACAGATGTTCTCATATTCTCAATACCAATGCTGCTTCAACAACTCCAAAAAAGGTTCATTTAGCCCATTTACTAAAGTCAGCAAAAGTATCAATATAATGGCAGTGTTGGGAGTAGTACATCCAACCTTAAAACCTCTTTAATATGCACTAAAAGCAGGAGCTGTGGACGGAGATGGGATGGGCTTCCACCATACAAACTACTTCATGAATTATTAAAAGTGTGTTGAGAAGAAATATGATTAGACACACCAATGTTTGTCCAAAAATTTCTTGAAAGATTTCTAAAGAAATATTCCATAGATCCAATGGATCAAAACATCTGAAGACTAAATATTTCCCTAAAGAAGCAGATGCTGGTGACAGCTCATCTCACAGGGGGAAAGAGTAAGAAGAAAATGGAATGCATATTCACGTGTAGCAACAGAGTGAAAAGACACTCTATTATTGTGAAAATATTGATAAGCAAATCTTTTCCTAGAGAAAGTGATATGTATATTTTAGTTTCATAAAGATACACTTGAAAGAGAAAACTTTTTTTTTTTCCATTTTAGCTTTATTAGAACAACAAGAGACTCTGAGTCTCCTATCAAAGCACACCCAGGCCCTTTCTTTATGTCTGAGAAACTATTGATTCCTCTATTAAATTGTGCTATATGGAAAAATCTTGACAAGAGCAATATCATTCATTAGACTAACAAATATGTGAGTTGAACCAGCTTTAGAGATTTCTAAAATCCATTAAAGAACACCAGTTCTCTTTCAGAGCCCAGGATGTATTACAGAGACCAATTCTCAGGACACCATAGCACTAATTTACTTGCACGTTTCAAGAGGCTTATATCTTAGGAAGAGTAGAAAAATTATAACCTTCAACTTTGGAGGAAATCACCAACAGCTGATGTGTCTGTACTAAATATCTCAACAAGTTGTTTATAAACTTCCAAATATTTTCGTTCTCAGCATTTTCTAACACTAAAATGGTTACAAAGGGAGAAACTAAGAGAGACTACAAAGAGTGAAATTGACCAGATAATCGGAACTACTTTTTGACACACACCAAAAAAAAACAATGAATATGCATAAGGTTACCACCCCTCACCCTGGAGCTGTCCATCCACGCCTTGCTTTCCCATACACCCCGTGTCTATCTTCACCTCCCGTCTTTTCCTTCTTTCTCTTCTGTGGACAGAGGAATCATAGAAACCAAAAAGAAAACATGTTGTCCTGGAATCAGTTCCAGTTTGTGGTAACCCCATGTAGTAGAGTGGAACTCCTCCATAAGGTTTTCTTGGCTGTAATCTTTAAGGAAGCAGATTACTAGAACTTTCTTCCATGGCAGCATTGCGTGGGTTCAAATAGCCAAATTTTAGACTTGTTGTTGTTGTTGTTGTTGTTATGTGCTGTGGAGTCGGTTCCGACTCATAGCGACCCTGTACAGGGTTTCCAAGGCTGTATATCTTTATGGGAGCAGAAAGCCTCATCTTTCTCTCGCAGAACAGCTGGTAGTTTCAAACTGCTGACTCTGAGGTTAGCAGCCTGATTCGTAGTAATCAAATTACAGTTTTCTTTTAAATCTTCAAATAATAGGTACATACTGGTGTTGTTAAGGAGCTCTGGTAGTGTAGTGGTTATGAGTTGGGCTACTAACCTCAAGGTCCACAGTTAAAAACTACCAGTCGTTCTGTGATCGAAAGATGAGGCTTTCTGCTTCCATAAAGATTTACATCCTCAGAAACCCTATGCAGAGTCTCTATGAGTCAGAATTGACTCCATGGAGCACCATCACTACCACCACCACCACCACCACCACCACCACCACCACCACCACCGGTGTTGTTAAGCGCCATGGTGTTGGTGGCACATAGAGACCCTGTCTAGGGTTTCCAAGGAGTGGCTGGTGGGTTTCAACTGCTGACCTTGTGATTAGCAGTCCAGACCTAGCCAAATGCAGTACATGTCAGGTTGTAAACATCTGATTTATATACAACCTCCTGCCTAAAGCCTATTATATTAAAATTTGGAGGTTCATACAATGATTCTTAGTAACAATCGGGTGCGTTGCTATTTGCATTAAGACATTTTTTTATTACTGTATTATTATGTTAAAATGTTTTTATTTATCTGGAAGTGTTTTTAAAAATTTTTTTTTTTATGAATAGAAAAGTATGTCATTGTTAGTTAAGTACCATTGAGTCTGTTCTGACTCATAGCGACCTTGTATAGGATTTCCAACTTGCTGCTGGTGGATTTGAACTGCTATCCTTGTGGTTCGAAGTCCAGTGCTGTTCTACAGCACTACCCCAGGAGTTATAGAAAGGCATGCTACATGTTATTATTGTGCTTAAGTGCCTTAAGTCCATTCCAACTCATAATGACCCTGTATAGAGTTTCTGAGGATTGACTGATGGGTTAACTGTCCAGTGCTTATCCTAAATTGCCACACCACACTGTATGTGGAAGCCTCAAAAGGTCCATGTAAAAATTTAATTAAAAGATAATGGAATTTTCCCATGAACTTTTTGAAGCCCCCTCATATATTATATACTAAGGCAAGCATGTGACTTACTAACATTAGATACTTAATTTTTCTGACTTACATATTAATTCATCTCAAAGACAGATTTTGGAATGGAACTCATTCAGAATCCAGCCCCTGCCTGCAGTCTCTTAGGCAAACAAGATATGCCAAACTCAGAAAAATCTGAGCTCTAGAACCTGCTTCAGCATTCTCTTTGTCCCATCGTTCCCATCCAGAGAGGGAAAGAAATTTATCTGAGGAGACACAAGAAGTCAAATGGCAGAGCCAGGTAGCCTGTCTCCTTCTGCCACATTCTTCCTGCCACACTGCCACACAGCAATCTTCATCCAAAGAGGATGGGGTATAAAAATCAGGCTGTATCTGAACTCTAAGCATTGTATGACTAGGCCTTGGGACAACCTGGAATACTCACCTGGAGATCATCTACAATTAAAAAGTGAAACTCATCACTCCTTACAATCAGCGAACACTGAGAAGTCAGTGCAAATGTCCTATGTAAGGAATCCAATACACATCTTTCTAAATGCACCCCAGCTGCACTGAGCCATGTGTTGGCATGGTCAGGTCTTTGAAAAGCAATTTGAGACATTGAGATAATCCTGAAACATCAGGATAGGTCAATGTAAGTACAAGGATCCTTAAATGTAGACAAAAGAGAAGAGTGGGGAAGATGGAAATTTGTCTACAACAGAGGAATGTCAAAGTGATACAACATGAGAAAGACTTGACAGCCATTATTAGCTTTGAAGATAGAGGGACCATCAGGCAAGGAATGTGGGAAGCTAGATGCTAGAAATGGCAAGGAAGTAGAATCTCCTCTAGAGCTTGGTCCACTGAATATGTCTTACCTTTTGAACTCACCATTTCTTTCCTAGTTCCTGTGACTACTGGTACATCACTAACCTGGCTTCCTGGCCTCCTTTGCCCACACTTGACCACTTAGATTACCAAATGGTGTCCATCCCTACACCATGCCCATTTGCAGCAACAGGTCCCTTTAGTCTTCAAGGCTTGATGTATTTCACCTAAAACCACTGCACCCATCACTCTTTATTTCAGCCAGTGTTGGTTACTTGTAGTCCTGTCTGTCTTTAGAACTAAATAAGAAAGTAAACCAACAAACAGTTACAGACATTTTTCTCTGGGCTTGTAATGAAACTGCAGGCTAACCAGATATTCAGTGAATCTTGGATCTAACTTTTTAATTAAAAAGTTGTTTCAAAAGAGTACTTGAATAGAAATTCTAAGTAACTGCCTGTCAGTTTCAACTACTATGCTAGGAACCCACCAACAGGAATAGTGTGCAGAGGAAACAAGATTTTGACCACTAAGGGCACTCTCAGAGGAGAGAAAAACAAAACAAAACATCATAAAGCAGATACCCTGAAGGGTGGAGTACATTACGACACAGCGTAGTTGAAAAAACTTATAGTCCAAAAATCCCACCATACCAGAGACTGCCATACACACTCTCAAACTCCTTCTGTTTGGTTTGCATAGTGTTTCTGGTGCAATGTCTTTAAAATATTTTCATTTGTTGTTAATATTTTTTTAAAAAACACCCAGGCATATATAATAATTTAAACCACCAAGGGGCACATTCTGCAAGCCTGCCTCCTGGCCTCCAGTTCTCAGACCCTCTCACCCATGAATCTAGAGTACTCAGCTGCTCCCTCTCTCCATGTCCCCATCTCTGCCTCCATCTCTGGTGTGGCTGCTTCTCTGGATAAGGTCTCGCATTCTGCTTGTGCTCTTCTCCTTTGATGTCTAGGGTCCTCTGTTTCTGGACTGTAAGATTAACTACTCCCCAGTTTTTGTTATAAAATGTCTACCTTTACAATTGTGACAGTCACAATTAGTCATGATAACAATTATTCACTATTGAATCATAAGAATTTTATCCCCATCTCTTTTTTACCAGACCCATCTAGACAGGATGAAACTATTCACTGGGGACTCTATCTTCCCTCACACACTCTTAAACTAAACTCCCTCTTGAAACCTTGTAAGCCAGTCACTTCATGCCTTTTTGACCCCCTCATTTTAGGTAGCCAGTGTCTGAGTTGCCTGTCCCTACCTAGCCTGTATATAGAGGGGATAGCATTGATACTTAATGTGAAGACTCCTTCCCTCTCTGCTGGTATTTTGAGCTACTACCTCTATGAGTATGGAGTCCTGGTGTGGCACTGTGGGTTAATGTGCCAAACTGCAAAGCCATTTGAACTGCAAGGTCAGCGATTCAAGCTCACTAGCTGCTCCTCAGAAACCCTATACAGGGTCGCTATGGGTTGGAATCTGCAAAATTATCCATGAACCTGGTAAAGCAAACAGGAGACAAAATGATGAAATTTTCTTAGACATTACCAAATACCATGAGAGAGTGAGTTGTTGAGCCAAGGGGTTCAGGAGCACAGTCCCATGATCAATTAGCATAATATGTGTATTGCATCTGGTGAGGTCCATGCATGTAGTCATCTTTTACATTGTTTAAAAAAAGGTATTTGCAGTGAATAAGTCATTGGTCTTACAAAATTCTATCACATGATCTCTAATAATACTAAAAGAATTAAAACAATACTAAAAGAAGCCCAAAGTGCACTGAAGGCATTGGCAAAGAACAAGTCTCCGGAAATTGATGTAAAACAAATTGAAAACTTCCAACAAACTTAAGAAGAACTGGAGGCACTCACTCATCTATGCCAAGCTATTTGGAAGACAGCTACCTGGCCAGCTGATTGGAAGAGATCAATATTTGTGCTCAATCCAAAAAGAGTTGATACAATGGAATATGAAAATCACCAGACAATATCATTAATATCACATGCAAATAAAATTTTGCTAAAGATAATGCAAACATGGTTGCAACAGGACATTGACAGGGACCTGATGGAGGTTCAAGCCAGATTCAGACAAGGACGTGGAATAAGGAATATCATTGCTGGAGTCAGATGAACCTTGGCAGAAAGCAGAGGATGTCAGAAAGATATTTACCTGCTCTTTATTGAATATGCATTGACTTTCGACTGTGTGGATCATAAAATGCTATGGACAACAATGTAGAGAATGAGTATTCCAGAGCAGTACATTGTGTTCATGATGAACCTGTACATTAACCAAGAGGCAGTTGTTTGAAAGGAATAAGGGGGTAATGAATGGTTTAATATCAGGAAAGGTGTGCACCAGGATTGTATTCTTTCACTAGATTTATACTATCTGTATGTTGAGCAAATAATCTGAGAAACTAGATTATATGAAAAAGAAAATGGCATCCAGATTGGAGGAAGGCTCGTTCACAACCTGTGATATGCAGATGATACAGCCTTGCTTAATGAAAATTGTTGCTGTTGTTGTTAAGTGCCGTCGAGTCGGTTCCGACCCATAGCGACCCTGTACAGGGTTTCCGAGGGTGTAAATCCTTACGGGAGTAGAAAGCCTCATCTTTCTCCCGCGGAGCGGCTGGTAGTTTCGAACCGCTGACCTTAAGGTTCGCAGCCCGATTCGTAACCACTACGCTACCAGAGCTCCTTTAATGAAAATGAAAATTAAGAGGACTTAAAATACTTATTGATGAGGATCAAAGAGCATAGCTTTTGGTATGGGTTGCATCTCAATGTAAAGAAAACAAAAATGCCCACCACTGGAGCAAAAAGTAACATCATGATAAATGGAGAAAAGATTGAAGTTGTCAAAGACTTCATTTTGCTTGGATCTAGCAATCAAGAGATCAAACAATGTATTGTATTAGGCAAATCTTGTGCAGCAGCACAAGTCTTCTTTAAGTGTTCAAGAACAAAAATGTCGGTTTGAATAGTAGCGTACACCTACCCCAAGCCATGGATTTTCAATAGCCTCATATGCATGTAAAAGTTGGGCAGTGAATAAGTAAGACCATAGAAGAATTGATGCATTTAAGTTATGGTGTTGGAGAAGAATATTAAAAGTACCACGGACTGCTAGAAGAACAAACAAATCTGTATTGGGAGAAGCATAGCCAGAGTACTCCTTGGAAGCCAGGATGGAGGGACTTCATCTCTCATATTTTGGACATATTGTCAGGAGGGATCAGACCTTGGGGAAGCACATCATGGTAGGGAAAGTGAAGGGTCAGTGAAAAAGAAGACCCCCAATGAGATGGAATTGCACAGTGGCGGGAATCCTGGTATGGCACTGCAGGATAATGTGCTAGACTGAAAACTCAGTTTGAATCACAAGGTCAGTGGTTCAAGCTCACTAGCAGCTCCTTGGAAATTCTATACTGGGTCACTATGAATAAGGACTGATTCCACAACATTTAACAACAACAACAATAACAAACCACAATGGACTCAAGCTTAACAACAATTATGAGGATGGCACAGGACTGGGCAGTGTTTCCTTCTGTTGTGCATAAGGTTGCTAGAAGTCAGAACCAACTCAACAGCACCTAAAAACAACAACAGCATCCCACAAAGACAATCTTCTACATCCAGTTATTATGAGTAATAACTGGGATCTTAAAAGCTTATGTGTGCCCATGTAAGGTGCAACTATTTGTCTCTTACTATGTGGAGGAAAGAAGAATGATGAAAATTGAATTCACAATCAATTCACTCTATAGACTAATGAAACATGTAAACATCAGTCTTCACAACCCTGAGACCAGAAGAACTAGATGGTGCCCGGCTGCCACTACCAACTGTTCTTCTAGAGATCACATTAGAAGGTCCTTCATAGAGTAGGAAACATGTGGAATAAAACTCAAAATCACTTAAAGTTCAGGTTTACTGGTCAGAAAGAGACTGGAGGACCTAAGACTGTGGCCCTTGGTCACCGTGCAAATCTGGAACTGAACTCGCCTTTATGGTTCAGTTTCCAGTCAAGCAATAATAGATAGGTATATAGGGGTATATACACTAATAAGAGTCCTGGTGTGGCATTGTGGGTTAATGTGCCAGACTGAAAACAATTTGGACTGCAAGGTAAGCAGTTCAAGCTCACCAGAAGCTCCTCGGAAACCCTATACAGGGTCATTATGGGTCAGAACTGACTTGACAGCACTTAACAACAAAAACATACATAAGCAAGGTATATACTCTAGGAAGGTATGCACACCATGGAATGGTAAACATTCAAGATCAAACGAGCAGCATTTACCAAAGGACAAAATTCAGAAGGCTTGGAAAACAAGGTTGAATCAAAACAAGAATCACAGGAGGAGGAAGAAGTATAATTGATGTTATATGGAGGGGATTGCAATCGTTGAAATAATATGTATTATATGTTTTGCTTAATGTTCAACTGATGACCTGCTCTGTAAACCTTCACTCTAGTCACACTAAAAAGTTTACAATTTAATAAAAAGAAGAAAAAAACAAACACTGAGCCAGAATCCCCTAACAGATTAGCAATGGACCTGGTCTGATGTCTCTGACTCAACATAGTCCCCAACACTGCGGCTATTTGTTTCCATTACCTCCCTGGATCCTGTAGACACTTCAGTCAGCTTCCTCTGCTAAATCCATGTTGCTTGGTGGCTGAGGATGGTGAGCAGATTCTGGACAAATTGAACACAAGAGTGCATGTGTTGCATGGCTTTGTTTTTACTCCTGAGTTGGTCTCTCCCCTTTATCTATGCCTAACTCTCTACCTAACATTGCCACACTGGTCCTAGTAGGATAAGATGTGGGTCTCAACAACATGTGGGTATAAGCCTGAACTCACTCCCAAAGGATACTGCAAGCTATCTCTGTGAGATCCTCACTACCAAGTTCCACCATGAAGATCATTACTAGGGTAGATTCTGTGGCTCTCTCACAATAAGGACTTCTGATTCATTCAGTACCTGAGTACCTACTATGTGCATCACTACTCTAGACATCAAACCTGTCCTCATGGACATTATAAGGTGGTGGTGGTTATGTGCCATGGAGTCAGTTCCAACTCATAGAGACCCTGCACAGGGTTTCCAAGGCTGTAAATCTTTACGGGAGCAGAAAGCCTCATCTGTTTCCCATGGAACAGCTGGTAGTTTTGAACTTTTGGCCTTGAGGTTCGCAGCCCGATTCATAACCAGCACACTACATTATAAGGAGGAAATATAAAAAAAGAACAAATAATATATATCATATGTTGGTAATTGCTAGGAAGAAAAATTTAGTGTAAGTGCACTAAAAATCATTGAACTGTGCACTTAGAGAGGTGACTTTTATAGGGTGCAAATTATACTTCAATAAAGCTATTTTTAAGAAGAGTCATTCTGGATTCTTGATGGAGAAAAAAAATACTAACAGTACAGGTATGAAATCAGGTTACTCACATAAAAAGATCAGGTAATTATCCAGGTGGAAGTCGGTGGTGATTTGGACCAAGGTAGTAGCAATGGAGAAGGTGAAATAAGGTCAGACAATGAACATATCTGAAGGAAGAACAGACAGAACTGACCAGTGTGGAAAAAAAAAGAAAAACTAAGGGCTCCAAGGTGTTTGTTAGGAGAATGAAAGGAGATTGTAGGAGGAAGAGGCATGGGAGAATATAGAAGAAATAAGTGCTATTTTAGATATGTTAAATTTGAGATGCCCAATAAGATAAGCAGTGTTTCTCTGCTATTCATAAAGTTTTCAGTGACTAAATATTTGGAAGTAGTTCATCACTCTTTCTTCCTAGTCTGTCTTCATCTGGAAACTCATCTGAAACTTGTCCACCATGGGTGACCCTGCTGGTATTTAAAATACCGGTGACATAGCTTTCAGAATCACAGCAACTCACAAGTCACCACAGTATGACAAACTGACAGATAAAGGATTGGAGGAAGACTCATTAACAACCTGCAATATGCAGATGATACAACCTTGCTTGCTGAAAGTGAAAAGGACTTAAAACATTTACTAATGAAGATCAAAGAGCACAGCCTTCGGTATGGATTACATCTCAATATAAAGAAAACAAAAATCCTCACCACTGGACCAATAAACAGCATTCTTATCAGTGGAGAAAAGATTGAAGTTGTCAAGGACTTCATTCTTCTTGGATCAACTATCAACACTCACGGAAGCAGCAGTCAAGAAATCAAACGACGTATTGCATTAGGCAAATCTGCTGCACAAGACCTTTTTAAAGTGTTGAAGAGCAAAGATGTCAGCTTGAAGACTAAGGTGCATCTGACCCAAGCCATAGTATTTTCAGTAACCTCATATGCATGCAAAAGCTGGACAGTGAATAAGGAAGACCATAGAATTGATGCCTTTGAGTTATGGTGTTGGAGAAGAATATTGAAAGTGCTATGGGCACTTTCCGTTTTGGAAGAAGTGCAGCCAGAGTGCTCCTTGGAGGCCAAGATGGCCAAACTTTGTCTCTCCTACTTCAGACATATTGTCAGAAGGGACCAGTCACTGGAGAAGAATATCATGTTTGGTACGGTGGAGGGTCAGAGAAAAAAAGACCCCCAACGAGGTGGATTGGCCAAGTGGCAGCATCGATGGATTCAAGCGTGGCAACAGTAGTGAGGTTGACCCAGGATCAGGCAGTGTTTCGTTCTGCTGTGCATATGGTCGGTACTGACTCAATGGCACCTAACAACAACAAATAAGAGAAGCAAGATGGAGGTCTACTTAGGCTGCTCTATACATGGTCAGGGGAGAGATTGCTTGAGTGAAATTGGCATCATCAGTGAAAGGAATGTCATTGAGCCAAAGTTTAACAAAATGCTTCAACATTCTCATCACACAAGCTACTGGAGATAAGCAAATACAAAATTGTTCACACATACATTCATAATATATGTAAAACATATGAACTGTTTCCTAAGTGTATAGTCAAAGTATATGTATACAACTAAAAGTTAGGCAGGGACATTTTAGGTAAAAAGCCCTGGGTTAGGGACTGAAGAAGATGTGTAGGGAGGAGGCAAAGGGAACAATACAATCTACTACATGGCTAATATTTTCATGAAGAAATAGCAACATCCATTAACAATGTAATGATGGGGTGGGAAAGCTTAAATTTGGGTAGATGTTAATCAATCCCAAATCAATACACCACTAAAAGTTAGGCAGCAACAGTGAAATATTGGACTGTGGCTATTTTTCCCCTGGTATCATAAGATCATAGAATCTTAGACATGTGAGGGAACTTAGAGTGCATTTAATCGAAGACAGAGTTATAAAGATAAACTAGAGCATGAGAAAGGTGAATGAACGTGTCCATAAACATATACCTAATTTCTTCAGGCACATTGGATGAAAAGAAGCTGTACACGCCTATATAAGTAAGGAGAATAGGAAGTCAATTTCTCGCACTCTAAAGCCTATTCCAAGAGTTTAGCTTGCTGCTGCACCAAAAACTTCCTTTTTCTGAAGTCTGTTATTGTGGTTGTTAAGTGCCATCAAGTCGGTTGTGACTCAAAGAAATCCCATATAGGGTTTCCAAGGAGTGCCTTGTAAGTTTCACCTGCCAACTTTTCAGTTAGCAGGCCAGTGCTTACAAAAGAACCTTTGAAAACAGTTTAGCTATCTAAATAAGTTAAAATATTAACTGTGCACAGCTTTGGACATAGTGATTCTACGTCTAGAAATTCGTTTGGAAAATAAGAAGACATTTGGAAAAGTCTACAAATAGTTCCTCGGATTTTTATTCTTTTCTATTAGTAACATAAAATAATATAGTATTACTAGTAAAATACTGAGTCCTGATGTGGAGCTGTAGGATAAGCACTAGACTGCTAAATGCAAGATTGGTAGCTCAAACTCACCAGCCACTCCTTGAAAACACTATACAGGGTTGCTATGACTTGAACCAACTCAACAGCACTTAACAACAACCGCAGCAACTAGGAAAACAGGAACTCTGGTGGTGTCATAGGTTACAAGGTAGCCTGATAACCACAAATTCAGCAATTCAAATCCACCAGCTGCTCGGTGAGAGAAAGATGAGGCTTTCTGTTGCCATAGTTTTATAACCTTGGAAAACCCTATACAGAGTTGCTCTGAGTCAGAACCAACTCAACCGCACACAACCACCATTGCCACCAACCAATTGGAAGGGATCCATATTTGTGCCCATTCCAAAAAGAAGTGATCCTACAGAATGTGGAAATCATCTAACAATCTCATTAATATCACATGCAAGCAAAATTTTGCTAAAGATAATTCAAAAACGGCTGCCAACAGTACATCAACAGAGAACTCAAGACAAATTCAGAAGACAATGTTGCTGTTAGGTGCCATTGAGTTGGTACCAACTTAGAGCGATAGCAGAATGAAACACTGTCCAGTCCTACGCCAACCTACATTTGAGCCCATCACTGCTACCACTGTGCCAGTTCATCTCGTTGGGGGTCTTCCTCTTTTTCTCCAACCCTTCATTTTACTAAACATGATATCCATCTCCAAGGATTGTTCCCTCCTGACAATATGTCCGAAGTAGGAGAGATGAAATCTGGCCATCATGAGTACAGCATTTTGACTGTACTTATTCCAACACAGATTCATTTGTTCTTTTGGCAGTCCATAGTATTTTTAATATTCTCCTTCAACACCATAATTCAAAAGCATCAATTCATTTATGGTCTTCCTTATTCATTGTCTAATTTTTTCAAGCATATGAGATTATTGAAAACACCATGGCTTGGGTCAGGCACACCTTAGTTCTCAAGCTGACATCTCTGCTCTTCAACACTTTCAAAAGGTCTTGTGCAGCAGATTTGCCTAATGCAATATGTCATTTTATTTCTTGACTGCTGCTTCCATGAGTGTTGATGGTTGATCCGAGCAAAATGAAATCTTGGACAACTTCAATCTTTGCTCCATTTATATGGGTGTTATTTATTGGGCCAGTGGTGAAGATTTTTGTTTTCTTTATGTTGAAGTGCAGCCCATACCAAAGGCTGTGGTCTTTGATCTTCATCAATAAATATTTTAAGTTCTCTTCTCTTTCAGTAAGCAAGGTTATATCATTTGCATATCACAGGTTGTTAATGAGTCTTCCTCCTTTGCTATGTTTTTTGTCATATAATTCAGCTTCTAGGTTTATTTGCTCAGCATACAGATTGAATAAGTATAGTGAAAGAATACAGCCCTGGCACACACCTTTCCTAATTTAAAACCATTTATTGTTTCCTTGTTCTGTTGCAACAACTGCCTCTTGGTCAATGTACAGATTCCTCATGAGCACAATGAAGTGTTCTGGAATACTCATTTGCCACAACGCTGTCCTTATTTTGTCATGATCCACACAATCGAAAGCCTTTGTGTACTCAATAAAGCACAGGTAAACTTCTTTCTGGTATTCTCTGCTTTCAGCTAAGAATCCATCTAATGTCAGCAAAGATAGTCCTCATTCCACATCCTCTTCTGAATCTGACTTGAACCTCTGGAAGTTCTCTGTCAATAGTTGCAGCTCTTTTTAAATTATCTTTAGCAAAATTTTGCTTGCGTGCAATATTAATGATATTGTCCAATTTCCACATTCCAATGGGCACAAATACGGGTTTCTTCCAATCACTTGGCCAGGTAGTTGTCTTTCAAATTTCTTACCATAGATGAGTGAGTACCTTCAGTGCTTCATAATTTTGTTGAAAGTTTTCAATTTGTATTCCATCAATTCCTGGAGCCTTGTTCTTTGCCAATGCCTTCAGTGCACTTTGGACTTCATCCTTCAGTGCCATTAACTCTTGATCATATGCTACCTCTTGAAACAGTTGAGCATCAACCATTTTTTTGTGGTAGAGTGACTGTGTATTCCTTCCATTTTTTTTTTTTAAGGTTTTTATTATGGATTGAGTGAAAGTTTACAGGGCAGATCATTAGTTTTACATTCAATAAATCATACACCTTGTTTCATTACAATGATTATAATCCCCTCCATGTACCATCAGTTAACAGTATTTCTCTATATCCATTTTAGTTGTTTTTTTAAAAACAACAACAACAACAACAACAACAACACTCAGGCATATATAATAATTGACATCTCCAAAGGGCACATTAGGCAAGTCTGCTTCCTGGCCACCAGCTCTTAGTCCCTCTCTTCTCATGAATCTAGAGTCCTCAATCACTTCCCCTCTCCATGCCCCATCTCTGCCTCTGTATCTGGTGTCCCGGCTTCTCTGGATAAGGTCCTGCATTCTGCTTGTGCGCATCTCCCTTGATGGTTCTAGGGTCCTCTGTTTCTGGACTGTAAGATTAACCACTCCCTGTTTTTGTTACAAAACTTTTACCTTTACAATTGTGACAGGCACGATTAGTCATGATAACAATTATTCACTATTGAATCATACGAATCGTATTCCCATCTCTTTTCACCAGACCCATCTAGACAAGATGAAATCTATTCAATGGGGACTCTTTCTTTCCCCCCATACTCTTAAACTAAACTCCCTCTTGAAACCTCGTGAGCCAATCACTTCATGCCTTTATCGCCCCTCACTTTAGGTAGCCAATGTGCACAGAGGGGATAGCACTGATACTTGATGTGAAGACTCCTTCCCTCTCTGTTGGTATTTAGAGTAACTTTAGTAACTACTTGAGTATTGGAGTCCTGGTGTGGTGCTGTGGGTTAATGTGCCAGACTGCAAAGCCATTTGAACTGCAAGGGTGGCGGTTCAAGCTCACCAGTCACTCCTCAGAAACCCTATACGGGGTCGCTATGGGTCAGAACTGACTCAACAGCACTTAACAACAACAACAAACCTCTCTTAGTACCACAAGGTCAGCAGTTCGAAACTACCAACTGTTCCACAGGAGAAAGATGAGGCTTTCTGCTCCCATAAAGATTTACAGGCTCAGGAACCCTGTACAGGGTCGCTATGAGTCAGAACCGACTCCATGGCAAATAACAACAACAACAATAACAACCTCTCTGAGTATAGGTCACGTTCATCAAATTGTAGCAATTTACCCTTGTTTCCTTTATCCAAAAAAACTTTTTTTTTTTTTGGTAATCTTCGTCTAGTAGAATTCTGATTATCGAGCCATCGAGGCTGGGTCAAATGGGTACTGTCTGCAAGTTTGGGTGTTCTTGTGCATCTCCCCTCACTTCATATCAGCTGGATGCTTCACTCTCAACTCTAGCCCTCTGCAGCTATGTCCTTGTCCATGGGCTCAAGTGTCCTCAGGTCTCACCACACTTTGGACCAATCAGCCCTTCCTCTTCTCTCTTTCATCTCCAGGTAAATGGAAGTCAATGGACTGTGGTTGAATTCAGCCCAATTCTTCATTGCTGCCTTTCCCCCTCTTCCACTCACCAATAGACCAATGTGGTCACCAGCAAGCTTACATGTTTGTTTGTGTGTTCCCTTTAAGTTTCAATCGTAGAGGGGAGTTTGTCCTGAAGGAACTTGATTGCCAGCCTACAGCTTGCTTATTCTTGTATTGGCCAGTCATGCTGACATTTTTGTTTTGGGTTTTTCCTGATGATCTTTCTTTGAAGATGTATCTTCTGTCACTGTAGCTGTTCCAGGCTGGTCTGCTTGTTCTTTCTAGTGGGAATGTCCCACCTCATAAGGTTCTGGATGGGACTCAGGATTCCACCTAAGGTTCTATACTCTGTAAAGGCTTTGCATGAGGCCTATTTCACTGGGCAAGTTCTAGAACCCCTTTTAGGTATTCCAATCAGTTATAGGCTGAAGAAGAGCTTACAAGTTTTCTCTAATCATGTTTCCCAACATTCCTTTCTATCCCACTCAAGTGTCTATTTTCCAATAGTAGGCAAAGGAAATTAATATTCATAAGACAGTCAAGCATTTTAGTATTATTTACCCTCTTCAAGCTATACCTAGATCCCTGTATCCCAGAGCCCTGTTGTTTCAAGGTTGAGCATGCATCACTATTTACCTCTGTCCCACTTAGGCCATGCAAACCTGTCTCAGTGTTTCCTTATATAGATTGTTCTTCCACCTCCTCCCCCTTCTTGTATTGCCCTCCCCAACACCCAAATTAAAACCCCACCCCAGCCCCATTGTTATGGTTACCTTATATTCCATTAATTCTTTCCTCCATTTAAGAAAGTCTATTTTATCCTGTAATCTACCTGACCTTCCCACAACCTGGATCTCTGTGCCTCTGTGTTCACCTCCTTTCACATTGTAATTGTTTTGATCATAGACTGACCTCCCATTCTCTGTTCTTATAATTTTATTCTGTTCTTGACTCTTCCATTTTTCAACTGAGTTCAGGTTGATGCTGCCATGTACGTCATTCTCTAGTTGTTGTGTGTACTTGTTGGTTCTCAGTCTACAGAACTTCCCTTAGGATTTTTTCATAGCAGGGTTGGCTTTGGCAAAACCCCTTAGCTTCTGTTTATCCTGGAATGTTTTTATTACACCTTCATATTTGATTGACAGCTTTTCTGGGTAGAGGATTCTTGGGTGGCAGTTTTTTTCTTTCAGGGTTTTATATATGTCTCCCCATTGCCTTCTTGCCTTCATGGTTTCTGTTGAGATCCGAGCTTAATCTGATTTGCTTACCTTTGTATGTTACACTTCTCTTTTCCCTATCTGTGTTATATGTGGCCTTAATACGTAGATGAGTGTGTATTTTGGCATTTTTTATGCTTTCTGGTTGCCTCCAGGTAAATGTGATCAGGAGATGGGCTTCCCTTTTCTCTCTTCTTCCTGAGAAAATTCAAGATGCCACTGTTGGTCCTTGTAACGTAACCCAGGATTTAATTTTGGGCCTATTTCCTTTTTAGTATGCCTGTCCCACTTCACTATCCCTGTTCAGGTCTTTTTTGAGTTGTTTCCCATCAGCAAATGAAGGTCATGGACGCTTAACTCCATCCATGTTATTGAAGTCAGCTCTACTTTGAGAAAGTAATTAAATCCCCAGTCATATACTGAGTGCATTCCAACTTGAGGGACTTATCTGCCAGCACTATATCAGACGGTGTTCCTCTGCTATTCAAAAGGTTTTCAGTGTGGCGCTGTAGAACAAGCACAAGGTTGGCAGTTCAAACCTATTAATCACTCCTTGGGAGCCCTATACAGGGTTGGTATGAATTGGAACCAACAACTATTCAAAAGTGGTCTGCTCCACCTTTGAAGCTCCACTGAAACCTATCCACCATAGATGACCCTACTGGTATTTAAAATACCAGTGGAATAGCTTCCAGCATCACAGCATCATGCAAGCTAGCACAATATGACAAACTGACAGACAAAGGGTAGAAGAAAACCCTGTGAAGCAATTGTATTTTGTAACACAAGGGATCTTCATGACTTGGAATCAATTCTATGGCAACTAACAATAATCTTTGTGGAAGCATATTGCCAGGTCTTTCTTTCACTGGACTACTCAGTGAGTTCAAATCAACAACCTTCAGGTTAGTGACAGCTACTCTGGTAGCATAGTGGTTATGAATTGGGCTGCGAACCTCAAGGTCAGCAGTTCGAAACTTCCAGCTGTTCCATGGGAGAAAGATGAGGCTTTCTGCTCCTGTAAAGAATTAAAACCTCAGAAACACTGTACAGGGTCGCTATGAGTCAGAATCAACTCCACGGCACGTAACCACTACCACCCAGAGATGAGGTTTCACCAATGTGTAACTTTGGAAATTCAAAAGTGGAAGTATTTTTCATCCTTCACATTTGCCTCAGGAGAAAAGAAAGAAAAACTCTGGGTCAGTTTCTGAAGCCAGTTCTGGTGCTGCAGACTTGGGGGAACCCAAGCGTGATCAAGAGCCCTGTGCAGAGGGCACAGCTCTCGCCCCCACTGGTTCTGCGACGCTTCCCCAGGTAAGGTAATTTTCATATGTAAATTCTCAGGAGCCCTGGACCTGGAAGGCTGATTCCTGAGGAAGATGGATCAAACAGGGAGGGCTGTAACCGTGACTAAAAAGCATTTCAAACTGTGTTACAAGCTAGTTCTGCCAGAAAAGGGACCCCTTCTTCACTCCCTAGATAATTCTTAAGTCTCTTCAAAGCACTCAATTAAAAAATGTTGCTTCTATAAAACTTAGGGCAGACTCTTATCCGCCAAACAGTTGCCATGTGATTAGAACACAGGAAATGTTCTGAGGAAGGGATGCTTTTGTATTCCAAGTATGGTTCCCAGAAACTGGGGCAAGGTGATAGTTTGTTATGTTGTTTATATTTTCAAATTTGTGATTATAAGAGCTATGTAAAAATGTGGACATATTTGAATATTCAGAGAATTATGATGGAAAAATTAGACTTATTCATAATCTCAGCATTCAAATATAACAATTCTTTTGGAATTTTATGGCATGTTTTGGTACCATACTTTTTGTATGTTTTTAAACATAATTGAAACCAGATTGTACAAATAACTTTGTAATATGGTAGGGGTTTTGCTTAACATTGGTTTAGAAGTATATCCCATGCTGTTAAAAAAAAAAAATCCTTATCAATATGATTTTTAGTGGCTGTGTAACATTTGACCATACAGACATGATATGATAGGCTAATAATTTCTCAATAAGTAATTCTGTGATAAATATCTCTTAGTCTCTCCTTCATTCCAGATTATTCCTTTAAAACTGCACTTTAAGAGTGGTATTGCTAAAAATAAAAATTAAAAAAAGTAGTATTGCTACTAAAAAACAAATTCCAAGTTTGGTTTGGTAAAGGACAACATATAGTCTGAAATTCTGAGTATTTTTCTCTTAAATAGGTGCTATCAAATACTTATATACTAACAAGGAAAATTATTCTAGAGTTTTATCTCTTATAAGACCTTTCTGTGTTATAAAATTTATTTTCAAAACTAATCCTAATCTAGAAAGAAAGAAAAAAAGATGGCAAGAAAATATTTCAAAATGTTGACAGTGATTGTCTTTAGGAAATGAAATGAGTTAACTTTTTTCCTACTTTTTGTTTGACCGCATTTGTCAAGTTTTCTATAATATACCTAGTACCGCTTTATAATGTTTATTATAAATATAAGAATTTTTCAAAAGAATACATCTTCTTTTCTTTGAGGTTTCTAGAACAAGCCAGCACAGATAAAAGGTGCCGTGTTTTAAATCCTCCTGCTTACTATCAAACACACATTGAGGAAGAGGTTGAATTCTAGATTCTTTATTTTTTTCAAAAAATATTTTGTGAACAATTTAATGAGGTTCAAGGAAGGGAAGCTAAGTCTATTCATATGACTTAGAATAAATTCTTAATTGCATCTGTATACACTGGATGAATTTAAGGTTTAAAAGAAACAGCTGTCTTCAAGTCAATTCTGATTCATGATCCTAGTATTTAGAGTAGAATTGTGTTCTATAGTTTTCAATGGCTGGTTTTTCAAAATAGATACCTAGGCCTTTCATGTGCCCTTGGGTGAACTCAAACCTCCAACCTTTTCTTTGACATTCGAGAACATAAACTCTTTGCTTTACCAATGAACAAATCTCATCTTTTCTCAAGACACACAAGTGCCCACAAACATACATACACATGAACACACACACACATGAGGCTTCATCTCTCTCAGTCTTCTTCACTTGATCCACCTCCCCTGAAATAGGAAGGAAAAACCTCAAGGACTCAATAATAAAACTGCAAATCAGATAAATGAACAGATCAGAATTCCTCCGCACCCCCAAAGCAAGGACCATATATAGACATAGTTTTTCTCTTCCCATCACAGAATTGTTGTTGATGTTAAGTACTATCGAGTCAGTTCCAACTCATAGTGACCCTGCATAGGGTTTCTGAGGAGTGGTTGATGATTATCCTACAACCATGCCAGGACTCAGACACAGCATAATTTTGAATTGATTTTGTCATCTTTGTTTTTAAATAGCTAGAGAACAGAAATGGTTCATTCTTTTCTCACAGAAAAATATGGAGATGAATGATGGAAGCAACCTGTGTGCCCATCAGTGAATGAATGGATAAACAAATTGTGGTCCATATATATGAGGGAATACTACATATAAATAATAATGATGAGTCCACAAAACAGAACATAGATGAATCTGGAGGGCATTATGCTGAGTGAAATAAGATCATCACAATAAAACAAATATTGTACGGTCTTACTTTTATAAAAAGTCAAGAATAGATAAACATGGAGAAAGCAACGTTCTTTGATGGTTACCAACAATGGGAGGGTTGGGGAGAAGGTATCACTTTTTAAATAGCGTTGCTGTTGTTGTTAGGTGTTATCAAGTCTGCTGCAGCTCAGAGTGACTCTATACACAGCAGAACGAAACACTGCCTGGTGATGCACCGGTCTCACAAGTTTTGTTGTGTTTGAGCCCATAGTAGACACTTGTTGTTTTGCGGGGTGGGAAAGGCAATATCCAATAAGGCTGAAGTCTACAATTTGACCAAGGTAAATGAAGATCTTAAGAAGTACACAAGAATAAGGGACAATTTTGATTAAGGTTATAGTATACAATTTTATAACAAGAGTAATTACAACCAAGAAAATATGTGAGTTACATAGTCAATAAATATGCATATATGTGCATGCTGTCGTTGTTAAGTGCTGTCGAGTTCATTCCAGCTCCACCCTGTACAGTTTCCAAGGAGTGGGTGGTGAATTTGAACCACCAATCTTACAGTGCAAACCAACCTTGCAGTCTAGTGAAGGCATATATATGAGCATGCATGTATAAGTGTCTCTGTAGAGATATGTATATACATGTTTATATATGCTGCATATATATTCATATAAATAATAAATCACATTGGAAGGCACAGTTACAAATACTTCCTAGACATAACCAAGCACTTCATGGAATTGATTCACTGGGTTTGAAGACTTGGCATCATAGTCACACATTAGGGGTGAGTATATTAAATGTTTGACCAAATATAGCAGTATGATTTTCAATTGATAATTTTACATGACCAGCAAACAATGTTACAGATTTTAGCAGAAAAGGTCCCACCACCTCTGAACTAGAGGAACCCCTGAGAATATTGCCTCAAGGTACCCTTTTAGGCATATGAACAAGAACACCCACATTGCAGATAATACCCACTTGACCTGGCTTCAATGGCTGGATAATCAGAGCTCAACTAGAAGAAGAAAGTAGAGGAAAAAAGAGTAATCTGATACAATTTGATGAACTTGACCTACACCTATGGATGCAGTTGCTCAAATGAGGAAAAAAATCTTTACAGCGAGGATCATTCCTACCCCCTCCATACACAGAGTAAACAGGAATGGGCAACTTGGACATTGGCTACCCAAAATGGGTGGGGGCTACAAAGGCAAGAAGTGACTGGCTTACAAGCTTTCAAGAGGGAGCCTAGATCCCAAGGGTGCAAAAGGAAGATAGAATCTCCACTGAGTATTCAATCTGTCTGGGTGGGGCTGATAAAAGGAGATAGGGATAGGTCTCTTGTGGTACAATAGTGAATAATTACTATCAGGACTGACTGTATGGGTTGGAAATGTAAAGGTAGACATTTTGTAGTGAAAGGAGAGGAGCAGTTGACTTTGCAGTCCAGAAGTAGAGAACCCAGGGACCATCAAGGGAGAAGAACGGAGTGCGGGACCCTACCCAGAGAAAAAGTGTCGCCAGAGATGGAGGCAGAGAAGATGACATGGAGAGATGGAGCAGCTGAGAACTCTAGACCCAGAGAGGGAGAGGGGCTGTGTGCTGATGACCAGGGGGGCGGCTTGTGGGTTGTATCATTTGGTTGGTTGATGATTCATGGAGTGGATTGTAACCATGGCAATGAAACTATATACAATAGGATGACTGTAAAGCTAATGTTCTCCCTTGTAAACTATTACATAATTCACAATAAAACATTAAAAGGATACCCTTTTAACTTGAAACTGAAGTCACTCCTGGTGGTCATCTTCTGTCCAAATAATTAGTATTGTGAAGTGCTATCAAGTCGGTTCTGACTCATGGAAACCCTATAAACCCCGTATAGGGTTTCTGAGGAGCGACTGGTGAATCTGAACCACGGATCTTGTGGTTAGCAGTCCAATGCTTATCCTACAGCACCATGCTAGGTCTCAGATAGACCTGAGACCAGTCAAACAAAGTATTGTCTAGATCATATAGCTACTCAAATTTGAAAAAATAAAATTTAAACAATTTTGCTATAAACTAGAGAACGCATTGAGATGTTTACTATCACCATTATTGCTATTATTGATTATTATAAATGACAAAAGATTGCATTACAGAAGTTTCCAAAGTCTTATGCACATAAAGTTTGGAAACAAGGGTTGACAGGCAAGAGGCTTCTCTCGACCGGAAAAAAAAGAGAACTAGAGTACACTAAGCAAGTTCTGGGGAAGAAATAGATGTCTCTAGTCCAAGAGAGGGGAAAAAGCCATTAGAATAGAACATGTTCTGAGGAAGCTGAAGGTGTTATCTGCATTATTATCATTTGTCCATGACTGGCTATAATATTGCAAAAGGTTTTTGATGTCTGAAATAGAAGAAAAATATATACTTATTCCTAAAGTCCCAAAGAAAGAAGGATTTTGAGAACAAGTACAACTACAAAGAATTCTGGCCCTAAAAACAAAATACATTATACTAGTTTTCCTGTTTAGTTACAGTAAGGAAAACCAGAGTTAAATTAAATACAGCTTATAACAGTTGAGGGTAAGTAATAGTCTTAAATGTATACCTAGGTGCTTGTATTTCATTATTATCTTGTTCTATATTTTGTTTCATTATTTATAGTTACAATTAGACTTGTTAGTTTTGTATACCGTTATTATTCATGGCATGAGTCACTAGAGAAAAAGCTTACTTGACTTAGGTTCTAATATGGCTTTCTATTATCCACATTTGGTAAAAGCCCGAATAAAAAATCTATAACCAAAAGTATTACTGTTCACCTGGTAGCAGCTATCCAAATCTTAGGCACGGGGCCAAGGAGAAAATATCCACTAAAGGGTCATAATGACAAATGCAAATCTAGTAATTAAAAGCAAACTCACATTAGCCTAAATACTTCATGCCACAGTTAATGCCTGCTTCTTCTTCCTCTGTTGCCATGGAGATGAAGAGCAGCTGGTAGGCTCTGTATCTGTGGTTCCCAGCTAGCCACTGCTGCACGTCAGAATCACCTGGGGGACTTTTAAAAGTACCTATTCTCTAATCTGCTTTCCTTTCCTCTGAAACTCTGATTTACTACCTACACTGAAAAGATCCTCAAGTAGCCAGTACATGCCCAACTCCTATATTTTTATTTCCTTAAGATTGGGTTTCTTCCTAATTACTATTTTCCAGCTCATAGTGTCCTCAATGAGTAAGAAAATTCATGAAAGATTTAGTCACTGACATTTTGTAGAACTCTTATAGGTACAGTTGCCCAGATGTATGAACTGATTCCATTTTTTTTTTTTTATTTAGGTTTTGATGAGGTTTGGTATAATAGATCCTGCATCAGCATATTCTCAGGAAAATACTGCTTCTTTACCCTCTTCTGGTTCAGCCTTTTTAGCAACTAATATCAATGATTACAAAGATTCCCTGAGCAATTTATAATATTAAGAATACGTAAGTGTTTATTAATTGAATTGTTTTTCTGGATGTCTGACCAAAGCAGAAAGGTCTACAAAGACATTTTCCATTTCCTGCCCACATTTGCAAAGAAATAAAATGAGAAATGCAGTTTAGTAAATAAGGGTCTTTCCAATTTCTGCCCACATTTGCAAAGAAATAAATGATGTCCCAGGAAAGTATATATATATATGGGATGGTCT
Source organism: Chrysochloris asiatica (assembly GCF_000296735.1). Taxonomy (NCBI): domain Eukaryota; kingdom Metazoa; phylum Chordata; class Mammalia; order Afrosoricida; family Chrysochloridae; genus Chrysochloris; species Chrysochloris asiatica. Next base: position 7,436,775 of record NW_006408612.1, read on the forward strand.
GGAAGAGGACAAAAGACATCAGACTTGCCTCTGGAAAGGCAGTCAGTTCTCCCAATCTTGTTTAAAAGGTCCCTGTTTTACTTAAGGGGAAAATGGAATTTGCATATTAATGCTTGAGATTTGAGCCTTTAAATACAAGAGAAGTAAATGCCTCTGGAGACGGATATATGTGCACCTTGAGAGTTTGTAACCTGTGTTGTAGATTTAGCTGATTGCTTTTATTGATACATCTACTGGACTAAATAACTACCCTCAAAGATTATGGTATTAACACCACACAAAGGCCCTTCGAGCACAATTCACTAGAAGTCCATAAGAGTTCTGTACCCACAGAGGTACCACAACCACCTACCTAAATGAGTTGACACTTGGGCTGCAAAGCACGTTTTTAAAGACACATCTGTCTCAAGTCTTTACTCAAAGGATCAAGTCTGGCAGAAAAGATGGCACCCTATTCCATGGGTACATACAGACCCAACGGTGCCAAACTGCTCTAGAAGAAAAAGAGCAAGGCAGGAAGTGAATTCATCCAGGATGTGTCTTCAAGGGTGGTTTCAATATCTTCTTCCTCTACTCCAGCCCCCCTTCAATTTGGATGGTACTTCAAGGGGCTTGGAGAGTTGCCACAGCCAGGAGAGTGGTTTCTGGAGAGCTCTCTTCACACTTGACATTATCATCAAGGCTCCACTCACAAGATGCCCCTCTTATAAGGCTAAATGTCTCTTGACTCTTATTGAATCCTGGGCTCTGCCGCCTTCCCGCAGCACGCCCATCTATGTAAAATGCTGCAGAAAGGATATAAGCAGTATAAAATCTTGATAGAACAAAATAAAATGTGCACCAATGTGCATCTGATAGATGTAGCAATTGATTTGTGGATTAGGTTTTTCTTTTCAGCCCATTGAAAAGAAATAATGTATGGAGGCAATCTAGTACTAAGCATTTTAGAAAATCTATTTGAGATCATTTCAGCAGAAGCTCTGGCAGTTTGTCATAAGAGGGGAGGAGAGCAAAGGATAATTGTCTCCAGCCCAGTAAAACACAGAATAACTGCCATCACACTTGAGTGAGCTTATAGCCAGCCGGTCCCAGGGCCTCCAGAAGATAGAGCAGTTAATGTTCCCTTTTATTTCCGAGGTTATGTCACTGGTCCCACAGATTTATACCATGATACAGCAATTCCATCCAAACAGATGGATAATGATGTCAAAGGCAGAAACCCCGTTTTTATTGAGTTTTGCAAAGATTGCTCAGATAGCTGCTTCAATTGAAAAGCCCCAACAGTACTTCAGCTCTTAATCTTTGTAATCTCGGTGGTATTAAATTTCATCATTTTTGTTTGAAGGAGGAAAATTCTGCTGTAATGGCTTTCTAATAGGAAACTCGGAGGCTGCAGAGCTGGGGGCTCTCAATGCAGTTGCTCCATAAGCACTGCTGATTTATAGGGCTGTTTATGACAGAAAGGAAAATTATCTTCTGCAGGTATAAATCAGGTAAAGAGTAGGAAATTGAACTTAGATATCATCTTGTCAGATGCTTAATGTTCTTCCTCCTGTCACTTTGGATAGGCCCAATTTGTAGAATACTGCAGAGGTAAAAGAAGACAATTAACAGTGACAGGCTAGTAATAGATGAAGCTATAAAACCAGCCTGCTGCTGCTGGATGCTATGTATGATTTTAAGATGAAGTGGTGCCAAAAGTATATATTAGCTCAAACCAACCATTTCCTGTGTTCAGCAATACCCACTGTAGCACTTGTTTGTCACTTTCATTGAGATCTACATACTACGGTTTACATATTAATGAACCCATAACATCTCACCTTTCCTGAAAGTCAAAGGAGTTTCACAGAGTTTATTTGTTGTTTATTTATCAAAAAAATACAAGGATTATTTGCTTAAGGAGCATATAAGGAGGTTTCTCCTTACAGTGATCACATTTCTGGCATATACCCAGAGGAGAGATGGGGACATAAACTATCCAGCCCCCAGATTGAAAGAAAGTGCAGAGAGGTCAGTACGGACATTGGGAAAATGATACTAACATGGTCCCCAAACCCAGTCTAGGTAAGCACTCAAGAATCACCCCTAGAGCCAAAAAAAAAAAAAAAAAGCAGAGCCTGCATGACAGCCTCCATCTTAAAGGCAGAAGGTTCCAATCGAGTCACTGGGGAGAAGCTGACTGACCTGGAGGCAATTATCTGAAGAGGCTATAAACAACCTAAAAGGGGAGGGGCAGGGCTGGGAGGTGGAAGGGAAGGAACTCAAGGACAATCATTGTTTCAAGAGCTTTGCCTCAAATCCAAGCTGAAGTTTTGGCTGTCTGCAATTGAGGGCTTCTTGCCATGGTTGCTGTTCTGTTTTTGGCCATCAAAGCCTCATAGAAAATTTAGTGTGATGGGGAGATTCTATTTAGAGAAGTTCTTCTTGTCTCCAGATTAAATTTCTGCAGCTGGTAGAAGAGATTAAGTTACACACCTTGGAACCAGCTCTGTAAATAAGCAGATCCCAGCAAAGAACATCTTCAGGGTTAGAAATCTCTACTCTGAATCTAATGAATACTAGTTTAATAACAATCATGTTAAAGAGGAAATGAGTTCTTTATGAACAAGATACAAAGTTCTCCCAAAGAGTAAGAAATAAAAATTCCAGAGAAAACCACAGGCATGCGGAACCATAGCTCCTGAAAGGAGTTATTTCCAAAGGATTGTTGATGACTGTTGACAATATTTCAATATACTAGAAAAAACAAAGATATCATCTTGAGGACTAAAGCATGCCTGATCCAAGACATGGTGTTTTCAATTACCTCATATACACATGAAAGCTGCATAATGAATAAGGAAGGCCTGAGAAAAATTGATGCATTTGAATTACGGTGTTGGTGAAGAATATTGAATATACTATGGACTGCCAGAAGAACAAATAAATCTACTTGGAAGAAGTACAGCCAGAATGTTCCTTAGAAGGAAGAATGGCAAGACTTCATCTTAAGTACTTTGGACATGTTATCAAGAAGGACCAGTTCCTGGAAAAAGACATCATGCCTGGTAAATGTACAGGATCGGCAAAAAAGAGCAAAAACTTCAACAAGGTGGACTGACACAATGGTTGTAACAATGGGCTCAAACATAACAATGAATGTGAGTATCACAAAGGACCCGGCAGTGTTTCATTCTGTTGTACATAGGGTCATTATGAGTAGGAACCAACATAGTCCCCATACCCAGGCTAGATAAGCACTCCAGAATCACCCCTAGAAGCCAAAGCAGAGTCTACATGATGGCCTCCATCATAAAGGATGGGAGGGCTCCAGTAGAGTTACTGAGCAGAAGCTGACTGAGGGAAACAAACAATAAGAGCAATAGCATATGAAGAAACATTCCAACTACCAGACTGAGTCAGGCCTGTGTTTGAAACCAGGTATCCTTGTAGGTGTCCCACAGAAATCTAAAAGATGGCATGAATGTAAACCACTCAAAATCTGGAACCTATTGTTTTTAGGAGGTATATTCTGATGCAAAAGTTCAAGCCTCAACAAATTATGGTCCACAGGCAAAATTCAATTGCTTATTCTTATAAAGTTTTATTGGAACTCAGCAGTGCTCATCAGTTTATGTATTATCTATTTTGCATTTGTGCTAAACAGCAGAGTTGAGTAGTTGCAACCAAGTATTTATTATTTTATATTTATATTATTTGGCCCCTTTTACAAAGCAAGTTTGCCAACCTGTGAAGGAATATATAACAAAAACGAAAATTGTTTATCAATCCTTAACAAATCAGTTTCTGACATTTGACTTATGGTGATTCAAATAGTCTTAGTACTCTTTACAATAAATGATTCAATTAGAAAAAATATGATTATGAGGATATTTAACCTAAAAAGAAAAATTACTTCCAAGTCCTGTAACAGCATTTGTCACAAACAGGTAAGGCTATAACTTTAACACAGTTAATTTATTACTTATTAGAGAGCCTGAAAAGTCAGCACTAATGAATACATACTATATAAGGTAATTAAACAACATCTTATGAACTCTTTAATTCTTATTTTTAGTAAATAATACTGGTCTTGTGATGGAGATTTTACTATATTTATTGTTAAAATTGTACAAAACTTACTTGTTATATGCTATATTGTTGTTAAGTGTCATTGAGTGGGTTCCAACTCATAACAACCCTGTATAGGGGTTTCCGAGGAATGGCTGGTAAGCATAAACCATGGATGTTTATGGCTGCAATTCATTATGTACATCTAAACATATTCTAGTTTTAGGATTTTCTTATGATGAGATCAGACACTGTACTGTGATGAGACTGAATGTCACACTCACTATGATAAATAAATATATATATACTGACTATATATATATATATATATATATATATATATATATATATATATATATGTCACACTCACTATGATAAATAAATATATATATACTGACTATATATATATATAGACTGATATACTATAAAAAAAAAAAAGTTCAAGCCTCAGGATGCAATATTGAAAGATTCTATGGCAAAATATTGAATAAAGTTGGAAAGGTCAAAAGAAGATGGAAGGAATACACAGAGTCACTGTACCAAAAAGAATTGGTCAATATTCAATCATTTCAAGAGGTACCGTTTAATCAAGAACTAATTGTACTGAAAGAATAAGTCCAATCTGCACTAAAAGCATCAGTGAAAAGCAAGCCTTCAGGAATTGACTGGGTGGCTCCATATGATAAGTACTAGACTTAGAACCACAAGGTCCACAGTTCAAGTACACCAGCCACTCCACAGGAAAAAGATGTAGTTTTCTGCTCCTGCAAAGATTTAAAGCCTCAGAAACCCAAAACAAGGTTGCTATGAGTAAGAAGCCACTCCACAGCAATTAACAACAACAACAACAACAGGAATTAATGAAATACCAATTGAAATGTTTCCACAAACTCATGTGGCACTGGAGGCATTTACTCATCTATGTCAAGAAATTTAGAAGTTAGCTACTTGACCAACTGTTGGGAAGAGATCCATATTTGTGCCCATTCCAAAGAAAGGTGACCAAACAGGATGTGGAAATCATCAAACAATATCATTAATATCACATGCAAGTAAAGTTTTGCTGAAGATAATTTGAAACCAATTGCAGCAATGCATTATTAACAAGGTGTTGCCAAAAATTATAGTCAGGTTCAGAAGAGTATGTGAAACATAGGACATCATTGCTGATGTCAGATAGGTCTTGGCTGAAATCAGAGAATGCCAGAAAGATACTAACTTGTGCTTTATTGATTATGCAAAGGCATTCGACTATATGGATCATAACAAACTAGAGATAACATTGTGAAGAATGGGAATTCCAGAATATTTCATTGTAGTCATGAGGAACCTGTATGTAGACTAAAAGTAGTTATTTGAACAAAACAAGGATATACTAAATGGCTTAAAACCAGCAAAGGTGTACATCAAGGTTATATCCTTTCACCATGCTTATTCAATCTGTATGCTGAGCAAATAATCTAAGAAGTTGGATTATATGAAGAAGAACTTGGCATCCAAACTGGAGAAAGAGTTATTAACAATCTGTGATATGCAGATGATGCAATATTGCTTGCTGAAAGAAAAGAGGACTTGAAATACTTACTGGTGAAGATCAAGGACTACAGTCTTCAGTATGAATTGCACCTCAATGTAAAAAATGAAATAAAAATCCTCACAACTGAAATGATAATTGGTATCATAATAATTGGAGAAAAAAACTGAAGTCGTCAAAGTCTTCAATTTGTTTGGATCCACAATCAATGCTCACGGAAGCAGCAGTCAAGAAATCAGATGACATATTGCATTAGATGTCTTTAAAGTATTCAAGAACAAAAATACCATTTTGAGAACTAAAATGCACCTGACCTAATTCATGGTATTTCCAATCACCTCGTATGCATGTGAAAATTGGACTGTGAATAAGGAAAACCGTAGAAGAATCAATACATTTGAATTATGGTGCTCCATATTTCCAAGACCATTGTACCACGGATTGCCAGAAGAACAAACAAAACTGTCTTGGAAGAAATAAAGCCAGAATGTTCCTTAGAAGCCAAGATGGCCAGGCTTCTTCTCTCATACATTGGATATATTCTCAGGAGGGACCAGTCCCTGGAGAAGGTCATCTTGTTTGGAAAAGTGATGGGTCAGGAAAAAAGAGGAAGACTTCCAACGATGTAGTGGCTCTGCTTCTGATATCAATGGCCATGGTTTGGACGGGTCACAGATTGAAAACTGGGTTGGGCCCGGTAAACTGGAAGAGGTGCAGATGGAGGGGAAGAGGACAAGTACCCTTACCCACTGCTGGTGAAAACTATAAACAGTTGTCAGATTAAGGGCCAGGAGCTGGGTGAAAACAGTGATCACAAGACACACAATAGAGAGGAGGTAGTCACCCGAGAGCTGGTCTTCATCAAGGCAAGAGTGAGCAGTGGCATAGACAGCCCCTCCTGTGCCCAAGATGGATCTACAGAATTATTGTTGTGCTATCGAGTCCATTCTGACCCATAGCGATCCTGTATAGGGTTTCCAAGGAGCGACTGGTGAGCCTGAACTACTGACCTTGAGGTTCAAACCAACTTTGCAGTCCAGCACATTAACCCACTAGGACTCCATACAGGGTACAGACCGTCATTTAATTTCATTGTTTAAGGAAAATGAGAGAGTGTCCACTCATACTGCATTCTCCCTGCACTCAGTCACCCCTGTTTCTTGCCATTTACCATTCCTAAGATAGAAGCATAAATCCTTCCATCTAAACTAGGCAACTCGCTTGGTTGTATATGTCCACTGTTTCATGTGTGAAGTTTCCTTTCCATTGTTGACAAATTCTGAAGTTAGAAAACTCCACTCCTGAACCTCTTAGTGCAATGTTCTGAACTGTCTCAACTCAAATTCAGTCAATTACAGGAAAAACCACTGGAAATAGGTCAGGAAGAAAATCCCAAATTACGATGTGTCAAAATTATGATGTGTCGAAATCAAATCAGGACTTGTTCACAATAGTACCATTGCCTGATATGGATGCTCCAGCTGAATAATCATATCATCTTGCAAATGTCATTTTTACCCTGCCCACCTAGATATGTGTTATTTTTTCAGTTAACCAGAACCTGATTGG
>NW_006408612.1:7444765-7446263 GCF_000296735.1 Chrysochloris asiatica
TCATTTTTAGACCAAAGACAAAGATTTAGCTATGATGATGTCATCAAAGATATCAGCCAGTATATTACCCAGTATCCTTTTTGTGAACTATACATCTTTCAGGGCTTAGTATAAGGAATTGTTATCATTATTCCAACTCATAGTGACCCAGTATAGCATGTCCAAGGAGCGTCTGGTGGGTTTGAACCACCAACCTTGAGGTTTAAACCGACATTGCTACCCTGCACTTACCCTACAGTGTCACACTAGTTGTGAAGAAAAACTGGTCTTGCTTTTATCTTATAGATATCATGAATACATAACTTATCAGATAATGTTTCTTCTCAGTGGCTGTAAAAAAAAAAAAAAGCCTCAGAGCCAAATCAGAAAAACTAATATTGCCTCAAACAAGTATTTAGACCTCTATGGTAAGTACTTTGGAATTAGCTTCATTCCTGGTTCTGTTATATTTTCCTACCCTTCTTTCCCTTTCTCTTTCTCATCTTTAAAAAATTACTTCTACTGGATGCTTTCTTGATATTGTATGTATCAAACAATGTACCTTACACTGTTTATGGAGCAAGAAGGTAGGATAGAGAGATTGAGAATAATAGGTGATGGTAGATAGATAGATAGATAGATAGATAGATAGATAGATAGATAGATAGATAGATAGATGGCAGATAGATAGTTCAATAGATCAACAGACCACCAACCAATAAAGAATAAATAGTTTGGATAGAGGAGGTGGTGACATCTCTTTCCTGGAGAAGTTTAGAAACAAGACAACTTTGGAATGTCTTTAGCACAATCTAGATCTAAATGAACAATTCAGTGCACCAGAGGTCACATGTCAGCTCCTCTGCTTGGCTCCTAGTAGCTCAGCAGTTTCTAGTTGTTCATTTTCCAAATGTGCTATCAGCTGTGAGACCTGTTCTTATGGACAAAACTGCCAATGGGAACAGGCAAAGTCCTAAAGCCAGAAGTAAAAAAAAATCTAGCCTTGGTGGAAAGAAACTCAAGGATGATACTAAAAAGTAAAGATGAAAACTTCAGAAGATCCTGAATATTTTTGTAACAAAAGCTACCATAAAAATTAACACTATTTATAGATGCCTCATTACTGATACAATCCCAAAATACTGAGACTATGTAATGGGGGAATATCAGGTGATCGTAATTTTTTGGAAATTATCTTCTTCTTTGAGGTTTTTAACACATGATATGATATAGCAATACATACGAACTGTAGTTCACCAAAATCAGCAATATAGTTAGTCAGCTTAGTCACTTCATCAATCAATACACATCTATTAAGCATTTACATGTATCCGACCGTGTGCTGGGTTGTATACAAGATGGATGAGATATAGTCCCTACTCACACAGTCCCCACATTCTAGTAGGAGACAGAGACATTAACCATTGTAATACAGTATAGTGTATCTGAGTCTATACTGTATCTTACCTCCTTGTTCCATAAAAGGTTTAAGGTACACTATTTGGTAGCATAGTGGTTA
>NW_006408612.1:7447348-7452630 GCF_000296735.1 Chrysochloris asiatica
CGTTGTCTGATCTCTTGACTGCTGCTTCCGTGAGTGTTGATAGTTGATCCAAGAAGAATGAAGTCCTTGACAACTTCAATTCTTTCTCCATTGATAAGAATGTTGTTTATTGGTCCAGTGGTGAGAATTTTTGTTTTAAAGTCGAAGAGGCTTGGCTAAAACAAAAACCTAGAAGCATGCAAGACTATATAGCAGGCTCAAGGTCAATCTGCTATGGCTGAAGCTCAGACAGGAAATAGAAAGCATCTTACTTATCCATGCCACAGTTAGGGGTATGGCCATTATCCTATATGTGATGAGAAGTCATCAGGGAATTTTAAGGAGGAAAGCTATATGATTAAAATTATATTCTTTTAAGTTAACCGATAGCAGAGGATATTGTTGTTAGGTGCTGTCGAGTCTGGTTCTACTCATAGCAACCTTGTATAGGGTTTCCGAGGAACAGCTGGTGAGTTTGAACAGCTAATCTTGTGGTTCAAACAAACCTTGCAATCTAGCGCATTATCCTACAGCAACACACCAGGACTCCAGGGACTAGACAGTTGGAAATACAATTCTATGGGGTAAGAGGTCATTTATGACTATCTCTGTCTAGATATACCAAATTGGGAGTGATCAGCAATGTGGGCACACATGCTGTACTTAAAGCCATGGGAATGAGAGAATTCACCAGTAAACGAATATAAAAAGAGACAAGAAGAGGGTCAAAAACAATGCCAACCACAAATGATGGGTTGAGGAAGAGGAAGTTAAGCCTGTGAAGGAGATTGAAAAAGGATTCCAGAACTAGGAATAATCTTGACCAAAGAAAGTGAAGTTGCAAATGGGCCACATGAAGCAGGAGTTGTCAACAGTGCCTAACAGAGGAGGGCAGCAAACCAAGGCCCCAAGGTAGGCATGAGATACATATCAGTGGCTTCTGCAGCCCTAGTTGCAGCAAACAATGCAGATAGAAACCAGACACTTGAGCTGAAGTGGAGGCAGCGGGAGGAAAATTTTCTTTTCTTGATACTTGGCTGTGAAGAAGGGAGAACAGGGCAGCTGTAAGAAAGGCAGTGTGGAGGAATGGTTCTTTGGGAATGTGGAAAACATGAGTATATAGGCTGATAGGGAAGTGCCAGTGAAGAGGGAAAAGTGAAGGGGAGGTGAGAGTGGAAATAGAAGAAGAAAGAGAAAAGCAAGTGCTACAAGTTCTTGGAATAGAAGCCAGAAGATGCCATCAACTTAGGAAAGTTATCCAAGTTGCTGGAGAAAAAAAAAAAAAAAAAAAAACTAGCCTGGCAAGTTATTCAACCTTATGAAACCAACAAGAAACACAACATGTCTGCATTTTTAAAATGTTTCCGTTTGTTCTGTTGGTCTTTTGCAGACATGTGACCTACTTAGAAGTCAGCCAATATAAACATTGGTTTAAAATGTTTTGTTTTGTTTTTTAAGTAGATCACCCTCGACATTTTCTGTGGTGCTTAGGAGAATTTTTGTTTATTTTAATTCAGCAGTCTTGATGTAACCTGAAAGTATTAAAAGTACATTGCTTTTAAATATAGTGAATACCCCATGATACGATATCCCATATATGCCAAAAAGTTGTTTTGTTTTGTTTTTTAATTCCCAAGAATGCTGCTGGGAAGGGAAAATAAAGGTTTGCTAATAATAAGAAAACTGGGTGTCTGTAAAGGACATTGTAGCTTTCAGGCACACACTCCCAGATCTCATGGCTTTGATAGCTCACCAAGAAGGTTTTTTTCTTTGTCTTTATGAAAAAAGGGCCTCTGAAATTAGACCTATAACAGGTGCTTTCTAATTCCTCCAACTTTTCCCATATCTGATATGATGCCTCCTTTTAGGGACAAAATGGCCAGTTGTATCATGAAAAGTACAAAGACACAAACACTTTGATAAAATTTGAGATTAGGAATGTCATCTCTTTTCACGTAGTTGTTAGGTGCCATCAAGTCAGTTCTGGCTCACAAGAACTCGATGCACAACAGAAAGAAGCCCCCCTGCCTACTCTTAAGTCACCCTCACAATTGTTGTCACACTTGAGCCCATTGCTGCTGCCACTGTGCCAATCTCTTGTTAGGGGTCTTTTTCACCAACCCTCCACTATCTTAAGTATGATGTCCTTCTCCAGGGACTGGTTCCTCATGATATTATGTCCAAAGTATGAGAAACAAAGTTTCGCCATCCTGGTTTCTAAGTAGCATTCTGGCTGTACTTCTTCCAATACAGATTGGTTTGTTCTTCTGGCAGTCCATTCTTCTCCAACACCCTAACTCAAATGCATCAATTCTTCCATGGTCTTCCATATTCATTGTCCAGCTTCCATGTGCAAATGAGGCTATTGAAAATACCTAGGCTTGGGTCAGCGCATCTTAGTCCTCAAACTGATATCTTAGCTCTTGAACACTTTAAAGGGGTCTTATGCAACAGATTTACCTAATATAGTAAGTCATTTGACTTCTTGACTGCTGATTCCATGAGCATTGATTGTAGATCCAGGCAATATACAATCTTTGACAAGTTCAATCCTTTCCCCATTTATCTTGATGTTGTTTATTGTTCCAGTGGTGAGGATCTTTGTGTTCTTTATATTGAGGTGACATTCATACTAAAGGCTGTAGTCTTTGATCTTCATCAAAGTATTTTAAGTCCTCTTCATTTTCAGCAAGCAAGGTTGTATCATCTGCATATCGAATGTTGTTAATGACTCTTCTTCCTCCAATCCTAATGTCACATTCTTCATCATATAATCCAGCTTCTCAGATTATTTGCTCAGCATTTAAATTGAATAAGTATTCTGAAAGAATACAACCCTGGCATACACTTCTCATGATTTTAAGCCATTCAATATCCCCTTGTTCTGTTCAAACAACTGCCTCTTAGTCTATGTGCAGGTTCTTCATGAGCACAATTAAGTGTTCTGGAATACCCATTCTTCACATTCTTCATGACATACTTTGTCATGATCCACACAGTCAAAAGTCTTTATATAGTAGAGAAGTACAAGTTGTTGTTGTTAAGTGCCAGAGAGTTGGTTCCAACCCATAGTGACCCCATATAGGGTTTCTGGGGACCAGCTGGTGAACTTCAACCGCCAACCTTGAGGTTCAAACTGACTTTGCAGTCTAGAGCATTAACCTACAGTGCCACACCAGGATTCCTTGTAGGTGTACAGATATTATCCTATCACAGACAGCATCACATTTCAAGATAGGTCTTGAAATGTTCTTTTTGACTATGAATGCAATGCCATTCCTCTTGACTTAATCATTCCCAGTAAAGTAAACCATGTGATTGTCAGATTTCAAAATGGCCAACACTAGTCCATTTCAGTGCACTAATGCCTAGGATATCAATCTTTATGCATTCTATTTCATTTTTTACAACTTCCAATTTTCCTAGATTCATACTTCATACATTCCATGTTCCAATTATTAATCGATGTTTGCAGCTCTTTCTCCTCATTTTGAGTTGTGTCCATCAGCAAATGAAGGTGAAGAAAGCTTTACTCCATTCACATCATCATGGTTAGCTCTACTTTGAGGAGGCAGCTCTTCCCCAGTCGTCTTTTGAGTGCCTTCCACCCAGAGGACTCATCTTCCTTCCAGTACTATATCTGACAGTGTTCCACTGATATAAGGTTTTTAGTGGCTAAACATTCCAAAGTTGCCTGCCTCTTTTTCTTCCTAGTCTGTCTTAGTCTGAAAGCTCAGCTGAAGCCTGTCCACCATGGGTGACTCTGCTGTATTTAAAATCCCATTGGCATAGCTTCCAGCATCACAGAAACACACAAGCCACCACAGTACAACAAACTGACAGACAAGTGGTGGTGTCTTTCCATAACCCTTCACAATAAAGAGACCTAGGACATTGGCTGCTATCCATAAGAACTTGAAGCACTGTGAAAATCAAAGACTATAGCCTTTACTAAAGTATGGATTATACCTCAACATAAAGAAATCAAAAATTGTCACAACTGGACCAATATGCACCATTATAACATAGGAAGAAAACATTGAAGTGGTCACGGATTTCATTTAACTTCAATCAATAATTAATACCTATGGAAATAGCAATCAAGAAATCAGTCAAGAAATGTATTGCATTGGGCAAAGATGCACCAAAGACCCCTCTTTAAGATATTGAAAAGAAGATATATCATTCTGAGAACTAAAGTGCATATGACCCAATCCATACTGTTTTCAGTCACCTCATGTGCTTGTCAAAGCTCGATAATGAAAACAGAAGACCCAAGAAGAATTGACACATCTGAATTATGGTGTTGGTGAAGAATATTGAATATAACATGGACTGCCAAAAGAATGAATAAATCTGTCTGGGGAAAAGTACAGTCAGAACATTCCTTAGAATCAAGGATGGCAAGACTTTGTTTCACTTACTTTAGACATGTTGTCAGGAGGGACCAATCCTTGGAGAAAGACATCCTGTTTGGTAAAATAAGAACCTGACAAAAAAAGGGGAAGGCCCTCAACAAGTTTGATTAACATAATGGCTGCAACTATGGCCTCGAGCACACCTACTATTGTCAGAATGGTGATGGACCAGGCAAAGTCTCCTTCTGTTATGTGTAGGGTCACTGTGAGTCAAGTCAACTCTACAGCACCTAACAACAGGACATTGGCTGGAGTTCCTAGGAGGTGTGAGTAATTAGCACATTAGACTACTAATCGAAAAGCTTGAGGTTCAAGTCCATCCACAGAGAGGCACCTAGAAAGAAATGTCTGGTGTTCTACTTCCTAAAAACCAGCCACTGAAGAGCCTATGAAGCACAGTTCTATTCTGACACATATGGGGTTACCATGAACCAGAGCCAACTCCATAGCAATCGTTTTTTAAGACATTGACAACCCAAATTTGTAACAGACATTTTCAAAGTTAGCAGCTGGACTTTCCCTCACTATTTTTTAAATCTCATCTCTAACAACTACCAAGAAACAGCACTTATTTCTTCTTCCTTTTGGCATATTTTCTTTTAGTGTCTTAAGATTATTTGACGTCTCTGTGATGGAAAATGTTAATTAAACTAAAAATGAGTAGGTTCAGAGCAGAATTCCCAACATATGTTGTAATAGAATAAATTGTTTCATAAACTCAATCTTTTTCACTCCCAATAAAAAAGAGTTTTAAAATTAAATATGAGAATTTAGGAAATAGAAAATACTTGCTGTTACTCACTGGCTGTAAGGCACAAAACTATGTTCAAAAATACATGTTGTGAGATGAAGACATGAAGAGAGGGAGCAGCTGAGGACTCTGGA
>NW_006408612.1:7453195-7483626 GCF_000296735.1 Chrysochloris asiatica
AGTACCCATTGCCATCAAGTTAATTCTGACTCATAGCGACCCTATACATGACAGAATGAAACACTGCCCAGTCCTGAACCAGGATCTTCTTCCAAAGTCCCTCTGGATAGACTGAAGTCTCCAACCTTTGGCTAACAGCTGAATATATTAACTGTTTGCATTACCCAGGAACTCCTACCTACAAGCAAAGAAGTACATTAATCTTCCTAAAACTTCTTTATGTAATCTATTTATTTTTAGATAAACAAATATCCACAGTACATGAGAATGCCAAGTGACTAAGGAGGAAACTGTCCTCAGAGTTTGCAGAAGCCTGGCTGGCTAGTCAGGGAAGGCCCAACTGAAAATATAATGTTTTAACTAGGTTTTGAAGGGTTGGTATGATGTCAATGCACCAAAGGTTAGAGGAAAGGATCAAAGATAGAATGTCAAAGGCAATACAAATAAGACAACATAGAAAGTTACATATTTTGAGTCATTTCACTCATACCTGAACTCCTGTAATCTGCTTAACTCTGAAAGCATGGAAATAAACCAGACATAGCATACTTTCAAAGTTCTAACATCAACATCATAGGAGCAGATAACTAACACATCAGTGTTTCCTGCCACTAGAATGCTCTGAGCTCCCAAAGGAGCAGAGCTGGACTCAGGTGCAACTGAAGACTATCGAAGAGAAGAACTATTGCAACAGAAGCAACAATATATGCAATGACATAGAGATACTTTCCCAAATATGCATCTGTTTCTAGTTATGTAACTACAATAATAATAATAGCTAATATTTATGACACTCATCACTATTTTCCAGGTACAATATTGAATCCTCACTGAATGCTCAGATAAACCTCTGACAGGTAAGGAATTGGAGTCACAGAGGGTTAAGCAACTTGCCCAGGTCACTCGTGCAGAAGGGCAGATTCTATCACAGAGAGTCTGGCTCCAGAGCCCATATCCTTCATACAACGTTAGAACTGTTGGCGCTAGGTGGCATCTAGTCCATTCCATAGGGACCTTGTGCACAACAGAATGGAACACTGCCCAGTCCTGTGCCATCCTCAAAACTGTTGTTACTTTTGAGCCCAATATTGCAGCTGCTGTTTCCATTCTTCTCACTGAGAGTCTTCCTGATCCTCCACTTTACCAAAAGGACCTCTGGTAGTGTAGTGGTTACAAATCGGGCTGTGAACCTTAAGGTCAGCAGTTCGAAACTACCAGCTGTTCCGCAGGAGATAGATGAGGCTTTCTTCTCCCGTAAAGACATACAGCCTTGGAAACCCTGTACAGGGTCACTATGGGTCTGAACTGCCTCGACAGCACTTAACAACAACTCTATCAAACATGATGTCCTTCTCCAAGGACCGGTGTCTGCTGATGTCCAAAGTGTATAAGATGAAGTTTCACCAAGGACCGGTGTCTGCTGATGTCCAAAGTATATAAGATGAAGTCCCATCATCCTCACTTCTAAGGAGTATTCTGGCTGTTCCTGTACTTCTTCCTAGACAGATTTGGTACAGATTTGCTCATTCTTCTAGCAGTCCATGGTATATTCAATATTCTTCACCAATAGCATAGTTCAGAGGCAGTTTTTCTTCAATATTCCTTATTCATTGTCCAACTTTCACATGTAAATGAGACCACTGAAAATACCATGACTGGGATCAGATGCACCTTAGTCTCAAGATATCCTTGGCCTTTAACACTTTAAAGAGGGCTTTTGCCACAGATTTGACCAATGCAATGCATCTTTTAATCTTTTTGATTACTCCTTTCATGGGTGTTGATTATGGATCCAAATAAAATGAAATCCTGGACAACTTCATAGTTTTCTTGTTAATCATGATGTGCTTACTGGCCCAGTTGTGAAAATTTTTGTTTTCTTTATGTTGAGGTATAATCCATACAGAAGACTATTTAGTATTAAATCTTCATCAATAAGTTTTTCAAGTCCTCTTCCCAAGCAAAGTTGTGTCATCGGTATATCAAAGGTTGTTAATGAGTCCTCCTCCTATCCTAATGCCACCTTCTTCTTCATATAGTCCAGTTCGGTGGACTATTTGCTCAGTATACACATATAAGGGGACTTTGAAATGTTTGTGGAGAAATCCCATTATCTTTTTGTTTCATTTCCATGAACTTTTTGAAGCCCCTTTATACTTTGTTTTGTTTTTTCAAAAAAAAAAAAAAAGTAAAAAATCCTAGTTCTTTGCTTCACCCCTGAGTGTGCTATAACTGAAGTGTAAGGTCCAGAAAAACAGATACTTTCTTTTGTTTACAGTTGAATTCTAGCACTAATAATAATGACCCAGCATATATTATACACTTAAGATACATGTGTTATAAGTGATGAGTTTGTCATATTGGATGAAGCTCCCAACTGTAAAGTAAAGTGTCTGGACTAGCTGACCTCAGCCTCTTTCTGCTGTGGTGGTGGTGGTGGTGGTGGTAATGTGCCATGAAGTTGGTTCTGACTCACAGTGACCCTGTATACGGTTTCCAAGGCTGTAACTCTTTACGAGAGCAGAAAGCCTCATCTTTCTCCTGCAGAACAGTGGTAGTTTCGAACTCCTGACCTTGAGGTTCACAGCCTGACTCGTAACCACTACACTACCAGAGCTTGTTCATTGCATATTCCTCAATGCCCAGCAGGGTGGGTAACCTGATAGCACAGAGGATAAAAGGATTCTGAACTGCAAATTCATCACAGATAGTTTATGTGAGGACAACCCTGAGACCAGAAGAACTAGATGGTACTGGATACCACTAAAAGGAATCACATTAGAAGGCTGTAGATAAAGTGGGGAAAAAATGTGGAAGCAAACTCAAAATTATATTTAAAAAAAAAAGACCAAGGAAGAACCCAAGACTATGACCCTTGGTCATTCTTGAAGTCTGGAACTGAACACACTTTCATGGTTCCATTTTCAGCCAAGCAGAAGATAGATATGTATATAGAGATGACAACAACACTAATAAGGCATGCACACCATGGAATGTCAACCATTCAGGATCAAAAGGGCAGCATTTACCTAAGGACAAAATTCAGAAGGATTTGGGAAAAGTGGAATGGAAACAAGAATCACAGGGAGAAAGTGGTAACAGTGATATTACAGTCACAGAATTGCAATCATTGAAATGAAACCTAATATGTGATTTGTTGAATTTAAAATATGTGATCTGCTCTGTAAACCTTCACCCAATTTACAATATATATACTTAAAAAAAAAAAAAAAGGAAATGCGAGGAATTTGCTGTTACCAATTTTGTACTTTGGAGAACAGTTCTATTTCTTCACCCCAAAAAGTTATCAGGAATTCAGTCAGTCTCAAACATGCATTGAGCATTCTGAACACAGTACTCAAGACACCACCACCTCTATCCCTGGGGCATTAAATTTCTGGTTGAAAACTGTGGCGATCTGCTATCACATTTTCTGGCCAGAATTCCCTTCTCTTGAGAATGTATCTCCCTAACCTTCCTCTTTAACTATGTGACCCCAGGGGCGATTGCTGACTTTTTGCCTTACCTCATGCCCCTACAGTTGATGGGCGAAAGGGTGTGCCTGCCTGGACTTCACTGAACTGGAACTGGGAAATGACAGTTAGTCAATCTAATTGCAGGAGCTGTGAAATGTAAGGCATGGGCTTTATTAGTAGTGTGTTCTCCACCATGGAGAGACAGTGATCTATAGCAGTGCAGGGAGAAACCAATAGGCAGAGAGAACACAAATGAACATTGTTGTTGTTGTTGTTAAGTGCCGTCAAGTCGATTCTGACCCATAGCGACCTTGTATAGGGTTTCCAAGGAGCGACTGGTGAGCTTGAACCACCGACCTTGCAGTACAAATAACTTTGCAATCTGACGCATTAGCCCACAGCACCACACCAGGACTTTGGAGAAAGTGAAAATCCTGAAGGCATTTGTGTGCCTACCTTCCATTGTCCCTGACATTTAAGGTCCAGCCACATACCTCCCCTGGCCTAAATTTAGGTCACATGAGATGACCCCTAAGCTTTCAAAACATTCTCCTCTTTCTCAGGCTAGTTGAAGTTGTGCAACTAGCAATTTTTTTTTAGGGACTTGACTAACTCAGTATTCAGACAGGTAAATTGTACTCTGAGTCCTTACTTACAAACAATCTGTAAGCAAGGACTTCTGTATCCAGTTTAAAATAGCATGCAAATATGTATAGTAGAGAGAGTTCAGTGAAGGACCCCATTCTTGAAGGTAGTGCTCAGCAACTGAGAAGTCAATTAATGCTGCCAAGGAGTTCAGCTTTAGCTACAGTTCTTGGGACCAATTCTCATCTCTCACCCCAGAAATTTTAGGACTAGATCGTCCTATGTGCTTTGTGCTGTTTCTGCTATGCAACAGTTTCCTAAATTCTTAAAGAATCTAGAAGAGGTACACTTCTAAAGCAAAATGGTACAAGATCTGACTGTATTGTAAAGTAAATAATTTTTCGATAATATGCCAGAGTCTAAAATCTGAATGCGTGCTCTTCTCATCAAAGCCGTCAGCCTAAGACAGCGTCCTTGGTCCTCTGAGGCTACCATTTCTCCAGGGAGTGTTGAAGTTGATTTGTCGAGGAGTCTTGCCACCCCTTCCTCTGAATATTTTAACAGTACCAAATCTTTGTCCATGGAAAGAAGTCTTGACTTTTGGAATGAGGCAAAATATTTGGAGCCAAGGTTGTTGATTAAGGTGAATAAACAAGCTTAGAAAAGTATTTAGCATCCCAAATAAGATTTGGCTGTAATTACGGAGGTAGATTTTTCTTTCATTATTTAACAGCTAACTCTGACAGGTGGTTTTGCACTGTTATAGACTGCTATAATTTTATAACATAGTTTGCCTACAAAGTAAATTTCTTAAATTATATTTATATGATTTATTAAATCAGATTCATTATATGAGAAGAAGGGAACTTTTTTCCCCAAGTCCAACATTTTACAAAAAGAGCAAGAAATATGCAAGCAAAGTGTTTGTACTGTTGTTGTTGTTGTTGTTGTTAAGTGCCGTCGAGTCGATTCTGACCCATAGCGACCCTGTATAGGGTTTCCAAGGCTGTAAATCTTTATGGGAACAGAAAGCCTCGTCTTTTTCCCAAGGAACAGCTGGTAGTTTTGAACGGCTGACCTTGAGGTTCACCCAATTCATAACCACTACATTACCTAAGTTTGTATATATCATGTTAATCTGGTTTTTAAAAATTACTTTGGGTGTTATAAAAATTTTCAACTCCACCTCGAACAATGCTGAATTATTTCCACTATCATTTAGCCCCACATGAGGCAGCCCTGAGGGATCAGAAGTAATAGTATTCAGACAGGTTTTACTCAGACTGTAATCATTTTCTATTTGAAAACCATAGCAATTAAAATATCAACCATGTTTCACATGGTTGCCTTTTTAAAAGCTTTCTTCTTCTGCAAGGTGGTCCTTCACCAGCACTGTCCTGAAACACCCATTTGTGTACTGAGGTAACGCTAAATGTCCAGAAGAACAAGCACATTTGAAGACTATTAACGTTTTCAGAAGCATTATCACTCTAGTCTAGAGCATCTCCAAGACCTTCCTTTTACATATTCTCTGGGAACTTATACAACATCAAGGTTACAAAGCATTCTCCCAGTTTTCCCAGAAAGTGGATAAATGCATCTAATTTGGAAAATCTTACATCAGCGAGATTGTACAAATATTATTTGCACTGTTTTTTTCTTAAATAAAGCTCCAGAAAATATTTTGGAAACATCATTCCAAACGATACAAACAGAGATGTGACGTGCATAGCCTGGCTGTCTGAATCACTTCTACTCTTTTACTGCTTCATATTCTGAGCCAATAGCGAGGCTCCTTTTCCCCAAGGGTTCAGGAGGGCATACTATTTCATTTCTTCAGAAAAATTGTTTCTCAGGATTTCAATCTTCTTAGCTGGAGATGACAAAACATGATATCAGAAACACTTATGCTTTTGATCTGCTATATTTTCAAAGCGTAAATAAAAGCTCAGTATACGTTTAAGGCAGATAGATTCCAACTTAAGGCTAAATCACATACATATTGCAAAATAGTTTTATAATATAAGGCTATTTTAATTTCAAAATGTTTAAGAGAATATCAATATTAAAAATTAAGACACCTAAAAATATTTTGCTTTGTCTCTCATTTTACTCAGGTAGCATTCAATTTTCTAACTCTTGGAGTTAATGAGACAAGTGATTAAGAAAAAACATGGAATTGGATTTTTAGAAAAAGACATTCCAATGGACACTGTTCAATTAAGACTTCTTTTTTCTACTTCTATGCACAGTGGTGAGCACTATTTTGGTTTTCAACCTCATTAGGTTTAAAAACTTTAAACCTCAAATGTTTTCAGAATAAAAGAAATCATGCATCTATGAAAAGATGAGCATAATGGCTTTTTGTAGCATGCCTCATGCATTTCTCAACTGATCATGTACAGCATTAGCTGACCAATTCCCATTAGCATTAATATGCACTTAAGTTTCTACTGCCTTATCATTTAAGCAATAATTTGAGGATCAATTCAATTTCATGGGAATTTCACTATTCCAAGCCAGCTTTGTGGCTTTGTGACATAGAGAATTTTGTTCTTAACATCACTTCCCACTTCCACAGTCTTTTGTGGAGTGAACACATACAACACACTCACCAACACACAAGCGTCATTAAACTAATATCACGGATAAAGCAAGTTACACAATTGGTAGCTCCTGGGGCCTGGATCTATCCATCAGTCTCTCAACTTTCTTCTCTCTGTTCCCTTCACGTGTACAGACACCTCAGCAAACAAACCATCCAGTAAAATATCAGGGTTGATCCCTTAGGAGATTTAAGAGACACTTAAAAGAATATTTGATGGTACCTGGTGGCACAGCAGTTAAAGCACTTGGATGCAAACTGAAGGGTTGGAGATTCAAACCCATCAATCAGTCACTTCATAGGAGAAAACTATGACAGTCTGCTTCTGTATAGATTGTTGCTGTTGTTGAATACTATCGAATCAGTTCTAACTCTTAGTGACTATGTATAAGGTTTCCAAGGCTAGAAATCTTTGCAGGAGCAGAAAGCCTCATTTTTCTCTTGTGGTGAGCTCTAATTGGCGAACTCCAACTGCCAACCTTGTGATTGGAAGTCCAGTGCTTATTCTACAAAGCCGCATACTCTATGGGTCCGTTCTACTCTGTCCTACACGGTTGTGTTGAGTCAGAGCCGACTGGATGGCAATGGGTCTTAAAGGAGACTTGGATCCCCAGTTCATTCTGTCTTACTGTCTCCAGTTAAGGCATTGCCTCTAAAAGCTCTCTGGTGAGACACCCACTTCTGATCTGGGAGTGTTGACATAGGATGTCATTAGCAGCATTCCCTACAAGTAGCAAGTGTTATATATATACTTACTGAGCTGAAATAGCATCCATGAGATTATGTCCAGGTGAATTAATTTGCCCAATTAGTAAGGAGCAGAAGAGTCAAGGGCAGAATGAAAGCCTTAAGCACTGGGTAGGAGGCAGAGAAGGAAGTGGGAGATAAAAATCCCACCTGAAAATTCAGTGTTCTTCTGGAGCTGAAAAATGTTTAGAAATGCGATTCACTGTGTGCTGAGCAAACTATATTCTTGACACCAAAAAATATTTCTAGTAGTTGCAAGAAGGTTCAGCAAAGTCACCATTATATGCTTGGGCAGCATTTTCTGTATCCTCATTCACTGGAGGTGGGAGAGGCCTGAAGAATAAGAGCGTTGCGTGGGACTGATGTTTTCTGAGACTTCTGAACTTGGACTCAGATGAGCCCACAAAATTTTCAGCACATCTCAGTGCTATTCTTGGAGCCTCTAACTGTTATCGTAGATGATTCTGCCCCAACCTTGGTTTAGCTTTATGGAACACGCCCTGAAGATGACCAGTTATAACTGCATATAGCACGCATTAAGAAAATTTCATTTAAATTTTTATGTTATATGAAGATGCACACTCTTCTACTATAAGAGACACATAGACATATATGTTTCAAAACAGACTTGCATTCTGGACATTCATAGGACTTACAGGAAAACAAGGGCAAAAAGAAGACTGCTAGAAACCTAAGCAATTTTATAACAAAAATACCAAGAGGATGTGGAATAAGCGATATCATAGCTGACATCAGATGGGTCTTGGCTGAAAGCACAAGGTGTTTATATGTGCTTTATTGACTATGCAAAGGCTTTTAATTGTACAGATTATGATAAACTATGGTTCAAACCCACCAGCCGCTCTTCGGAAGCCCCATTCAGGGTTCCTATGGGTCAGAACTAACCTGATGGCACTTAAGAACAACAACAACAGTGGACAACATTGCAAAGAATGAGTATTCTGGAATACTTAATTGTGCTCAGGAGGAATTGGTACATAGACCATGGAGGCAGTCGTTCTAACAGAACAAAGGAACACTGAATGTTTTAGAATTAGAAAAGGTTTGTGCCAGGGTTGTATTCTTTCACCTTACTCGCTCAATTTGTATGCTGAGCAAACAATCCTAGAAGGTGGATTATATGAAGAACAATGTGGCATCAGGATTGGAGAAAGACTCATTAACAACCTGCAATATGCTGATGATACATCCTTGCTTGCTGTAAGTGAAGAGGACTTAAAATATTTACTGATGAGGATCGAAGACCATAGCCTTCAATATGGGTTGCACGTCAATGTAAAGAAAAGAAAAATCCTCACAATGGACCAATAAATAACATCAAAATAAATGGCGAAATGACTGAAGTTGTCAAAGATTTCATTTTGCTTGGATCAACCATCAACACACATGGAAGTAGCAGTCAAGAAATCAAACAACATATTGCATTAAGTAAATCTTCTGCACAAGACCTCTTTAAAGTATTCACGAGCAAAGATGTCAGTCTAGGGACTACGGTGCACCTAACCCAAACCATGGTATTTTCAATAACCTCATAGGCATGTAAAAGTTGGACAATGAAAAAAGAAGACCGTAGAAAAATTGATATATTTGAATTCTGATGTTGGAGGAAAATATTAAAAGTACCATGGACTGTCAAAAGAACAAATCTGTGTTGGAAGAAATACAGCCAGAATGCTCCTTAGAAGCCAGGATAGCTCTCATACTTTGGACATGTTATCAGTAGGGACCAGTCTCTGGAGAAGAACACCAGGCATGTTGAAGTTGAGGGTCAGCAAAAGGGAAGACCCCAAAGGGATGAATTGGCACAATAGCAGTAGCATTGGGCTCAAGCATAGCAACAATTATGAGATTGTGGCAGGACTGGAAAGAGTTTCATTCTTTTGTGCATAGTGTCGTGAGAGTCTGTACCAACTCGATGGCACCTAAGAACAACAACAACATATGTGCATTAGTTCTTTAACAACATAAAAGCAGAAGCCTGAATCAAATAGCCTTCAAGGCCCAGCTATCTGTTCCTTTTTTGGAATATTTCATTCCAGAGGTTTGGGAACAATTCATTTTAATGATAGGTAAATGACAATCACTGCAATATTAATACTAATTGGTTGTCTAATTAATCATAGGTAGAAAAGGAATTTTCCATAAAGAAGTAATGTCCTCAAACAAGCGGGCAGTTGATCAAGTCATCCACGGGAAATGCCCACGCCTTTCAGAAATATGTGCCCAAGGTCTGCTGGGATTTATAGTTTCAAGATTGGATCTTTTCATTATAGCCCTTTGAAGACACACCTTTAGTACACAACATTTTCCACTTACTGAGATTGTTCCGTTAATATATGGTCAACAGACTACATTCTACTCTATTGCTCTTCATCTAAACAAAGAACATATCCAGGCCTCTTCCCTAGCCTCTGTTAATGCTTAGCAGCTAGCCCTTCTAAATCTGTTTTATTCAGTACAAAATATGGAACACGAAATAAAATCAGTAGTTGACTTTCATAACTGCCTTCTGTTTTACTTTGTTGGCCTCCTTTTGCCCTATTTGAATAGTACTGTATCTCCTTCACATTTCATTCTTAATGAGGTTATTTACCTTGCATACCCAATGAGATTGTGCCTTATATAATAAATTCTCTGCTCTGAGATATGTCTGGAAGGGCAGCCGATTCACCTATTAAAAGGATTAACCTTTTAACTGAGAGTGGTCTTTAAGGCTGGACACAACTTTCCTACTAAGCTTTCAATTACTTAAAGATGTCACCACAGTATACAGAGGTGTTTGCATTTACATATACTAGTTGATCAACCTGCTCACTAACTTTGCAAAATAGGTAGTAAAACATGCTCATTTGTTAATGCATGTATGTTGCTCTTACTTATGTGCGCTAATAATGCAAAATGGGCAGTAAAGAAAACTCATTTTTGATACATCTGTATTACTATCAATGGAGTTTTTGTTTGTTTGTTTGTTAGGTACCATTGATTCTGTACCAACTCATATTGACCTTACGCACAACAGAACGAAACACTGCCCGGTCCTGTGCCAATCTCTCAATCGTTGATATACTTGAGCCCATAAGTGCTGCCACTGTGCCAATCCATTTTGTTGCGGGTCTTATTCTTCACTAATGCCCCACTTTACCAAGCATCATGTCCCTCTCCAAGGACTCCTGATAATATGTCCAAAGCATGAGCCACAAAGCCTGGCCATCCAGGCTTCTAAGGAGCATTCTGACTGTACTTCTTCCAACACACATTAGTTTGTTCTTTGGCAGTCCATGGTACTTTTAATATTCTCCACAACTCAAAAGCATCAATTCTTCTATGATCTTCCTTATTCACTGTCCAACTTTCACATGCATATGAGGTTATTGAAAGTCCCATGGCTTGGGTCAGGCACACCTTAGTCCTCAAACTGGTATCTTGGCTCCTGAACACCTTAAAATGCAGCAGATTTGCCTGATGCAGTGTTGTTTGATTTCTTGACTGCTGCTTCCATGAGTGTTGATGGTTGATCAGAACAAAGTCTTTTACAACTTCATTCTTTTCTCCATTTATCACGATGTTACTTATTGATCCATTGGTGAGGATTTTTGTTTTCTTTACATTGACGTGCAACCCCTACTGAAGGCTGTGGTCTTCAATATTCATCACTATTTTAAGTCCTCTTCACTTATAGCAAGCAAGGATGTATCATCTGCATATTGCAGGTTGTAAATGAGACCATCTCCAATATAAAACACGGAGCTGTAATCACTATGGACTCTTCAAATGTCCTTTTAGGCAATAATTGTTCTTCTTTTGCCACCAAATGTCTTACCATAACTGATAGCATCAACTGTTCTAATTTCATATTATTATTGTCAATCCCTGTGGGAAGCAACAGCAAACCGAGAATGGCTGTTGTTGTTGTTAAGTGCCTTCGAGTTGGTTCTGACTCATAGCGATCCTATATAGATTTTCTGAGGAGCAGCTGATGAGCTTGAACTGCTGACCTTGCAGTTCAAACCGACCTTACAGTCCAGAGCATTAACCCGCAGCGCCACTCTAGGACTAGAAGCCTGGAAACACAAAAGAAAGGCAGGAAAAGCAAAAGGTTCCTCCAAACGTCCACCATTTAGGCAATAAGTTTGGCTCTGATTCATTGTTGGGGGAAGAGGCAGGGAGTTGTAAGGAGAGATGTTTGAAAATATGGGGGAATTTTTTTCAGCTATTTATTCTGTTTAAAATTGGTCATTGCCTTTGAAGGTATTAAAATGTTCTTTTTAGAACTTTTGTAAATATTTTTTCCTAAAATCCAGCTGAATTTTGAATTATAGCACATCTTGCATTCTGATTCTCATGAGCATTATCACCTAGTTGCTTGATTAAGAGTTCTACTGACCTAAAAAGGATCTCTGTTTATATTTGTATCCGAGGCACTGGGAGAGCAGCTTTCTTAAGTCAAACAGATTGGTCTCTATTCTCAGGAAAAGTGTAATTAAAAGGATAATCTCCTCCTGTATACAAACCTTCTCCTTCATCTCCCCAGCAAAAATCCCTGGAAATTGAGCTTATTTGCTAATGCTTTGGAGCAAGTGGATTATTTCTAGAGAATTCAAATATTTATTGAGAGCCCACCATTTGCCAGGTATGGTGAATACAGCAGGGAGCAAAGCACTCTGAAATTTCTAGCAACGTGGATTTTACTTTCTATTGGAGGCCAAAGGGGACAGTAAACAGCATAAAGTAGTATGTTAGATGGTAATACATTGACATTGAATATTAATGATATATAATATAATTATATATTATAATAGAAGAAAAAAGTAAGAAAGGGGATTGGGAGACAGTTTAAATAGAATGCGGTCAAAGTGGCATTTGAGTCAAGACCTGGGAGTAAAGAGGACAAGCCAAGCAGATGTCTCCCACAGAGGGACCATCAGGAGAAAAGGCTCTGAGGTGGTGGGAATGTGCCTGGGATGTTGGAGGAACCACAAACAGTCCAGTGAGACCAATGAGAGATTGGATAAAAACAGGAGCAGCAAGCAAGGCATGGTAGTGGACAGTATAAGACCTCCTACATGGTTGCAATGAAGTGGACTTTTACTACAAAAGGAATGGGGAACTGTGAAGTTTTCTAGTGTAAGAGTAGCATGATCTATAGAAAGAACCACCCTGATGCCTGAAGAGAAGGGTCTGAAGACAGCATATGGGTGCCTACTGCAGTAACCCAGACAAGAGATGTTTAGGGCATGGAGCTGAAGGAAAAGCCGAGCCCATGTCAGGATAGCATACAGTGAGAACAGAGGCTGCCTTTCCTATCTGACATCTAGGTTACAAATACATAGATTTTATAAATTCTAATGCGTATTGTTTAATATACTGTGAAATTAATTCATATATAAGAACACAAATTAGTGATCTCCAGGTGTTAAAATTTTGACATTAAATAAATTTAGGTGTACATAGTTCAAAGTTAGTAAAACCCAGTAAGCCAAGCCCATTGACATTGAGTCAATTCCAATTCATGTGTGTCAGAGTAGAACGGTGTTTCACAGTGTTTTCAAGGTTAGGGTCTTTCAGAAGGAGTTTGTATTTCTGAAAGAAGTAGAAGCAGCCCTTTCTTCCTTTTTGGTTAATAGCCAAATAATTAACCATTTGTGTCACCCAGGGACTCCATTTAAATATACTACCCATCTGTGTTAAAAATTGAGTTAAATGTTTGAGGAATGACAAAAGGTCCCTGGTGGGTATCTAAGGGTTTTGTGGAGCACAAGTATGAAAACCAGAGTTCTGTAGTCTTCTGGGAAATATGTCACATCCTGTGTAAACTAATGAAGATGACCCATAGGACTCTTGGGACATGGATTGTACTTCCTGCTGGAGGCTAAAGGGGACAGTAAGCAATATGGTGGTGGTGGCAGTGGTAGGCTGTTAACTTGGTTCTGACTCATAGCGACCCTGTATAAGGTTTCCGAGGCTGTAAATCTTAATGGGATCAGAAAGCTTCATCTTTCTCCTGGTAAGCAATATAAAGAAGTAAAATAACAGTATGTCAAATGATAAATGTTAGTGATAATGGAGATGTTAGACCATTATAATGGAAGAAGGAAGCAAGAAAGGCAAGTGAGAGGTAGTTTAAAGAGGATGTAATCAAGGAAAGCAAGGTGGCATTTGAGTAAAGGAGATGCTTTGTCATTGTTGTTAAGTGCCCTCAAGTCTGTTCTGACTCATAACAACCCTGTAGAGGGTTTCCAAGGAGCAACTAGTGGGTGTGAACTACCAACTTACAATGACACACCAGGAGTCCTAAAGGACATGCAAGAGCTGTTAAAGTTATTTATTGGAAGCAATAGGACAGTCCACTTCCTCATCATTCTTCTCTTGTCTTTTCTAAGAGAGCCTGAGTCTCACAGTCCTGAAATGCTTTCTTTCCTGCCATATCAAACATGTAACAATAGCACTTCACAAAAAATGTGTTAAAAAGTTTGTAAAATGCATGCTCTTGAATGAAAACATGACAATGCATGGATTACATACTATTGGCAGGAGTTATGAAAGCTACATGGAAAAGCCATCCATGACTAAGGTGAAGAAGGTTAGGCCAATTCCAAATTCTATAGAAGGACATACATGGACGAGGAAGCAGGTGCTGGTGGGCTCAGGTTCCAAGCTAAGAAAGGATGTGCAAAGAAGGAAGGAGAGGGGACCAGACTAGGCAATTAACATTTGTGGCTCCTTCGTGGGGACACTGCCTCTAACCAGAGGTTAAAATGGAGAATGGCAGCTGATCATCAATGCCCAGCTGGACATTTGGACAGAATACTTCAATCACTTTTAAGTATATAAGATTAAAAAAAGTGTGTTGATGGTAACAACTGTAACATAGATAACAATGGAAGTAATGTGATATAATGAAATTATGGGCTTGGTAATGAGATCAGCTTAAGTTCAAATCTTGCCTTTGCCACTTACTAGCTATGTGAACTTTGATGAGTCACTGAACTTCTTTGAACTTAGGTTTCCTTATCTATAGGATGGAGATGAAAATCATCTATTTCAAAGGACCCTTTGGAGAATTAAAGGACACAAAATTTGTAAAATGAGTCAATCAATCACATGGGTTTCCACATACGAACCAGCACATAAGAGTGCTAAGCTAATTGAAATTGGTCTAGGCTTACAATGCACTGCATAAATAGGGATTTTTTAAATAACTACCTCCAAAATAAATATTTCTATAAACTCTTACACTTACTATGGTGGTGACTGTGTGCCACCGAGATGGTTCTGACTCATAGCGACCCTGCATAGGGTTTCTGAGGTTGCAAATCTTTACAGGAACAGAAAGCTTCATCTTTCTCCTGCGGAGTGACTGGTAGATTCGAACTACTGACCTTTTGGTTTGCAGCCCAGGTGATAATCCACTAAGCTATCAGGGCTCCTTTACATATACTGCTGTTTTTAAGTGCTGTAGAGTTGGTTCTGTCACATAGCAACCCACAGCAACACTGTAGGATAAGCATTAGACCATAAGGTCAGTTTGAACTATAAGGTCAACAGTTCAAACCCACCAGCTACCCCTCAAAGGCCCTATACCAGGTCACTATGAGTCTGAACCAACTCTATGGCACTTAACAACAATAGGGTTTCTGAGGCTTTTTAAATCTTTGCAGGAGCAGAAAGCCTATCTTTCTCCCATGGGGAGGCTGGTGGGTTCGAACCTCACATCTTGTGGTTCACAGTTCAGTGCTTATCGTAGAAATGCACCTAAATTCTCATGTAAATAGTGGTTTATTCCAGTTTCTCTCACAGCATATTGTTACTGCTGTTGTTGTTAGGTCCTATCCAATCGGTTCTGACTCATAGCAACTTCAGTACAGAACAGAACAAGACAAGGCCTGGTCTGTGACGTTCTCCCAGCCATTCCCATATTTAAGCCCATTGTTGTAGCCACTATATCAGTCCACCTCACTGAGGGGCTTCCTCTTTTTTGCTGACCTTGCTCCAAGCCCTGGTGGTGGGGGGTGGGGGGGGGTAGTGTGTCATGGAGTCAGTTCTGATTCATAGCGACCCTGTACAGGGTTTCCAAGACTGTAAATCTTTACAGGAGCAGAAAGCCTCATCTTTCTCCCATGGAACAGCTGGTAATTTCGAACTGCTGGCCTTGAGGTTAGCAGCCCGATTCGTAACCACTACACTACCAGAGCATAGAATATTATGTGTTGGACTGTTAACTCCAAGGTCAGCAAGTCAAATCCACCAGCTACTCCATGGGAAGAAAATGAGGCTTTCTGCTCCCATAAAGATTTACTGCTTCGGAAACCCTACATAGGGTCACAGTGAGTTGAAACCCATTTGACAGCATACAGCACAACTACCAAGTATGATGTCATTGTCCAGGGATTTATTGCTGTTGCATGCTGTTGAGTCAGTTTCAACTCACATAGATCCTGTATAGGGTCTCCAAGAGCAGCTGGTGAATTTAAACTACTGACCTTGTGTGTTCAACAGTTCAGTGCTGATCCTACAGCACCGGGATTGGTCCTTTATGGCCTGTACAAAGTACATGAGCCAAGTCTCACTATCCTGGCTTCTAAGGAGCATTCTGACTGTATTTCTTCCAAGACACATTTGTTCATTCTTCAGGTACTCCACATGGTATATTCAATATTCTTCACCAATATCGTAATTCAAGGGCATCAATTCTTCTTTGGTCTCCCTTATTCATGGTCCATGTTTCTCATACATAAGAGATGATTGAAAATATCATGACTTGGGTCAGGCATATGCTAGTCCTCAAAGTGCCATCTTTGCTTTTCAACATTTTAAAGACAAAATATTACAAATCCTCATCAAGAGTTGACTCTGATTTCATTAAAACTGCTATCTCAAGGCAATACTAGACCAAACTTGTGGCATCCTGTACTGTGAATGTTTCTAAATGTATGCCGGATCTCAGGTTTAGGAAATTATTTGAACCATAACAAGCAATCTCTAGGAGTCCTGATGTGGTGCTGTAGGATAAGCATTAGACTGCTAACCACAAGGTCAGTAGTTCAAACAAAACCAGCTGGCCCTTGGAATTTCTATAGAGGGCTGCTTTGAGTCAGACCAACTTAAGGGCACTTAACAACAACAATCCATGCTTAGTAGTGAGATTTAAAAAGAAAAAAACAAACACATACACACATTAATGGAAGATCAGAGATTATGGCGCCATATTGAGTATAACAAAGAAACTACTTATTAGAAGACAAAATCTTTTATATATTCCGCTTAATTGAAGGAATAAACAAGCTGTGTATATCTATATATATATACAGAATGTCTACAGACAGGGCGGGGAAATACGTAACTGTGTGTCTGCAGAGCTTTCCTACCAATTTACAAGCTGATTGTACCTTAGTTTATCTGCTGGAAGAAAAACAATTATCTGAGCTTCTCAGATTCCATCTTAATGTTTAAACTCATATCATTAATATTCATTACTCTTCCCTATTCCCAGGTAGCAAAAGCCTTCGTATTTTTACTGCTTATATAAACTCATTGTTTTCTTCAAATATTTGATTCTCTCTCCTTTTTGAAACTGAACTTGTCAACTGTTTAGGACTTTGCATATATGAAAGCATTCTGAAAATAATAACTATTAACTTGAATTTGGATTTTATTTGCCATTACATTATTATTCTAGATTTAAAATTTTCTACTTTAGAAATCACAATTGCTAAAATTGTATTCTTGGTATTCACTTGAGAAAAAATTGGGGGGGGGGCAAGTATTGGATAAAAGAAAAAAAGTAATCATATCCCAAAACCCAAATATAATGTTAAAACTTTGTTATATTTCTTTCCCGTCTCTTAACATAAATATGTATATATACATGTATATGTATGGTTACATGTGTGTGTGTGTTCTCACATACAGTACCAGGATACTCCATGTATCCATTTTTCTCTTAATATTAAATCATGAGCATTCTCTCACATTATTAAAAATATTTCAAAAGTTTTATTTAAACACTCCTATTCCTGAGTGTTTTCATAATTTTTTTTTTTCCTGGGTTGGTGCAAAGTTAGCATGGTTCCCTGATAATTGAAAGTTGTCAGTGCAAGCCCATCCAGAGCAGCCTCAGAAGGCCTGGCCATCTACACTGTGAACAACCAGCCATTGAAAACTCCATGGGGCACAGTCCTATTGTGATAAACATCAGGCCACAAATGAGGAAAAAAAGGAAAAATAAAATTGTTTCTATAATCATTGCTGTTGTTAAGTACTATTCCAATTCATAGAACTCCTGTATACGGTTTCCAGGGAATGACTGGTGAGTTTTGAACTGCTGACCTTGCAGTTCAAACCGCCCTTGTAGTCCAGTGCTTATCCTACAGCGAGCGCCCCACCAGGACTCCTATCATAACTGGCGATAAACCTCATTTTGCAATGCAACAGGTTTTGGATTACAAAGCAGATTTACAAACTCAAATAAAATAACCAAGTATTATGAGACATAAATGGAAGAGGAGCTGTTAGGGGAAGTTTGAGACAGGCCATCCAGGCTCTCAGCCTGCATTTAACTGAGTATGAGGAAAAAAACCATTACCATTTGACAGCTGTTCAGTGATCTGTAAAAAGTAAGCTTACAATTCTTCCCAGTGGCCAGATGTCCACATACTCGAGAACAATAGAGAGTGGTCAGTAATTGATTTATGAGTTTGCTCAGGACAATTCATGTGAGACGTGCTTCTGCAGCCAATCAGACATACAGATCCCTCATTCAGCCCTAGCTCTGGTTTAAGAATACAACTGTGTACTTGTCAATTTATCAGGCATATAAGCAAAACCTAAAAGGAAATCTAGGGAAGAGGGACCGGTTAGTGTGTTACAAAAGTTGATTGTGGTGGAAATTTTTTTAAGATGTTCTCTTATCACTACATTTTAGATTTCCAATATAAAAACCAGGTTACCAGGTTGTTGTTGTTGTCAAGTGCCGTCAAGTCAGTTCCAGCTCAGTGTGACCCATATACATGGTTTCCAAGGAGCAGTTGGTGAGTTGGAACCACCAACCTTGTATTTTGTAGTGCAGGGCTTATCCTACAGTGCCACACCAGTAGTAGGAAAAAACAAGAGAAAGAGATAAATAGACAAAAGGAAGGCATTTGTGGAAAAGGATAAAGGTAACTTGATGACATCATCTAGTACCTGAGGTTCCTGGGGATAAGAGGGCGCGAGTACAATGCAAGAACAAGCGGCAGGGGTTGTAGAAATGTAACAACTCATCATGATCAAAAGCAACTATTCTGCCTTTTGATGCCCTACAATAATGTCAGCTTATTTCCAAAATTCACCTTTCTGTGGAGACAATGTGGAGTGCATTCTCAGAAATAAAACTTTCAGATCCACAAAAAAAATTGTACTAACCTGACAAGTTTTAACCTATTCCCAGGACCATTGATAAAGCTGTCAGAAGCCTAAAAATGCACAAGACCTAGGCACTGAGCTAAAGTCCCATTTTTATCTGAGTTTGCCAATGGCGTAACATAGCCTCTTTTTAAATCACATTACAGCTCTGGGCATAGGAATAATTTGAAGAATTCTTTAATGCCCAACAAAAGTGGATATTAGGGATTCTATTCTTTTTTCTGTTTTTTTGTTTTTTTGAATATCACCAAATTATTGATGATGCTGAATAATATCTTTGGTAACTATCCTCTTATAAGAGAACTACAGATCCCTGCCCTTGTGACTCATGGACCCTTTGAAAATTAGTTGAGAGTTCTGTATTTTCTTTCTGAAAATATGTGCCTGCACTCACAAATTCCAGCAGAAATTTTCAGGAGGCTCTTAGACTCTTGAATATCAAGAAAACAGAGGAATTACAGGTATTAATGGTAAAGTTGCTGAGGGAGGGATGTAGCAGGAGAACAGAGAGGGATGGGAAGAAGAAAGTTGGTTTCCCATTCTGGACCAGGCTCGAGTCTCTACTTTCCTTGTTGTTTACTTTTCACAAGAGCTCTTTGCACTACATGCCACTCTCTTTTCTAGACATGGAAACTAACGTCTAGAGAGGTTATGTAATCGCCCCACAAGGTCACAGTGCTAAGGGGCAGAGTGGAAATGTAAACCTCATTTTCCAACTTTAAGTCCAATGCATTTGTTAAGTGAACTTGTTGCTTTTTCATTGGGGGTCTTCCTAAGATACAAGCCAACTAAGGTCATCTGCTAGATGTGAACACCTTAGAATCAGATTCATGTTTCATTTATTTTATAACTCCAGTGCTTGGCACATATAAGGCACTTGTTAAAGGAGAAATGAGTGACTATGTGAATGTACAAGTGGCTAGCACAATGATCCCATACACAGAAGCAGAAGCTATATGCAGCAGTATGTTGCTACATACTAAAGATCCCTTTAGATGACCACTGGACACAAACTGTATTTCATAACACAGTGAACAATGTGTAACACTCTTGAAAAATAACGTACCCATAAAGCAAAAATAGTGAACTATAGCATTTTGTGAAAACCAAACCCATATTCAAAGTAACTGTATAAATTAGGACTATTTCTTCAGATATTACTTTTTATAAATTTCATAACTACACCTTAAATACATTTTGGTTTGGGTTTGCAACAATTGCTTTGAAGAGGAACGGGAAAGCATTGTTTCAATGTTGTAAAGGTAATTGCTGCACTTAACTGCTCCTGTCATGTTGATCTATGACTGAGTATCAAAGGTCATCCTTCGGCACTCATATATTATCAAATTTGAAAGCACAATATTTGATTCTGACCAACCTTTAAACTGCCCACAATGTGTGTGAAAATTAGACTGGAGTTCTACCTTGGGTTTTGAAAAAAAAAAAAAAAAGGGACCCATGTTTCGGAAGCAGAAAGGTCACAAGGTAAGATGCCAGCTCTATGCATTTCATACCGTCTTAGCTTATCAATGAGGTCTAGTGCAATGATCATAAGCTAAAACTGCCGTACTAATGAAGACAAAGGTCTAAAAAAGTAGACAGCACAGGCCTCTGACAGAAATAAGGATACAAATCACTCTTTAGAGACAATAAAGTCTATAATGTACAAATTGAATTGTTTACATGTCTATTAAAACATGCACTGTTAAAAACAGTTATCTCTTGTTACTCATCTGGAACGCAGCCGCCGAGATTTCACTGTTTTATTACCCTTTCTTTCCCTTCCCACCTCTTCCCTTCCCACTCCAAGCACACAGCACTACAATTTTGTAGTCTTGTGCCATCTTGACCTAAAAGGGAGTATTGGACCTTCATGCCTTCTTCAAACTATTGCTTGCAATTGTCTGCCGGGTGGTTAAATTGGTATTACCAAAAACTACTACAGCCTGAATAGTTACTTCTCCTTCTCACCAGGGAATGGAGCAGCACAAGAGAAAATCCCCACACTTTTTCAATGACTGTCTTTTTAAATAAATACAGTGTCACTTCATCAAGTGCAATTATAAGAGATTGCTTTATTAAAGAGATCACACAAATAGGCAAAAAGAATCCAGGCTTTCAAATACAAAAGAGAAAGCATGCTAGAACCCACAACATGCACTCAAAAGCAGTTTCAAGTGTATAATTTTTTTTCAGCCTGTATTCAATTTAGATTATTTGATAAAATTCACACCATCCTATTCTAAAAATCCATGTATGCTTTGGCTATGTGAACACTCATAATTGAAGCAAAAAGTTCAACCCAGCTAGATTAGATTCCTTTCTGTTGCAAAGAAAAAATAAAATGTTTTAAAGAAAGAAACCACTGTACTTTAATAAAATGTGTCACCTCTTGGCAGGCAGGCAAAGTCTTTAGAATTCTTGCTACAGACAATAAGGCACAAGTGGCCAGTTTCATGTTTAAAGATAAACAATGAATATCTTAGTTGACTGTAATTCATAAAGCATACCACGTTAAAGCAATTTTTAATTATACCTGCCATGTACAATATATATTTCCTTTCAATGTATTTTTTTTTTTTGAAGCAAGTATTCAACTTTAAGGCTTGAATTCCTACTGCTTACATACTTGAAAAGAAAATAGTCTTAAATTACATTGCACACGCATGTGTATGCGTTCCCTGGCTTCACCAGATACAAATTATCCAAAAAAACAGTAACTTAATTCAACAAACTCCTACCTTAATGTCAATGTTATAATATTCATGGGTCAGAAATAAGGTGATACATCAAAATCAACATAAAAACGAAAAAAGTATTTAAAAATACCTCACTCCTTAGTTAAGTAAAACATGGAATCAGGAATCTTTAAGATTGTTGGAAGTTTGTTAACAAGTGCAAATTACTTTTTGTACAGTTTGGAAAACCTTACCCAAGAATAATTCATGTGACTGTGAAGAGATTCATGTGAAGGGAGAGCCCCTTCACTGTAACCCCACCCCAGGACATAGGCTTGTAGGTTCTCTCTCGGGTTCCATTCATTCCTGCTTATTGAGTATCTCCCGGTAGCTGGCACTGACTGAGAGCACAATGAATGACTCCTCCCCCCTCAGTGTCCTGTCACTTTCCACAGTCTTCCATCTTGAGCTAGTTATTCTCACTTTCGACCTGCAACTCCTTGTTCTAGACAAGTTTGACAGAAACAGCACACCAACCACTGGTGCTGACAAAGTCAGGTCTGATATAAAGAATGGAAGCCTCCTGCCACCACTTACTTAGATGAACCTACACTCTAGTCATACATGAAGTAGACATCATGCTAGGTTGTCTTATTTGAGAGCAACAGTGAAAAAATAAAAACTGAGAAACATGGCCTATCTTCAGTGTTGAGTTGGATGAGATGTGTGCACAACAAATAACAAGAGACCAGATTACAAATTACATACAGTGGGCAAAGTGCGATGGGAACTGAATGGAATGAACTGCTAGGAAAACTAAGGAAGACTGCAGATGAAGCGGGTTCTTAGAAATGTGAGTGAAACAAGAGTAGCATCCTGTAAGAGCAGTGCACGGCACTTCTCACAAGTCTGAGATGCTTACCAGTGGCCGCAGCATAAGGAGGAATGTTGTTAGTGTTGTTAATGCCACCAAGTTGGTTCCAACTCATAGTGAGTGACCCTGTATAGGGCTTTCAAGGAGTGGCTGGTGAGTTTGAACTGCCAGTCTAGTGATTATCCTATAGCGCCACATCAAGACTCCTAAGGGGGAATGTTATTATTGTTAAGTACTGTGGAGTCAGTTCCAACTCATAGCAACCCTGTATAGGGTCTCCTGGACTTCTGGGGTGGTACAATAGGATCAGTACTGAACTGTGAACCACAAAGTTGACAATTCAAACCCATCAGCCACTCCTCGGAAACCCTATACAGGATCACCAGGAGTCGGAACCAACTCAACAACAGTTAACAACATAGGGTTTCCTAGAAGCAGCGGATGGATTTGAACCACTAACCTTGTCGTTAGTAGTTCAGTGCTTACCTTACAGCGCCAAGCAGGCCTCCAAGGGAGAACAGTGGGAGAGAAAGCTGGAAAAGTGATTTAGATTCTAAAGAGCAGAATAAGGAGTCTGCTATAAATACATGACCCTTAGAATATTTTTAAGTACCAGTGCTTTAGAACGTTCCAACAGTAATGTGGAGAAGGGATTGAAAAAAGAATTAAGAGCCAATTGCAATTTGCCTAGGTTGTAAGGAACAAATTATCTGGCCCTTTCCCTATCCATTAATTCAAAGAACTTGAGATTTGGAAAACTCCCCACTCCACAAAAGCTATGTTAAGACCATCAGTATCCATCATTGTTAACATGTGTGTTGTGTGCTGCCTATTCCCCAGATATCACGTGCCTTCTATATGGCAGACAAGAGCAGATGAGCACTGTACTGCTAACCAACAAAGTCAGTGGGTCGAGCCCACCAGCTGCTCAGCAGGAGAAAGATGAGGCTTATTGCTCC
This sequence comes from Chrysochloris asiatica, assembly GCF_000296735.1. NCBI lineage: Eukaryota > Metazoa > Chordata > Mammalia > Afrosoricida > Chrysochloridae > Chrysochloris > Chrysochloris asiatica. Next base: position 7,476,541 of record NW_006408612.1, read on the forward strand.
TGTAACTGACTCAACAGCACTGCACAACAACATTTGACAGAAAGGAAGTATGGTGGCTCTGTAGGATAAGCACTGCATGTAAACCACACCACAAGGCCAGAGGTTTGAGCCCACCAGTCGAACCATGGGGAAAAGATGAGGCTTTCTACTCCCACAAAGATTTACAGCCTTGGAAATCCTCTACAGGGTCACTCTGAGTCAGAACCGACTTGATGGCACTTAAAAACAACAACAATATGACAAATCCTGGGAATAAAATGATGAGCAAAAATAGGTATAGCCTTGTTTTCAGGAGTTCAGTCTGGTTTGGAAGACATATGAAAGAATTTCAGGGAAAGAAGTTTGAATGAAGAGTCTGACGAGTCTTACTTAAGTTAAGAGAAGGCTGAAAAGTAACATTTGTGTTATCACAAAAAGGACAAAAGAGACCAAAATGAACATTAATTAGGCAATGTCCTTCAATGTAAGAGGTAGTAAAAGATCAAGGCTTTTAAGATCCCAGATTTTAATTCCACTTACAACATCCATGAACTAAGTGGTCTCAGGGAATTAACTTAATCCCTTCTGTAGGATTCTATCCCCTCAAGGATAGAATCCTTAAGAGAACCTTAGGGAGATGTCTGACAGTGCCTACAACACGGTGCCTGACCACAAATGGTATTCAAAAAAATGTGCATCTGATTCCTCCCTTTCTTCACCCTTTAAAATCAGATTAAGATACAAATATTTATTTTCACACACAGAAATTATTTTTTCCAGTTTTCCTAAATTGAGTAAACTGGTAAAAGTCTTTGGCAGCTGGAAATTTGGCCTATTTTCATAGAATCCTGGACTAGAAACTTTAAAAATCTAATTTATGAGAAAGATATTTAGAACACTTTTTAATCTTCCCAAAATACTTCCATTCTTCTATGCATTTTGCTGCCAAAGGAAAGATGGCAGGTATATATACTTAAAAAGAGAAATGCATAAAACAGAAAATCTAGATTTTTTAAAAGCATTCATGTAAAACCATATAAATGGATAGTGTTTTTTTTTCCTAAAGTCTATAAGTAATTGAAATTAAACCACATATAATAACAGGACCCCTGAAGGTCAAAGAATGGAAATTAAACAAAATGTACGTCTCACGCAAGGCAAACAGGTCAATCGGGGAAACTTATCCTCTAGTAAATTCAGCAACTTTAAAAGGTATTTAAGGTTAAAAAAAGAGAGAGAGAGAGAGATTATTTTGAAGAGGAAATTAGGCTGAGACAAATTAATAGCTATAGCTTGATAAAATTTATTAAGGCTTTAATTCTGTACTCATTTTCATTTGTATTCTAACAAATACACATGAGTTCTAACTGCAACTATTCCAGTTCACTTCAACAACTACTTACTGCCCCATTGAGTCTGCGTGAGTGGAAGGGTATCCCGAGCAGAGGAAAACACTTGAGAAGATCCAGACTAGAAGGAAATTTGCATACTCAAAGCCAAGAAAAATTAGTATCAACAACAAAAAACTGAACTGGCTGCCATCGGTTTACTATAGTTGTTACTGTTAAGTACCGTGGAGTCGATTCCAACTCATAGTGACCCTGCACAGGGTTTCCGAGGCTGTAAATCTTTACAGGAGCAGAACGCCTCATCTTTCTCCTGTGGAACCACTGGTACTTTCGAACTGCTGACACTGAGGTTGGCAGCCCAACTCGTAACCCCTACACTACCAGAGCTCCTTGGTTTATTATAGTAGATATATTAAAAAGTGAGAGAAGGTGCTAGAGGTAACTAGAAGCCAAATTATACAGGGTCTTGTAGACTATACTAAAGTGTGACTTTGTCCCCAGAACAATGAGGCATCATAAAAGATTCATTTTTCAGTTTTGAAAACTCTCTCAGGCTGCAGTGCAGAGAATGGACAGCAAATGGGTATGACCAGTATCAGGGAAACCGAGGAAGAGATAATTCCATTCTCTGAGATGGAGGCCTGAATCACAAGGCAGTTCAAGAGAAGGAAGGAAACCAACGAATCAGAGAAGGCCCAGGACTACAGAGCTAACTGTCGCCATACTTCCTCTACCTTGAGACCAGAACTCAATGGTGCCCAGCTACACTGCTGAACAGTCTGATTAGTTACACGATACACAGATGACTGGGAGAAAACTTTGGAACATTACTTCAAACTCCCAAAGAATCCAGATTTACAAGACTCACTGAGACTGGAGGAATGGATCCCCAAAACTACTGCCCCTAGATACTCTTTAAACCTTGAACTGACACTATCCCCAGAAATCACACCTTAACTAAATTGTTGTTGTTGTTAAGTGCCATTGAGTTGGCTCCGACTCATAGAAACCCTGTATAGGAGCAGCTGGTGGTGGGTTTGAACCTCCAACCTTGAAGTTAGCAGTCAGTGCTTTTTCCACAGAGCCACACACCAGGACTCTTTTAACAAACTGACTGGCTCAAAAAGTAAAAAGTGTTATCCTTGAGTACTGTGCTTGTTTAAAAATGGACAGTAGTTATCCTAAAGCACAGATCTGAAGACTGGGGACAGTGAGGCTAGGTTAATGGGACTAGAACCAGATTGGAACTAATGAAAATGTTAACATATTATGAAGACTATAACCAGCATCACTAAATATTATGTGAATTCATAGTGTTGGACGGGGAACTGTTCAGCTGTGCACACTTTCACTAAAAACAATTTTTATAAAGAAGAAGGCCCTGAAAGTCATTTGCTTTAATTCAAATCCCAGGTTTTCCACTTGCCATATGTATAATTTGGGGCAAGTTGTTTACTCTCTCTATGCCTCTTTTATAATCCAGAGATTAAAAACCCTTACAAGATTGTTGCCAAATTAAAAGTAAAATGATACACATATAGTAGTTAGCATGTTAACTGGTAGAGAGTAAGAATACAAATGTTTATTATCATTATTTATGTAGTATTAAGGGGATGGAGAAATAAGAATGCAATTGGACGATATTTCTTGTTGTTAAGTCCTGACGAGCCGATTCCAACTCACAGCGACCCTGTACAGCAGGGGTGGGGAAGGTCCAGCCCATGGGCTGAAATCATTTGGTCTGGCCCTGTCAAGGCCACCTTACGTCTAGTCATCACATTAGGGGTGAGTTAATTAAATGTTTGAACAAATACAGCAAGCTAATTTTTAAATTAATAATTTTGTATGACCCACAAATGATATTATAAATTTTGGCATAAGAAAGGTTCTCCACCCCTGCTGTATAGGAATTCCAAAGAATGGCTGGTAGGTTTGAACTCCTAACCTTATGGCAAGCAGTCCAGTGTTTATCCTACAACACCATACCAGAACTCTGGAAGATATTTAAGCAAAAACTGACAGTAAGAAAAAGTGTGAATGGAGTAAGTAGCCGAACTCCAGTCTCTGGTTTTGCTAAGATGAGAAATACAGAAGCAGGTTTGAAGATAACGTTCATTCTTGAATACACTGATTGTGAGAGACAATCCAGGAGGATGAATAAAGTGAAGAAAACAGATCAAGGCTGTCATTTTGAGAATCAGCAACATGGATGGTAATAAAAACCCAAAGAGAGACCCCATTCCCAGAGATACATTATGTAGAACGAGGACATTATGGCACTGGGTAGAAACTAGGGTACACCAACATTTAAGGGATAGGCAGGAGAAGAGAGGCACTAAGTGAAAAGTAAGACAACAAAGTACAAGATCTCAAAAGCCAAAAGAAGTATTCAACAAAACGGGGTATTCAGCAATGTCACTGCTGCCAAGCAGTGAAATAAGTTAGGGACTCAGTGATGTCAGTGATGTAGCAACAAAGTTATTCAATCACATAACAAAAATGTGTCAGGCATCATGCTAGGCACTAGCGATCCAGAGGTAAATAAGACAGTAAACAAAAGCCTGACTAATAGTGATGAGGAGTGTGAGCAGAGAGCTAGCATGGCATGATGGAAAGGAAAAGGCAGAGGCCAGCTTTAGGTAGGGAATTCTGGAGGACATCTCTCTGATGGAAAATTTAAGTTGAAACCTAAGGAAGGAAAGGGCTTAGCATGGTCAGGGAATGCAAAGGAGTCCCATGTGGCTATAGCACAAAGATCAAGAAGGGATGGAAAGGCAGACATCACCATATTTGTAGATCACACTGAGAGCATACTGAGAGGAGTTTAGATGATGGCCCTTTGACATTATCAGTATTAAATAAAACGTATACAACTTTCCAACTCATAGCAACCCTGTAGGACAGACTAGAATGGACCCACCATGTTTCCAAGGCTGTCTAACAGTACCTAAATAAGCAGATTTTCCTCATGCTACTAGTCATAGTAATGAAAAATGGGATATTTTATTACTCTTTCAAGTAGCGTTTATTATAACAGTATCAGAATAATTTGTTTTTCATTTTAAAAGGATACATGTTACCTTTATCATTACAACATATTACCTGTTGCATTACTTTTACTAATCTCCTTTTTAAATCTTCTTTTATACTTCTTTCAAAGATACTTCTCATAATGTCTGCTTGATTCTATCATTAAACCACATTTATCCGAGTCATTTCTCATTTTCAAGCAATATAAATCTAAATTTGAATGTTTTAATAACTGATGGAACCCAACAAAAAACATTACACCCATAAGAGTTGCAGTTTGCGATTTCCTTAAGTTCAAGCATTTAGATCCACATTGTTGGTAGGTGCCATCAAGTCTGTTGTGACTCACAGAGACCCTGCATAGGGTTTCTTGAGAGCAGCTGCTGAGTTTGAACCATCGAGTGCTTATGTTAGGCTAAAGAAAAGTTGTTGGAGCACTGTTAGTTGATGTAGAAAGTTTTGGCTTGATTGTGAGCAACTGAATTGTATGCTCATATTGTTTTTAAATTTCTTTCATCCTCAAGTGGAAGAATTTATGGCCTTTTCTTATTTAACAAGACTACCTGGTGTGGTGCTGTAGGATAAGCATTGGACTGCTAACCAAAAAGTCAGTGGTTCAAACTATCAGCTGCTCTTCAGAAACCCCACATAAAGTCGCTAAGAGTCAAAATAGACTCAACAGCACTTAACAACCACAACAATCAATAATAACACTAATAATAGATCATAATCTATTATCAGGCAGTGTGGTAGGCAGATAATATCAATGATTTTTAATCTTCTCAATATCCATAAAAAGTACGTATTATTCTTCTCATTTTATGGAAGAGAAAATAGTTCATTTCAGAGAAGTTGGGTGACTTGCCCAAGACTGCAGAGCTGGCATTTAAATCCAGTTTTGTAAGCTCTAGACTTCTAGTCATTATACCAGAAAATCTCAGATTATTAACAGATTGGATTCCTTAAAAATGTCTGGCAACTATAAGAATTAACCATAAAGACAAATTTTTAAATAATAAAGAAAGGTTGTTTTATTCAATATTTAATAAAATGTATACAACTTTCCAACTCACAGCAGCCCTGTAGGACAGACTAGAACTGAGCCACCGTGTTTCCAAGGCTGTAAATCTTCAGGGAAGCAGATGGCCACAGCATGCTCTCGCAGAGTAGCTGGTTAGCAGCCAAGTGCTTTAACCACTGTGCCACCAGGACTTCTCTACTATGGGCTGGGATCAACTCAATAGCAGCGGTTGTACAACTCAGATACATTCGGCATATACGACACTCATATCTGCTTCTTCCATTGGCACAAAAATAGAATTGAATTTTTTATTTAATAATGGAGAATATAATGGTAGCGTAGTGGTTACGAATTGGGCTGCAAACCTTAAGGTCAGTGGTTCGAAACTACCAGCCGCTCCGCAGGAGAAAGATGAGGCTTTCTACTCCCGTAAAGATTTATACCCTCGGAAACCCTGTATAGGGTCGCTATGGGTCGGAACCGACTCGACGGCACTTAACAACAACAACAAACATAAAATGAAGCTATAAAAGATAGCCATACTGTACTTGATCCAAGAATTACTCTTCTAGGTAAGAAGTTTTTCCCAGTTGATCCTTATTAAGTGCCATGGAGTCAGTTCCAACCCATAGCAACCCTGTAAAGGGTTTCCAAGGAGCAGCTGGTGGGTTTGAACCTCCAACTTTGCAATTCAACTGACCTTGTAGTCCAGTGCATTGTCCCACAGCGCCACACCAGGAATCCTGTCAAGTGAATTATCAGCTACTAGCTGCCTAGTCTCACAAAATATATTGGCCTCTCAAAGTTAAAAACTACAAATGGCTTAAAGTAGTCATGACTAAAACAATACAAACCCAAACTCTGATTAGAACCTCTAAATATCACTTTCTGAATAGAAACATCATAACATTCTCTAAGCCGAAGTTACACATTTATTGTACTGCAAGCTTTCTTCTGAGTATCCAAGTCATCCACCAAGATATTGTCTGAAAAAGTCTAGATATTTAACAAAAATAAACTGCTGCCATGTAATCTTTATTTTCCTTAACAAAATAATATACAGGAGCACAAAATTCACTTATATATCATTATTTTACAAGTATAAATAATGCTCAGAATTCAAGCACAGTCAAGTGCAGAGATGCTTCCTATTTGTTCAAATGTAAACATAAGCTAATTATATACATCGTGTGCCTTTGGCCCAGCTGCAAAAAATAAGTAACATCAAAAACAAATACTGCACTTGACTGACTGTTCAGTTGCATTCTTACTGAAAATTCGTACCAATGCCTATGTAGTTACAGTTACATTGTTCATACCTTTGAATGTAAATGCCTAAAAGACACTTTTTCTCCCCTAGGAAATAACTCAAGTTAAAATTCTATACATTTTTAAATGAGGAAGTATACACAATTTTAATTGAGTTTTGTTCCTTAAATCAAACACTATTAAAGAACTTATTCCTACCCAATGTGCTTCCTATGTCAAAATGGATACAATTTACAGGTCATACATACAGAAAACAGGGATGCCCTCTTGTTTGTTTACTTTTAGTATGGACAAAAGATATCTAAAAGTTGTCTCCAATGGATGTTATCTTGCTGATATCACTTGCTTTTAATTTCAACATCCAGTAGACACAGCTTTGACTTTGAAATAGCTGTACAATCTAAACTTAAATGATACCAAGGATATCCTTAAGGTGGG
>NW_006408612.1:7483726-7504972 GCF_000296735.1 Chrysochloris asiatica
GGGGGGGGGAGACGAAAATACCACCTGAAAAGCAATAACTGACATCAACCAGACTACAATTATCCCGTGGAAGGCACGTAGAAGCATTTACTCCTTTGTCATCAAAGATTCCCCGCTTAGTTCAGGATTAGAAGGAGAATGCGCACTGGGAACCAATGATTTGACTTCATCCACTGAGGGTTCCTCTTTCTCCATCTCTCCGGGTTTCTCCTCTGGCTCTCCCGTACCAGGTGCTTTTTCAGTCACTTGGTCTGCCTGCTCTACAGCTGACATTTTGTCATCTGTTTGCTCTGCACTAGTATAAAGATCTTCTTGTTCTTCTAAAGATTCTGAAAAGAAAAAGATTCAAGAGTTTAGAAAGATCGAAATGTTAAAACTTCAAAGTAAGGCAAGCAAAAATAAAAGCACAAAACACACACAAACTAACAAGCAGGAGACTGGTCTAATATTATTCTTTAAATTGTTTTGATATGTAATTAATTGCCTAAAGCATACCATATAAGAGCTGGTATGAAAGAAGATAAACAACAATTTCAGCAGAACGAACATGTTTGACCGCTCTAGTTGTTTAGTGTTGTCAAATTGGTTCTGACTCATAGCAATCCTGTAGAGGGTTCCGGAGGAGTAGCTGGTGGGTTTGAACTGCCACCCTTGTGGTTAGCAGTCCAATGCTTATCCTACAGCACCACACTTTGTATGATTCCATGTTTTTACTTAGAGCCTCATATTTTCATTAAAAAGTTGCTAATACACATTTGAAAGTTGAATGTCCAGAAAGTAAAGTTCCAACAGAATTATGTACTGTAAGACAAATAACCCAGCAAACAAAGCAAATACATTCATTCCTTCACTACGTATTTCATTTCCTAAAGGAACTGTCTCCCTAGAAGTTGGAGATCCTGTGCATAGCGCATGACTATGTAGATGAGAACTATTTGTCACACTGATATAATCTCCAAGTATGGGGGAAGTAAAATCCACACTTTCCTAAAAACATGGTAAGTTCCCCCTTGGCCCTCTGCAAGACAACCCCACAGTCTTTAAACTTCTTGATCAGAATATGTGACCAACCTAGAATGCTAAGGATACAAGAGGTTCCCCCCATCTCCTTTAATTCTTAAACTTTAACTTTAAGTTTTACTAAATTCAACTCCTTTAATGGTGAGGCATTACAGGATAATGTGCTGGACTGCAAGGTCACTTTGAGCCACAAGGTTAGTGGTTTAGACCCAACAGCTACTCCTCGGAGACCCTATACAGTGTCGCTATGAGTTGGAACCAACTAAATGGCACTTAACAACAACAATGAGCATTTAGGAGCCCTGGTTACACATTCAGCTTCTAACCAAAAGGTCAGCAGTTCGAACCCACAAGCCACTCTATGGGAGAAAGATGCGGCAGCTTGCTTCCATAAAGATTGTTGTTGCTGGTGTTAGATGACATCAAGTCAATATGACTCATAAAGACCCTATACACAACAGAACAAAACACTACCTAGTCCTGCACCAACCTTACAGTCATTGCTATACTGAGCCAATTGCTGCTGCCACTGTGCCAACCCATCTCATTGGGGGTCCTCTTTTTTTACTCTGGCTCTTCCATTTTACTAAACATGGTATCTTCTTCAGGGACTGGTCCCTCCTGACAATATGTACAAAGTATGAGACACGAAGTCTGGCCATCCTGTCTTCCAGGGAGCATTCTGGCTGTTCTTCTTCCAACACAGATTGGTTTGTTCTTTTGGCAGTCAAATCGTACTTTTAATATTCCCTGCCAATACCATAGCTCAAATGCTTCTACAGTCTTTCTTACTCACTGTCCAGCTGTCACAATGCTAATGAAGTTACTGAAAATACCATGGCTTGCTCAGAAGCACGTTAGTCCTCAAACTGACATCTTTGCTCTTCAACACTTTAAAAGAGGTCTTATGCAGCAGATTTGCCTAATGCAATACGTCGTTTGATTTCTTGACTGCTGCTTCCATGAGTGTTGATGGTTTACCCAAGCAAAATGAAGTCTTTTACAACTTGAATCTTTTCTCCATTAATATGGATGTTATTGATCAGTCCAGTGGTGAGCATGTTTTCTTTACATTGAGGTGCAACCCATACAGAAGGTTGTGGTCTTTGATCTTCATCAATATTTTAAGTCCTCTTCACTTTCAGCAAGCAAGGTTGTATCATCTGCATAGTACAGGTTATTAATGAGTCTTCCTCCAACCCTGATGCCATGTTTTTCTTCATAATCCAGCTTCTTGGGTTATTTACTCAGCATACAGATTGAGTAAGTATGGTGAAAGAATACAACCCTGGCCACACCTTTGCTAATTTTAAATCATTCAGTGTTCCCTTGTTCTGTTTGAACTACCTCTTTGTCTGTGTACAAGTTTCTCATGAGCACAATTAAGTGTTCCAGAATACTTATTCTCTGCAATGCTGTCCATAGCTTATCATGATCCACATAATCAAAAGCCTTTAAATAGTCAATAAAGCACAGGTCAATATCTTTTTGGTATTCTTTGCTTTTAGCCAAGATCCATCAGACATCAGCAATGATATCATTCATTCCACATCCTCTTCTGAACCCTGCTTGAACCTCTGGAAGCTCTCTGTCAATGTATGGCTACAGTCGTTTTTGAATTATCTTTAGCAAAATTTTGCTTGCATGAGATATTAATGATATTGTCCAAGGATTTCTGCATTCTGTTGGGTCACTTCTCTCTTTGGAATTGGCACAAATATGGATCTCTTTCATTCATTCAGTTGTCCAGGTAGTTGTCTTCCAAATTTCTTGGCATAGATGAGTGAATGAGTCCAGTGCCGCATTAGTTTGTTGAAAGATTGCAATCTGTGCTCCATCAATTCTCAGAGGCTTGCTCTTTGCCAATGCCTTCAATGTACCTTGGACTTCTTTCTTCAGTATCACTGACTCTTGACCATATGCTACCTCTTCAAATGGTTGAACATCAACCATCTCTTACTGGTACAGTGACTCTGTGTATTCCTTTCATCTTCTTCTGATGCTTTCTGTATCGTTCAATATTTTGCCAGAAGAATCCTTCAATATCGCAAGTCAATGCTTGAATTTTTTCTTCAATTCCCTCAGCTTGTGGAATGATGAGCGTGTTCTTCCCTTTTGGCTTTCTAATTCCAGGTCTTTGCACATTTCATTATAAAATTTGATTTTGTTTTCTCAAGCTGACTTTTGAAATTTTCTATTCAGTTCTTTTACTTCCTCATTTCTTCCATTTGTTTTAGCATCTCTATGCTAGAGAGCCAGTTTCAGTGTCTCTCCTGACATCCATACAGAATACAGTCCTGAAAACCCTATGGCACAGTTCTACTCTGTCCCACACAGCTGGAAGGAGGTGAAACTGGTTTGATGGCAGTTGGTTTGGTTTTTAGTTTTTAATGATAGCAACATTATTAATTTTAAAGAACTGGAGACAGGTGGTAATAGGAGACAAAGTTAGAAATCTAGCTTTTAGGGTGTTCGTTTGCTTTTGTAAAAAAATGGCAATTAATATTCTTGCTAAAACTATATGGTTAATATATCAGCTAAACTAAAAATCAGCTTAGAAGATCCCTTATGATATACTCTTTAGAAGGGATGTCATTCCCTAATTTCTATCCCTCACAGAAGATCCCTTACGACAGACTACAAATGTTTCTGATTCAAAAGCTCTAGACCCAATATTTGTATCAAGTTATAGTTAAGTGCCTTGGAAAATGCAGACGAGTTAAAAAAAAAAAAAATTATATATAATTATGTGTGTGTATAAGTTTCACTAAAAAATTAAATGTTATATTCACAGAGGTTAACATGGAGGTCTTCCATGTTCACAGTTTTACCATACTAGCTTTAATAAATACAAATCATTTATATATCTCACATTCTATAAAAAGACTTCGTTGTTGTTAAGTGCCATGGAGCCAGTTTCAACCTTGTATAGGGTTTTGAAAGTTTTAAATCTTTTTGTGGGAGTAAAAGTCATATCTTTCTCCTATGGAGCAGCTAGTGGGCTTGAACCATCAACCTAATGGTTCATAATGCAGTGTTCATCCTATGAAGCCACCATGCTACCAATACCAAGACCTTAGGAATACTGTAAAAGAATAATTCCCTTAAACAGACACCGTGGACTCTGATTTACAGAATTAACTTCAAGTGTCTTCCCCTTTTTTCTATATAAAATGAAAGACCCAAGTTCCACAGTGAAGGACATCCAAGTTAAAGTGGTTTTACTGTATGAAAATTTTGTACAATTAAGTAAAACAGGAATGTCCACAAATCATGATACTTCTGAAAAATGTCATAACAATCCTATTTCTATCTAAATATGGAACTTAAAGTAGCACTGTTGCACCACTATGTTGTTGTTAGGTACTGTTGAGTGGATTCCAACTCAGCGACCCTTACAGAGTTTCCAAGGAAAAGCTGGTGGGTTTGAGCTGCCAACCTTGTTGTTCGCAGTCCAGTCCTTACCCTACAGTGCCACAGCAGGAGTCCATGAATCTTATAAAAAGCCAAATCAGAAAGGAGCAGGCAGTTTGATGTTTCTAGTTGAATGTTCCAGGGCACAAAGAAAACCATGAAGTATAGCTGAAATTCTATGGCTCTGGATTTCTGCTACATCAGCAAGCAAGCTTCTCAGTGGCACGCTTCAGGAGCCAGCAGCCACTCAAAATTCTACCCTTACCCAGAGTAGAATATTCACTCACAGTTTTACACTTGCCAAGAACTTTACTATTTTGTTATAGTTTATTAAGTCTTCATCAACAAACCAATAAGCTACAAGAAATGAAAAAACAGAAAGCTCGAAAACCAGAACTTAATTCACCAATAAACTTGTTTAAGTGAACATGGGCCCACACAGTTTGTCATATGCTGACAGACTGTTTCAGTACTGCACTGAAATAGGAGAGGTGTCAAAATTCATGGCTTACCATATTAAACCTTTATGGTGTTATTATTTTCAGAAACACAGACTAATAAAAACACATTTCTAGTCAAAACCAATTTAATTCAGTAATTCTAGGGTCCATAAGGAGTCCTGGTGTGGCACTGCTGGATAAGCACTGGACTGCTAACCACAAGATCGGCAGTTCAAGCCCACCAGCTGCTCCTCAGAAACTCTATACAGGGCTGCTATGAGTTAGAACCAACTCCATGGAACTAACAACAAAAAAAGGTCCATAAACTACTGGTGTGATGCTGTAGGATAAAGTGTCAGACTGCAAGATCAGTTTGAACTGGAAGGTTGAAAGTTCAAACTCACCTGCTGCTCCTCGGAAATCCTATATTGGGTCGCTATAAGTTAGAATTGACTCAATGGCACTTAACAACAATAATAATAATATATGAGTTTAAAAATAAATGCAAGCAAACCATATATTATCATAAATTTTAAAGCAATATAAAATACCAAGTTTAAAAATCAATATTAAACTCCATAAAGTATATGGGAGAGTAAAGAAAATAGTGACATGATGGGTGGGACCTCAAAATAATCGAAGCCCCTATTAATGGCTACTTTTCTTCCTCCAGATTAATTTGCAGAATACCATAGTAAATCTTAATAGCACTAACACTACAAAAATTCGATATGTGCCATGATGCTTTTACTACAGGCATCTGCTAGTCTAAATGAGACCAGTGTTTGATGTTTGGATGCCAATGCCATTTTGTGAGAAGTCATCCAAACACGATCTAAGTGAACTAGGTGCAAGATTAACAGAGAATTACATACCAGTTTAACAACTAAACCACAGAGTTTTAAAATCAAAGTCTTTAATGTATTCCAAAAGTACTTACTTCATTTCTAGGGGAGAGCACCATTTGCCTATTCTAATAAAAACAGTAAATTTTCCCAGTGACACTGTGGTTTAAAAAAGCTCGGTGGAAAAGGCATATTTAAGAAGACGTTAACATTTGGATATAAAATACTGAAAGAGAAACTAACTCTTGTGTTCACACTAATTAAAAGGGACCATTCTTCCCTGCACAGCACCATTTGAAAACTAAGACAACAGTGTTACCTTAATGACCTATTTCCAGCTGTAAGAAAATCTTTTCAAATCAACTTTGGAATTTGTAATGCCAAGAAAGCAATATACTACAATGTAATAATCTTTAAAATGACCCATGGAATTTGTTCCTTTTCCCATAACAGTATTCTTGAGAGAAGCTTTTTCTACTAATAGAAACAGTTGGCTTCCAGTTGTTTGGTCAAAGTCTCAGCTAGACAGCTCAGATTCATAAAACTGAGTGTTACTGTATAATAAACAACACTGCTTTACCTATAAAGCACACACATGTGAAAAACATGTAATAACGTCACCTTACTTTTAGGTTTCTATTGAAAATCTATCAACTGAAAGAAGAATTTCCTTTAAAAATTATAGTCTAGCAAATAACTTCTTCATATATTTTCCAAAGGAAATTTAGGTTAACATGTAATATGTGAATTCTGCTACAAGGTAGATCAAGCCTTTAGGAAATATTGGTACTTTAGCAAATTCATTTAGATTCTTACCTTTCTTCTTTTTTACAACAGAAAAAAAAAAATCTGGTTTGATAACACATCTATTTGTGCAGAATATAAAATGTATCCAAAGGAACTTTGTCAAATTAAAGCTGACAATTGGTCTTTGAACTTACAGGTTTAAAAGAGAGAGTAGTTTTTATCAAATTTTCCTACCTCAAGGAAAACAGCCAATTTATATTTAAGAAGCAAAGGCAAAAGCTTAAGGAATAAAATTCAATTAAATGATAACCAACTATAATAACTAGGATTCCACACAGAGAATGTTTAGTTATTTACCACTGGTATAAAAAGTCAATTAGACACACAAGGGTTTCATTATTAAGCAATAATTGATAACTAAACTATTAGTTGAAGGTATTTTATAAAAAGGAGATAAGAAGACCCGATTTCTACATCTAAAACAAACATGCAAAAACCTACTCCAAAAGCCACTTTATTTTTGGGTACGCTGCATATAATTTAATGTAAATAAAGGTATAAACTTTGTGGATGTTTTAAACACACAGAATTCAACAAAATATATTATTGAGAAAATTACCTTCCTAGAGCATTGTAACAAACAGTATTGAAAACAGTATTTTGTTTAAAAGAAAGGAAGCGAAAGACAAATCAGATTACCAAGATACATTTTATCTTACATAAATTTTATCTTCTATTTTTGATAATGCTGGTTAGATGAATCATGAGTTTTATTATTATCAAATCATTTCTAGTTGAATCAAAGCTGTTTTCTACTAAAAAATATGAGACCTAGGTCTAGAGAACTGAGAAATGAACACATAGTATTATCAAAGTTGTTTTTTAATGTGCTCAGCAAAGTCACAAGGTAGTATACTAACAGTGCTTTGGACTCTTTGTATTGTCTGACTAGCACATTGGACAAAAAGAATGCTGCACATGAGGTATTTTGGATATTGCATTAAAAAAAAAAATCAAAACGGATAAACCACTTTAATATGACTTAGTAGAGATAAACCACTTTTGTGTGACTAACCAACAAGGAAATTGAGAAACTTAAAAGTAATTCATTACTTTGTCATACTCTAGCTATCAATCAATGCTTTCAGATAAAAAGACACTCCCTATTACTAATTTGTTGTGTTTCTCTAATGCTTTATTACCAAAATTTCTGGATATACAGTTCAAGAAAAAGTTCTAGGAATTCAAATGAGCAACTAATGTGAGAAATTCTCCTAGGTTGCTTTCTTCGATGAAAAGCTTTCCAAGATTCCACACATTTTTCTAACAAGTGGTCCAAAGATTTTTTTCTAAAAGTCATCAAAAATACAAAATCTTCCAGTACCAGAATCCAGACAAAACTTAAGACTGAAAAAAAAATGGAGTTTTCATTAAGTCTAGATTATTCATATAAATGGTTCCCAAATATTCACTGAAAAGTTCAGATATAAGAAAGTTACCTGTTTTTCCATCTGTGAATTTAATAATGGACTTGCTATAGTTCTATCAGCATTAAAGAGCTATTTTAAAACAGTATACATGTTTTTTTCAGATCTCAAGTTTTAGATCACTGAAAAATTTATAAATCATAATTTCAAGCCAATTACACTGGTTGTCAGCACAGAGAGTAGATTGAGATGATACCATCTTTTTAAATAGTTCAATTTAATCATAGGGTATGCAGTCAAAGTTCAAAACAAATAAAGCCTTCATCTGTTCATCAGAAATGCTTCCAGTCGTTTACTAAAGGAATCCAGCTTGGAAATGAATATTGTGCAACATAGTGTTGAATAGGAGTCTTGGAGAAAAGTCTCAGTCTTCTGGAAAGCCAAAGAAGGAAAAAAGTGCTCATAGACATTCTGATGAATCCAAAGAGAAGAATGGGAAGCTTACTAGTCTAGAGACTACCTTAACCAAACGGAATTGATGCTTCAGTTTCTAGCACTGAAGTTTTGTCTTCACCTATTAACATTACCTTCTGGGGGTTGAGTTTGAGCCTGTTAGACTTCATTCCGGAGATTTCAGACAGAAAATGAGACATCTGGGGTATTGCTCCTCCTAGATTAGATGAGAAGGAAAGGTAGAGCTGCGTGTTGTTTGCTAACTATCCATCTTGACTTTAGCAGAGATATTAAGCATGGGATTCACTATTAAGATGTTTTATATTTGGTGGCTCCGTATTTCATTGTATTTTTTGGTCCCAACTACTACCAACTTTCAAATATTCACTTTAGCTGTCAAGAGCACTAAGATGGACTTCAATTTTTCCTCTAGGCATCTTCAGTATGAAAATTCTTTAATTTTCAGTTCCAAGAGGCTGCTTTAGCAAAGCAGATGGTTTGCGTGTGACAACATGCAGCTCAGAGCATGACTCCAGCAAAACAAAAATCTTTGACATTGTGTTTGGAGTTGATGTCTCAGACTTGGATAAGATGAATGTATCAATTCAGTGTTGGAAATATACAAGCCTTTGTCATGGCTATCTGTACTTGAATTCATTTTGATATTTGCTAGTAAGCTGAAGCCAAGCTTGATTCAACACATGTATTTTAGAAAACTCTTCAAAGTAAAAAAAAAAAAAGATACTAAAATCTAATACTAACCTTCTGATATGTGAAAGTTTACTACAGTTAAATCAATGTTTTCTACCTTCAGTGCTTTTATGAAGAAGTTAAATATACATAAATAATGATTCTATGAAATTAAAGGGATGAATATTGACTGGGTAGATAAACTATACATACCAGGCTGAGCACCAATTTTTTGGACATAATTTTAGTCATCTTCCTAATTCAGAACTGTTTAACAAACAGTTCTATTGGCTTAACAAAACTAACACTCCTGAATGAACAGCAAAAAATAGATGGCAGAAATAGTTGGCAAGCTTTTCCAATTTTTTGTGATACTGCTTCAAGAATTACTAAGACAACTGTAAGAAGAAATTCTAAAACCTGGCAAATTCCGTTTCTCAACAGTAAGGTTGATTCTACATCACAGGTATAGCATCATAAATTATATTAATCTCATGTTGTTATTGTTAACTGCCGTTGAGTCAATTCCGACCCATAGCGACCTTGTATAGGGTTTTCCATGGAGCAGCTTGGTGTGTTTGAACAGCCAACCTTGTGGTTCAAATGGACCTTGTAGTCCAGTACATTAACCCACAGCACTACATCAGGACTCCATTAATCTCATGGTCTTCCATAAATTACCTCTTTCAAAGATATACCAGTTCTAGGCAAGGATGGCTTACCAGTTCCAAAGCTTTCTACTTTCTGATAATTTCTAGCAATTCAAATGTACATGCAAGCCTAGCTTACCAAGTTAATCACAAATCTTATAAGAATGCATCCTTATGAGTAGTTGTCCATAATCCTCAACCTGCTTCACTGAGATCATTCAAAATAAGATTCTAAGAAAACATCAAATCTCCCAATAGTTATTACAAGACGTAAATCCATAAACTATACTTACTTAGCTACTGCTAGATGCTGCTTATCACAATATAATCTCCATGTCAAAACACATCCTAACAATCATGCAGGAGACTACAGTATCAAAGCAATAACAGATGTATGCATGTTGCAAAAACTGATCAATTAATCTACCCTTATATAAATAAAAGCATTATGCTTTTATTGTTAAATAACACACAGTATTAAGAGACAAACATTTTAGATTAATATGTCCATACCTTCGGGAGCTTGGCTTTCTGACGGAACCACATTTCCTGATGTCAAGGGACCAACTGAACTGGCACATTCCACGGCCTGCCTTTTCTCAAAACTAAACTCTGGAAGTCTGGGAGCCTGAGGTCTGGTTTTTCTTGCAGGATTCAAGAAAAAACAGTAGGCACATCGAAAAGCTGCAGAAAAAAAAATTTTTTTTAATAAAATCATAAACCAAAGAAAGTTCAAGGACTAGTTAGATAACTTGCAAGATTACTACTGCAAATACTCCAAAGAGCCTTTCAAAAGTTATTTATTCCTTATGAAAGGCACATGTTGTTTTAATAATATTATGACACAGGTTCAATCTAAAGCAAATTCTAAAGCACATTTTCTAATCATTATTAGAATTAGATTGCCAATTTTATAGCAGAAAAGGCATAGTAAGTTACATGGGTTAATGAATGGTAAAGCAATATTAATAATGATCTAGTTACCAAAACTATTATGGACTTTAAACATTCTGAGTCTTTCATTTCAAAATAAAAACTGTGATGTCATATTTTGGAAGCATAATTAGTTTGTTGTTAAATGCCATCGAGTCGGTTCCGACCCAAAATGACCCTGTATAGGGTTTCTAAAAAGTGGCTGGTGAGCTTGAATCACCAGCCTTGTAGTTCAAATGACTTTGCAGTCCAGCGCATTAGCCCACAGCACCACCCCAGGACTCATAATCACTTTAGTGCAGCAGTTTTCAATAATAACTATACATGAGAATGAGAATCATCTTTGGAATGGTAAAGAAACTACCAATTCCTGGATACTACCCCAGATCAATTAAACCAGATCTTTGGAGATGAGTCATGGGCATCTGAATTTTTTTAAATCCATCAGGTAATTCTCATGCACAGTAAACCTTAAGAACTGGCCTAGAGGTTGTGCATTGTCTGAAGAAGAAACCTACATTCCCTTTCTGTTTTGCTATGAATGCAAGAAAAATATGCCTGACCAATGTATAGAAGTAGTTTCTATATTAAACTGATATTCCAAGAAAAGTGGCAAAATAAAATACTTAAGAGTAAACCATTTTAATTCAAATGGTGTAAACATTCTTACCAATGTATTCGAATTCTTCCTTCAAAGCCATGCCATTATGAGAAAAACACTGCTGACAAATAAGGGCATACCTACACAAAAATGAAAATGAACAGACCAATTAAAAACATACACAAAGCTCAAAAGAGAAACTGCTTTAGCCATCATGGTTTATATTTTATCATAGCAAAATATGCCACGAAGTCCTGGCGTAGCACTGTGGATCAGCACTGGACTACGCACCACAAGGTTGGTGGTTTAAACCCACCAGCCACTCCTTGGAAACTCTACACAGGGTCACTATGAGTTGGAACCAACTCGATGGCACTTAACAAAAATAACAACAAACATGCTATGCCAAATTAGACGCTGCTTAGTAAACCACAATCATGTTTTTTTAAAACCAAAATTCCAATCATTGTAAAAATTTAACTTAAACATTAAATTAAAAATAAATCAGGTAACAGTTAAATGAATATATCTCTACTAAGTAGCCAAAGCACATTTAAAATCAGACACTTACATTCTGCTGTTTTCCAAAGTCTATTCCTTGGGAACAACCCCCCACCTCCACTGCCATCAAGTCAGTTGTGACTCAGTGATCTTGTAGGACTTGGTGGAAGAGCTCCTGAGAGTGTCTGAGACGATATAGCTTTACAAGAGCAGACCGCCTCATCTTTCTCCAGAATATTGGTTGATAGGTTTGGCCTTGTGGCTAGTACCCCAATACTTAACCCACTACTCAACCAGGGTTCCTTATTCCTTGGGATGATAGCTTCCAAATCTTTGGTCAGATAAGATGGGACCACCTCAATAATATTACTAAAGCCTCTGAGAAGTCTTGCAATAAAGAAATGTAATTCTGTTTCATCCAAGAGTCAGTGTTTATAATCATGATTCCAATATTTTCTCCAGTTAAACACTGTCCTCATTTTCAGCTTATACATTTTTTTGTTCTGCACGTTTACACCTAACAAATATATGATACTAGCAAACTTTATTCTATCTGTTTTAAATTCATACAATTTATTGTATTAACAGTAAATTCTGGCCCCTTTAACAATTGATATCAACCAGTAAACTTACCTGATATCTATTCTACTATCTTATGAATTTTGTAAGGCTCTATTTATATCATGTTTATCTTCATCACTATGAGAACCAAATAAAAGTTATAGTGAGTATCAAATAAGACAAGAGAATTTAATGTGCTGACTAAATACATGTAAATTATCTTCAACATTATCAAAATTCTTACCATCACCAAATCTAGTACTGACAACTACAAAAACCCATTTCTCTCTGGTAGCGTAGTGGTTACAAGTCAGGCTGCTAAACTCATGGTCAGCAGTTCAAAACTACTAGCAGTTCTATGTGAGAAAGATAAGGCTTTCTGCTCCTGTAAAGATTTACACCCTCAGAAACAATCCTATGCAGGATCACTATGAGTTGGAACTAACTCCACAGCATACCACCACCATCATCAGGTTTTCACTATTTTTGTCCTCTTCAAGCTTAACATTTCAATGATATTATTCAGTTTTCCTGAAAATAATCTTATAGCTTATGTGGCACTATAGCATAAACACTAGACTGCTAAGTGCAAGGCCAGTAGTTCAAACCTACTAGCTGTTCCTCGGAAACCCCATACAAGGTCACTATAAATCAGAACCAACTCGATGACACTTCACAACAACAATCTTATAGTAGGGTTAATGATATTTTTTTCCAAATTGATTTTACCTAGAACTGCTTTATCCAAATTCATACTAAAAACAATTGAATATATATGTTTTTTAAAGGTTAGAAAATACTCATAAACTTGTCCAATTAGGAAATAGGAGACACAAAAAGAGACACTATCTAATACACACACATCCATACACACCATGAGCAATGAAAATATAGTTCTCATTCATCTAACATAATGAAAATTACCTGTTCTGTGGACCATCACCAACTAAATATTCAACAATTCTATCCAGAGCACCTCGTTCTCGAGGGAGAATGGGTCTTGCTAGAGGTGGCCCTGGAGGATGAAGACCTGCCAATAAATAAACATAACAGTAAAATTTAATTCAAACTATCAAGAAATACCTATGCTTCTTATAACTTTTAAAGATTTTTTTATAAAACAAAAATAATTATTTTTACAAATCTCTTTGAAGCATTCAAATCTTCATTTAAAGTACTGTACAAAAATAGGACTTTAGGTGGAATCCTAAGGCCCATCCAGAACCTTTTGAAGTGGGACATCCCTATTTGAAAGGACATGCAGACCGGCCTGGAGCAGCTAGAGGAACAGAATATATTTCTTGAAAGACAGACCAGCAGGAAAAATCCAAAACAAAAATAGTCGTATGATTGGCTACTACAAGAACGATCAAGCTATTTGCGAGGCAGTCATCATGGCAAGCAATCAAGTCCCTTCAGGACAAACCCCCCTCCAAGACTGAAACACCAAGGGAACACATGAGTAGGCATGTAAGCTTACAGACAACCACACTGGTCTACTGGGAAGTGGAAGAGGGGGACAGGCAGCAAATGAAGATATGGGCTGAGTTCAATTACATTTCATAGAATCCTGTCAGCCTGGAGTTGAGAGAGAGAAGAGGAAGGGCTGTTTGGTCCAAAGTGTAGTGATATCTGGGGACTCCTGAGCCCATGGACAAGGGCAGAGCCACGGAGGGCTAAGACAGAGCCACAGAGGGCTAGAACTGAGAGTGAAGTGTCCAGCTAATATGAAGTGAGGGGAGACAAACAAGAAGATCCAAACTTTAAACAGGATCCATTCAACCTAACTTTGATGGCTTGATGATCAGAACTTGACTAGAGGAAGATTTTTTTTTAAATCTGGAAAAAGGAAACAAGTATAAATTGCTACAATTTAATGAGCTTGACCTATACTTAATATTGTAGCTTGAAATACCAACTGAGAGGAAAGGAGTCTTTACATAAAGTATCAATCCTATTCCCTCTGCATAAAGGGTTGATAGAAACGGACAACTTAGACACTGGCTATCTAAAATGGGGGAGGGGGGGCAATAAAGGCACGAAGTGACTGGTACACAAGTTTTCAAGAGGGAGTTTAGTTTCAGAGTGTGCAGAGGAAGGTAGAATCCCCACTAAATGGTTTTCATCTTGTCTAGACATTTCTGGTGAAAGGAGATGGGGATAAGATTCTTATGATTCAACAGTAACTGTTATCATAACTAATTGTGATTGTCAGAACTGTAAAGGTAAAAGTTTTGTAACAAAAACGAGAGAGTAATTAATCTTATAGTCCAAGAACAGAGGACCCTAAGACCATCAAGGGAGAAGAGCACAAGTGGAATGCGGGACCCTATCCAGAGAAACAGCGACACCAGAGATGGAAGCAGAGTTGAGGACATGGAGAGAGAGAGCAGTTGAGGACTCTAGACTCATGGAAAGTGAGGGACTAGGTGTTGGCGGCCAAGAGGCAGGCTTGCAAAATGTGCCCTTTGGTTGTCTAAATTATTATATATTCCTGAATATTTTTGTGTACATCCCCCTGCCAAAAAACAAACAAACAAAACAAAAACAAAGGGAATAGAAGCAAATACTATTGAATGATGATGCACAGAGGAGATTCCAATCAATGCAATGAGATGATGAGTGTAAAACTGATGTTCTCCCATGTAAACTATCACTCAATTCACAATAAAAACTTAAAAAAAAAATACTATACAACAAAAAAAGTACTTAACTATGTGCTACATCAGAAACACCAATATAATCTATTAGTAAATGAAATTATATTGGTTTCCAAACAGACTGATCAAAAAACTCCCCAGTTTTGAAGAATTTATGTAGTAAGTCAAAGGACTAACACTTTGGGTTGTAATAGAATAACCAACACCAGATTTATACTCCTGCCTAAAACAACTAAAAACCTGGGCAAAATATATGAAGCAATGGTTTTAAAGACACTGGATATCAAGCACTATAAAACATTAATGTATGAGAAATTAAAAACAAGATGAAAATATATTGAGCCCTCCAACTGAAAAGACTAAGGTACCACAAAGGCAAGTTGCACAGAAAGGTTGAAACCTAGTAATTTTGCTGAGTTGAAGAGTTAGAGCTGAAACTCTGGGGAGGGAAAAGCAGCTAGAATTCACAGGAAAGAATACCAGAAAGGAGAGAATGCACAAAAAAAGAATACCAAAGACCTGCAGCGGGTCACCCAAAGAATACAGCAAGCTCTGATCAACATATGCAATCAGGGTAACTATCTGAAGATTAACAACAACAAAAAAATCTAAAAGGATTAAAGGAACCGATGCTTACACATTATAACTATTTCTACCTACAAATGGGATCTATTTTTACCAGCCAAAGTGGAAACCTCATATCCCACAGTTCACTGAGTATGTTTTTAGGAGTTTGGCCTCTGAAGCTCTAATTTAAACACTGCTCTGATCACTGCCTACAAAGCAGAAAAGCAACCATGAAAATATTGCCCCCTCCCCCAGCCCAAATTAACTGTATTTCAAAACAAAGCTCAAGAATATTTATAAGAATCCAAAAATATCCAGCTTCGAGTAAGCAAAATTCACCATGTCTAGTACTGGATTAAGAGCAGAAAAACATAACTCTTTTGTGGAGAAATATTCATCAAATTTGGTCCATAAATGACATAAATGATGGAATTAGTAGACAAAGATATAAAAATACTTATTGTGACTATACTACTTCCTATGTTCAAGAATCTAAAGGCAAGTTCAGTATGTTAACTAGAGTAATGGAAGATATTGAAAAAGATACAAATTACAAACTGAACTTCAACAGATGAAAACTATAATGTCTGGAATGAAAAATCTACAGATGGGATGAACAGAAGATTAGACATGCAAAAACCAACTAAACAAGGATTAATGAATTTGAAGATTAACAACAAAACCCATATACAATCAGCGATAAACAGAGAAAATAATTTTTTTCAAAAGACCAATCATCAGAATGTTGTGGGACAACCTCAAATAGCCTAACATACGTATAATTAGAGTTCAAGAAAAAAGAGGAGGATAAAGACAAATACTTGAAAAAACAATGCACAAAAATTTTCTAAATTTGATTAAAGCTATAAACCCAAAGGTCCAAGTAGTAGCAGTGGTGTGCCGTGGAGTCAGTTCCAACTCATAAGGACCCTGCATAGGGTTTCCAAGGCTGTAAATCTTTACCGGAGCAGAAACCCTTATCTTTCTCCTGCAGAACACCTGGTAATTTCAAACTGCTAAACT
Organism: Chrysochloris asiatica; assembly: GCF_000296735.1. Taxonomy (NCBI): domain Eukaryota; kingdom Metazoa; phylum Chordata; class Mammalia; order Afrosoricida; family Chrysochloridae; genus Chrysochloris; species Chrysochloris asiatica. Next base: position 7,500,259 of record NW_006408612.1, read on the forward strand.
TGTGATTAGCAGCCCGACTTACAACCACTACCCTACCAAAGCAAAACTTCAGAAAGTTCATGGAAAAATGGAATTAAAAGATAATGGAATTTTTTCACAAACTTTTTGAAGCCCCCTGTATATGCTATATACCAGCCAGAAAAACATATTATGTACAGACAAAGAGTAAAAATGATAGCAGTTTTCTTCTCAGAAAAGATGTCAGTAAGAAGACTGTGGAACAATGTCTTTAAAGTCCTTAAAGAAAAAGACAAACTACAATTCTGTATTCAGTGAAAGGATATTTTTTAAATGAAGGCAAAATGAAGATTTTTCTGACATATGAAAGCTTAAAGTATTCTTCAGCAGCAGAATTGCACTACAAGAAATAGTAAAAGAAATCCTTCGGCTAAAAGAAGTCCCTCGGACAGAAATAAAATGACACCTCTGTACAAAAGAATGAAGAGCATCTGAAACAGATATGTGGCTAAATACAAAAGTCTTTGTTTAATAGTATTTAAATATCTTTAAACCATAATGACTGCTTAAAGACAATACAGTAACAATTGATTATAGAGAGTACAACGTACTCATATGCTGAAGTAAAATGTATGAAAACAACAGCATAAAGGCTAGGAGAGGAGAAAGTCACATCTTAATATGTAATATGGTATATTGATTTTGCAGAATTCTATCATGCAATATCCAGCATCATTATTGAGAAGTAAGTATTCCGGAACACTTAATTGTGCTCATGAGGAATCTGTACATAGACCAAGGGGCAGTTGATTGAACAGAACATGGGAACACTGAATGGTTTAAAATTAAGAAAGGTGTAGGACAGGGTTGTATTCTTTCACCATACTTAGTCATCCTGTATGCTGAGCAAATAATCCAAGAAGCTGGGTTACATGAAGAAAAACGTGGCATCAGGATTGGAGAAAGACTCATTAACAACCTGCGATATGCAGATGATACAACCTTGCTTGCTGAAAGTGAAGAGGAAGATCAAAGAGCACACCTTTGGTATGGATTGCATCTCAATGTAAAGAAAACAAAAAACCTCACAACTGGACCAATAAACAACATTCTTTTCAATGGAGAAAAGATTGAAGCTGTCAAGGACTTCATTCTTCTTGAATCAACTATCAACACTCACGGAAGCAGCAGTCAAGAAATCAAATGATATATAGCATTAGTAAAATCTGCTGCACAATACCTTTTTAAAGTATTGTAAAGCAAAGCTGTCAGCTTGAGGACTAAGGTGCGCCTGACCCAAGCCATGGTATTTTCAATAACCATATATGCATGTGAAGGTTGGACAGTAAATAAGGAAGACCATAGAAGAAGTGATGCTTTTGAGTTATGGTGTTGGAGGAGAGTATTGAAAGTGCCATGTTTTGGCTGCCCATAGAACCAACAGATCTGTGTTGGAAAAAGTGCATCCTTGGAGGCCACGATGGCCAAACTTTGTCTCTCATAATTTGGACACACTGTCAGGAGGAACCAGTTGCAGGTGAAGAATATCATGTTTGGTAAGGTGGAAGGTCAGAGAAAAAGAGGAAGACCCCCAGCGAGATGGCTTGGCTAAGTGGCAGCATCGATGGACTCAAGCATGGCAACAATAGTGAGGTTATCCCAGGATCAGGCAGTGTTTCGTTCTGCTGTGCATAATAAGGTCGCTATGCGTCAGCACCGACTCGATGGCACCTAACAACAACAATATGGTATATTACTTGAAGGTGATCCGTGATAAATTAAAGACATAGACAAAGGGGTTTCAAATACTTTGTAGAAAAATGGAATTAAAAGATAATGGAATTTTCCTAAAAACTTTTTGAAGCCTCCTCATACTACAAACCCAAAAGCAACCACTAAAATAACATGACAAAATGTTATAGCTAATAAGTCAAAAAGAAAGATAACCTGTAATCATAAAAAAATAATCCAAAAAAACATCAGAAAGCAAGGAAAAGTGTAACAGAACAAATCGAACAAACAGAAAAAAATAGTAATATGGAAGATTTAAAGCCAAACCTAAATATGTGAATCAATACATTAAATGAAAATGGCCAAAAAAAGAAAGAAAATGGCCTGCACACTTTAATTAAGAGGCACAGATTATCCAGATTCCATATAAAACAGTGACGCCAGAGATGGAGGCAAAGACGATGACATGGAGAGAGGGAAGGAAACGGCTGGGGACTTTAGAACCAGAGAGGGAGCAGGGAGCAGGGCTGTGTGCTGACAACCCGGGGGGGAAGAAGGGCAGGCTTGCAGGGTATACCATGGCAATGAAATGATATACAACAGGATAAATGTAAAGCTAATGTTCTCCCATGTAAACGATCATATAATTCACAATAAAACATTTTTAAAAATTTCTAGAGTGTATTATTAGTATCAGACAGAGTAAATGTTAGAGAAAATATTTCCAGAGATAAAAATGGTAATTTCATAGTGGAAAAAGTACTTACTTCATCTACAGAACATACCAATCACACACATATGAGGGTAAGTCAAACAGTATTACTATAAGATGACAGAAACATTTATTAATGAACAGAAATAAAATATAATACATCAAATATCTTTGTGGAGCCAATGATCTTGTCTGTTTACCTTCACTCAATTCATAACAAAAAGTTTAAAAAAATAAAATGTGAAGCTATTATTTCAACATACTTTCCATCTAGGTGTATGCAGTTTTGAAAATGGTGTTTCCATCTCTCTCGCACCCTTCCCAAATAAATCTGTGCTCAGTTTATCATATGTCAAATAGCAGTTTTGGCATTCTTAAAGGGCTTAAAGCATGTTCCTCTGAAATGTTCTTGGAGTGTAGGGAACAAATAGAAATGTGAAGCTGCATTATTAGGGCCATACGGTGGGTGGGGTTAGATTTCCCAATGAAATATCATAGGACAGACGTTGCTACACATAAACAATGAGTAGGTGCACAGTCATGAAAGAAAAAATTTCTCAATGCAACATTCCTGAACTTTTTTCACCAATGTACTCTTCAATTTTCTTAAACTTCTTTATCATAAACCCCTGTGATTGCCGTGTTAAGGAAAATCTATCGAGAACACTCCCTTGAGATCCCAAAAATAAAGTCAACATAACTTTCAGAGCTGACCTTTCTACCTTGAATTCATCTTTGAAGTCTTTCTGACCTTCCTTTAAATGCCTGATCCATCTAAAAACTGCTATTTTATGTAGGGCAGCATTCCTGTTAAAAATTTGACATTAGCCCTGACCTCAAAATAGTGCTTCTTTCCCCAAGTTACTAAGAGTATCCTTTCTTTTTGAAGATATCTTAACAAGACTAAGACAAGTTTATTACTGAGAGAACTTATCTGCAGCCATCCACTAATTGAGACATGTTTAAACATGGGGTTTTCTGTAATAAATCCATGCATGCATGATTTGGAACCCTAATAGCAATCTTTTCCAATTTATCCTCATACATGTGCAGCATGACAGAGCTTCAAAACATAAGAAACAAAAACTAACAGAACAAAAGGGATGAAAAGACAAATATACAGTTATAATCACAGACCTCAACACCCTTCTCTTAAGAATTAACAGAATAAAAAAAAATAGTGTAAGGAGTCCTGGTGTGGTGCCATAGGATAAGCACTGGATCTCAAGGTCAGTTTGAATCACAAGGTCAGTTGTTCAAACTTACTAGCTGCTCCTCGGGAACCCAATACAGGATTGCTATACGACGGAACCAACTCAACAGCACTTAATAACAACTATTATAGCAACTCAAATAAGTAAGGATATAAAGACTTTAATAACAAAATAAGACCAAAGACCAGAAGAGTTGTGGGATGACATCGAGAACATCATACATGAAGAAAGAAAAAAAGTCACTAAAAAGACAAGAATGAAAGAAAAGTTCAAAATGGATGTCAGAAGAGACACTGAAACCTGCTCTCCAGCATTAGAGATGCTAAAGCAAATGGAAGAAATGAGGAGGTCCAAGAGCTGAACAGAAAATTTCAAAGATCAGCACAGGAAGATAAAGCCAAATATTACAACAAAATACTCAAACATCTGAAATCGGAAAACCAAACAGGAAGAACACACTCAGCATTTCTCAAGCTGGGGGAACTGAAGAAAAAACTCAAGCCTCGATTTACGTTATTGAAAGATCTTCTGGGCAAATTACTGAATGATGCAGAAAGCATCAAGAGAAGATGGTATACACAGAGTCACTATACCAAAAAGAAATGGTTAATGTTCAACCATTTCAAGAGGTAGCATATGATCAAGAGCCAAGGATACTGAAGGAGGAAGTCCAAGGTGCACTAAAGAAATTAGCAAAGAACAAGGCACCAGGAATTGATGGCATAAAAATTAAAATCTTTCAAGAAAGTTAGGTGGTACAAAAGGCACTCATTCATCTATGCCAAGAAATTTGGAAGACAACTTTCCGGCCGACTGATTGGAAGAGATCCATATTTGTGCCCATTCCAAAGAGAGGCAACCCAATGGAATGTGGAAATCATCGGACAATATCTTTGGTATCCCATGCGACTTAAGTTTTACTAAAGGTAATACAGAAATGGCTGCAAGCATACATTGACAGAGAACTTCCAGAGGTTCAAGCTGGATTCAGAAGAGGATGTGGAACGAGTGATATCACTGCTGATGTGCGATGGATCTTGGCTGAAAGCAGAGAATATCAGAAAGATGTTTACCTGTGCTTTATTGACTATGCAAAGGC
>NW_006408612.1:7505697-7506280 GCF_000296735.1 Chrysochloris asiatica
ATTGAAAGTGCCATGGGCTGCCAAAAGAACCAATAGATCCGTTTTGGAAGAAGTGCAGCCAGAGTGCTCCTTGGAGGCCATGATGGCCAAACTTCATCTCTCATACTTCGGACATATTGTCAGGAGGGACCAGTCACTGGAGAAGGATATCATGTTCGGTAAAGTGGAGAGACTGAGAAAGAGAGGAAGACCCCCAACAAGATGGATTGGCCAAGTGGCAGCATTGGTGGATTCAAGCGTGGCAACAGTAGTGAGGTTGATCCAGGATCGGGCAGTGTTTCATTCTGCTGTGCATAAGGTCGCTATAAATTGGTACTGATTCGATGACACCTAACAACAAGAACTACCAACTTGACCTAAGTGACATTTACAACCACTCTATCCAACCAGAACAACTACCGATTCTTTTCAAGCGAACATAAAACATTTACCAAGATAGATGATATTCTGAGATATATATATAACATGTAAGAAGACATTAGTTGTTGTTAGCTGCCATTAAGTCAGTAGCAACTCATAGAGACCCCATGCACAACAGAATGAAACACTGCCCAGTCCTGGGACAACCTCACAATGTTGCCAC
>NW_006408612.1:7507870-7511550 GCF_000296735.1 Chrysochloris asiatica
TTGATGACTTATGGATATAGGCTAGCCCCAACACTCTTATTAGGGGGTCTAAGAGAGATGTATGGCATCAGCGAAGAAAGCACAAAATCAATGGGTTTCGATGAATGGTGAATCTTCTTCTCTCACGTTTATTTCAGATTCTCAAACCGCTTTTATACTACTCTATACCATCAATCTATTAATCATTCTTTTCAAAGTAGTAGTCTAAATCATACATATTAATCATTTCAATATAGAGCATTAAGAATATAAAAATCTTCCTTGTTCCCCTTTATGTAGTTAGACAAAATCTGATTTCTGTAAGCAAACCTCATTGTTCTAAAAATGTCACATTAACCTTAAAACATAATTCTAAATCTGAACTCCTATTTCTACCTTCACCTATTATTTTCTATAGATTCATTCATCACAACATGTACCTAAGTATTATTTGCTATGGTAACTAACACAGTTGTTTCTCATGATTGATTAAACAAGAAAAACAAAAAGCATAAAGTTTTGTAGTTAAGAAGAAATGGAACAATTTCCTTAAAACAACTTCTTTATACAAAACATCTAGTTAAATTTCTGCTTATGATCTATTACTATTCCGTTAGCCCTTAATTGCATTTTTGCTAATTTTCTAGAGGTCTTAATGTCCCTGACTGAAACTACACAGAATGTTGAATGTAATCTTAAACTTGGACTGGCAAAAATTTTAGCTGGTTTTTCCTAGTGGTGAAACTTACTGTTAGTGTGAAAAGCATTCTTTTGGACTACGCATGATTGAATACAGTGTGAAGGTGTCCAAAAGTAACTTTTTACCTTTAATATGATCATTAAAGAGTTCTACTAAAAACTTCTATAATAAAATCAAGAAAAATCAAAAAATGAGCTATTCATAAAAGGAAACGACAGAGACAGCAAGTCCTCCCACCCACCCACCCCTTCCCCGCAATGAGGTTCTCCTTGGAGCTTTGCCAACCAAGAAGACACTCAATTGTCACTTTGCTAATACAATGAGCTTTTCATGTGCAGGGTTTCTCGCCATTTTGCCCTTTGGTGACATGGTTTCTGATGTTGTTGCAATGTATTTCTTATCAGAGCCATCATGGCCCCTGCCATATAGTAGCTCAAAATACCAACTGGGAGAGAACGAATCTTCACATCAAGGATCAAACCTATCCCCTCTGTACATAGGGTTGATAAAGATGGGCAACTTAGACACTGGTTACCTAAAATGGAGGGGGAGGAGAGGCTATAGGTACAAAGTGGCTGCCTTACAAGTTTTCAAGAGGAAGTTTAGCTTCAGAATGCACAGCGGAAGGTAGAGTCCCCACTGAGTAGTTTTCATCTTATCTAGCAGATCTGCTGAGAAGAGATGGGGATAAGATTCTTATGATCCAGTAGTGAGTAATTGTTATCATGACTAATTGTGATTGTCACAACTGTAAAGGTAGAAGTTTTGTAACATAAAGCGGGGAGGAGTTAATCTAACATTCCAGGAATAGAGGACCCTAGGACCATCAAGGAAGAAGAGCATGAACGGAATGTGAGACTCTCTCCAAAGAAGTAGTGACACCAGAGATAGAGGCAGAGATAATAACAAGGAGAGATAGAGCAGCTGAGGACTCTAGACTCATGGAAAGAGAAAGGCTGTGTGCTGGCGACCAGGAGGCAGGCTTGCAGAATGTGCCCTTTAGCTGTTTAAATCATTATATATTTCTGAGTGTTTTTGTGTACATCCAAAATAAAACAGAGGGAATAGAAGCAAATACTGAATGATGATGCATGGAGGGGATTGTAATCATTGCAATGAAACAAAACACGATAGGATAAGTGCAATACTGATGTTCTCCCATATAAACTATCTCTCAATTCACAATAAAAACTTTAACAAAAAAAATTTAAAAATCACATAAATATTTATGTTATGTAATTACCACAGTATGTACTTTATTATTACCACAGCAAATACTTATGTTACAAGAGATCTAAAATTCATGACTTCAGCTTCCACCTTAAAAAAGCTAGAAAAAAAAAGAGCAAATGAAACCCAAAGAACACAGAATAAAGGATATAATAAAGATCAGAGGGGAAATCAGTAAAATAGAAAAATTAGAAACAATAAAGAAAAGCTAGTTCTTTAAGAAAACAGTAAAATTGGTACCTCTTAGCCATGCTCTTAGCCAGATTAATTAAAGAGCTCTGGTAGCGTAGTGGTTACGAGTCATGCTGCCAACCTCAAGGTCAGTAGTTCGAAGCAGTTCGAAACACCAACAGCTCATGGGAGAAAGAAGAGGTGTTCTGCTCCCGTAAAGATTTACAGCCTCGGAAACCCTGTGCAGGCTCACTATGAGTCGGAACCGACTCCACTGTACTTAACAACAAGCCAAATTACGGGAAAGGAGGTACAAAACACTAATATCGGAATGAGAGAAGCACCACTAGAATCTACAGACATTAAAAGAATGATAAGAGAGGTGTGTGTGTGTGTGTGTGTGTGTGTGTGTGTGTGTGTGTAAAAGAGAACCTTATGCCAACAAATTATTCAAGTTAATGGGCAAGTTCCTTGAACAACACTTACTACTGAAACTCACTAAAGAAGAAATAAATATTCAATTTTCTAAACTTTTATTAAAAACGATGTGTTCATGAGAGGTTAGTGTGTAATGGTTTCGTTTTTTTATTATTATAACACAAAGAAAAAAACCCACCAGACCCAGAAGATTAAACTGGTAAATTCTATCACATATTTAACAAAGTAGAAATACCAATTTTATATAAACTTATTCAAAAAGAGAAGTGCTAGGACTACTTCCTCATATAAAAACCAGACAAACATTACAAAGGGGGGGGGGAGGCTCATAGATCAAGAACATAAATTCAAATATTTTTAGAAAACTTTGAGCACACTAAATCTAAAAATTTTATATAAAAAATAATGCATCATATCAAGTGAGAAAAGCAGAGTGCGGGACCCTACCCTGAGAAGCAGTGACGCCAGAAATGGAGGCAGAGACAATGACGTGGACATATGGAGCAGCTGGGGACACTGGACTCAGGGAGGGAGAGGGGATGTGTGCTGACGGCCAGGGGGCAGGCCTGTGGGGTATACCTTTTGGTTGTTTGATGATACATGGAGGGGATTGTAATCAATGCAATGAAACAAAATACAATAGAATGAATGTAAAACTGATGTTCTTCCATGTAAACATTCACAATAGAAACTTAAACAATAACAATGCATCATGACCAAATGGGTTTACCCCAAGAAAGCAAAGTCGCTTATCATTTTTAAATCAAAGTCATTCATTATGAATTGTTACCATTGTTGTTAAGTGCCTTCAAATCATTTCTGACTCATAGTGACCTTCTGTATAGAGTTTCCAAGGAGCAGCTCACAAATTTGAAACGCAGACCTTGCAGTTCAAACCAACCTGGAGGTCTAGTGCATTATCCCACAGCACCACACCATGACCTTCATTATGAATAGATGTCAAAAAAAAAAGCAAAAAACAACAAATAAAAACCCACATGATCATTATCATTAGTTACAGAAGATAAACATAATTATCTGCAGCTGGTTAACAAAGCTCCAGGTAACTAGAAACAGAGGGTACTTCCTCAATATAATAATGGCTATCTATGTCCTGGTATGTTGCTGTGGGTTAGTGCACCGGACAGCAAAGCCATTTGAA
>NW_006408612.1:7511650-7542237 GCF_000296735.1 Chrysochloris asiatica
ACTCGATGGCACATAACAACAACAACAAAAAAGAGCTAAAGAGATTTTTGTAGGAGCTCTGGTAGCATAGTGGTTACGAATCGGGCTGCGAACCTTAAGGACAGCGGTTCGAAACTACCAGCCGCTCCACGGGAGAAAGACGAGGCTTTCTACTCCCGTAAAGATTTACAGCCTCGGAAACCCTGTACAGGGTCGCTATGGGTCGGAACCAACTCAATGGCACTTAACAACAACAACATCTATGTCCTGGTATGTTGCTGTGGGTTAGTGCACCAGACAGCAAAGCCATTTGAACTACAAGGTTGGTGGTTCAAGCTCACCAGTTGCTCCTTGGAAACCCTATACAGGGTTGTTATGGGTCGGAACTGACTCAATGGCACTTAACAACAACAACAATGTGGCACTGCAAGGAGCTCTGGTAGTGCAATGATTATGAATCGGGCTGATAACCTCAAGGTCGGCAGTTCGAAACTATCAGCTGTTCCACAGGAGAAAGATGAGGCGTGGGAGAAAGATGAGGCTTTCTGCTTCCGTAAAGATTTGCAGCCTCAGAAACCCTATGCAGGGTCACTATGAATCAGAACTGACCACAGTACTTAACAACAGCAACATGTAGCACCTCAGGTTAATGCACTGGACTGCAACATCAGTTTGAATGACACGGCTGGCAGTTCAAGCTCATCAGCTGCTCTTCAGCAACCCTAATACAGGATTGCTATGAGTTAGAACCAACTTAACAGCACATAACAATAACAATATAACCAACTCACAGCTAACATCAAACTAAATGATAAAAGGATTGCTTTCACACTAAGATCAGAAATAATGTAAGAATGTCTGCTCTCGCCACTTCTATTTAACATTGTACTAGAGATTCTAACTACTGTAATAAAATGAAATTAAAGGCATCCAGATTGGAAAAAAAGAACAGAACTGTCCTTACTCATAGACATGATAGTCTATATAGAAAATGCAATTAAATTTGTTTTTAAAAAAGCCTACTAAACCATAGAAAAATTGATGCATTTGAGTTACAGTTTTGGAAAAGATTACTGTAAGTACCACGGACTGTTAGAAGAACAAATAAATCTGTGTTTGAAGAAGCACAGCCAAACTCTCCTTAGAAGCCAGGATAGTGAAACTTCGGCTCTCATACTTCAGACATGTTTTCAGGAGGGGCCGGTCCCTGGAGAAGGACATCATACTTGGTAAAGTTGAAGGTCAGCATAAAAAAGGACGGCCCCCAACGAGATGAACTAGCACATGGCAGCAGGAATGGACTCAAGTGCAACAACTGTGAGAATGGTGCAGGACATGGCAGTGTTTCGTTGTGTGTAGGGTCATTAGGAGTTGGGACCAACTTGATGACACCTAACAACAACAACAATGTAAATACAGACTGAATAAGTATGGTGAAAGGATACAACTCTATCACACACCTTTCCTGATTTTAAACAATTCAGTATCCTCTTGTTTGGTTTGAACAACTGCCTCTTGGTCTATGTAGATTACTCATGAGTACAATGAATTATTCTGCAATTTCCACTCTTTGCAATGCCATTCACAATTTGTTATGATCTGTACAGTTTAATGTCTTTGTACAGTCAATAAAGCTCAAGTAAACATCATAAAAACCTACTAAAACTAGTTATTAATAAAGCAGATTAACAAAGCTGTAAAATATCAATGCTAGAGCACAATGGTACTGTAGGATACACAATGGACTGCAAACAAGGTTAGTGTTTTGAGCCCTCCAACCACATCCCCAGGGAAAGATGAATGTTTCTGCTCCTGAAAAGATCTGCAGCATCAGAAACCCTATACAGGATAGTATGAGTTGGAAACAACCAGTGGCACTTAAAAACAACATATACATTAGCAGAAAACAATTGGAAATGGTTAACATAATAATACCTTTTAAAATGGTGTTGGTGGTAGTGTGCCACCAAGTCAGTGCTGACTTACAGAGACCCTGTATAGGGTTTCTGAGGCTATGAATCTTTATGGGAGCAGAAAGCCTTTCCATTCTTCCACAGAGTGACCCATTAGATTCAAACTGCTGACCTTGCAGTTAGCAGCCCAGCTTGTAGCTCACTACACTACCAGGACTCCAATTAGATGTAAATTTGACAAAAGATGTTTACAAACTATATAATGAAAACTACAAAGCACTGCTGAGAAAAATTTTAAAGACTAATAAATGAACCACCATCCATGCATCAGTTTGTCATACTGTAGTGGCAAACATGTTGCTATGAAGTTGGAACCTACACCACCACAGTATTGTAAATATCACCAGGATCATCCATTAAAAAGCAGGTTTCAGTAGAGCTTCCAGACTAACATGGACTAGGAAGAAAAACTGGAGATCTAATACTAAAAATCAGTCAATGAAGACTCTACCCATCACAACAACAGAATACTACCTGATAAGAATAATGGAAGACAAACATACACAAAATACTGTGATTGCAACAATGCACCCAAGCATACCATCATGAAAATGGCACAAAATTCAGCAACACTTTGTTCTGTTGTACATGGGATTGCCATACAGTCACAACCAACTTGACAGCAACAAAATAAATGGAGAGATATACTATAGTCATGTAATTGGACATTATCCGAAGAGACTAACTGGGAATATGGAGTACAAGAAGAATTCATAGAAATTAATACTGATTTACATACATAAAAGCAGTGTTAATAGAAATTAAGTTATATTTCAAATTTTATAAAGTATAACTCCAAGAGCTCTGAAAACTGAAACAGAACTGCTTGTGGGAGATATTATGAATTGAGAGACAACCTAGAAGAGGAAGGTGAGACAGTAAGACAAAATGTTTGCCACTATAAACAAGGCAGGATTAACATAAGGTGGGCAGCCAGGAAGGTTTACAAAGGAACCTAGTAGGAGACTGTAAAACAAAATAAGGTCCTGCTGTGACAATCCTTATGATACTGAGGATACAAGGTTTTCAAAATGGATGTGACCAAAACTTGTAAGCATTCAAGATGGATATGAGGTAGCAATACTGAGTGGGCTTCAAAAACTTCAAGGAAAAATAGAATTAAAAGATGATGGAATTTTTCCATGAACTTGTTTTGAAGTTCCTATTTTAAGAGTAAGAATAAATTTGCTTTGTAAACAATCACAAACCTAGAAATTACTACCACTTCAAAAAGAGAAACCAATACCAAAATTCTATCAATGAAATGAATTTTAGGTTCAAGAACAAATTCTCTGTATGATTAATCAAGTACATTTTTAAGAGTTCCTCAGACAAGTTACTAGTTTACTTGTGCTAATAACATTACTCAGTTATCATTGTCACAAAATTAATTTGATCGCAGACACTATGTGTCATTCCTTATTACCAAATTTCCAAGTTGAAAAGATAAGCCAAATTAGTTTCGATAACACTTTACTCAAATTTATTTTTTACTCAAGTATTCTACTTCTACATATTTAAAATGAAAATGTTCACAAAGGAATCTGCATTTTTTAAAACATGACAACAATTTTTAAAATATATTTTTCATAAAATATCTTAAATCATACTAAGCACTTTTGAAATCATGTATCTTCATAGTTACACTGTTCTAGACAACAGTAATTAATCTGAACATCAAAAGCAATCATTGTAGGAATACTGGTCATTTTTATACAGCTTGGCAAATTATCAAGTAAGTACCTGCTGGTTATTAATTTTCAAACATATGGATGCCCTGTGGTAATACACATTAAATTGATTTTCTTTCACAAAATATGGTATAATGAAAAATGAATTATTAATTTTCTCTATAAGAAATCAGTTAGCTCATATTTTTGGCAGTGTACAACTTCCACAATCTTTCACACAGAAACTAAGCAGTAACCTTACCAGAATACATATATTTATGATCATGCAATCTAGACCATTATTCCATTTACAGCCCTATCCTTAGCACAGTTTTTATTGCTATATATGTTTCTAAACTTGTCTTTCTTTAAAGCTAGTTATATATATACACAAGTCCATATAACTCATGCATTCTCACAAAAAAATGTTCTTTCATTAAACAATCAGAAATGTTAATTTACAAATCATGAATAACTCAAATCAACCAAAGAAATATTAAAAGTAATTTTCAATCAATTTAACTTTTCTCAATTTCACAAAATATATGACTACCTTTTAGTGACATCATGATGTCAGGTTTAAAAGTATTTTTATAAGATTTGTATGTATCTATTTGCAGTCAGATTTCTTAACTTATTTATAAATTGTATTTTTTAAGTTTTCTAAAATCTTATGCTGCTTTTTTGGAAGGAAAAGCAGTTGAAAAATCTACTGTGATAAATTACTCATTGATTTTCTTTCCTAAGTGCCCTTGATTCCCTGATACCTATGACTGCCTAGAATCAAAGTCATCACAATGATATGTATGTAATTCACAGGCATGAAATTTTTCTTAAGTGCCTTCCAGTCAGTTCCAACTCATAGCTACCCTGTATAGTGTTTCTGTGACTTTAAATCTTTGCGGAAGCAGAAAGCCTCATCCTTTCCCCATAGTCGTGAAACACCAAAATAGTATTAGAATTTACTCTCATATTCAATAATCTGACATGGAAATTCACACAAAATAGTGTGATCTGCTAAAGCAATGGACTTCCACGTCCCAGTTACACTCCAAAAGAAAGTTTCAGGGTAATGTGGTAAACTCCAAAATGGTTACCTTCCTCTAAAGAGCTACCATACTGGGGAGAAAAATAAGAATTAAAGAAATAAGACAGTAGTAGAGACAGAGTCCTGGTGTGGCGCTGTGCGTTAATACACTGGACTGAAAAGTCAGTTTGAACTGCAAGGTTGGTGGTTCCAGCTCACCAGTCACTCCTCAGTAACCCTACACAGGGTCACTATGGGTTGGAACCAACTCAGTGTCACTTCACAACAACAGAAACTAAAGTATGTTAACATGATAGAACATTATACTAAAGTATCTATAAGAAAATACTAATAAAGTATCTGTAAAAAAATAAAATACTAATATTCTATGACTTAGAAAAATCTACCAGCTTATATTTGGAAATGTAGTATTATACACCACCACAAAGGAATATTATTCCTGAAATGTGTTAAGTAATTGCATGTTTAAAAATATATGTGCAGGGTTTAACAAAAACATGAATATATTCTAAAAAATGTATTCTTCTATCTCTAATTTATATAAATCTAAAACCATTCTAAAGTTGAATATAAAAAGATATGCTATACTGTTGACTACAGCATACTACAAAGTTTTATTGCCATTTAAACAAAGAAGCCATAACAGTGAAATGAGCTCAAGAAATAGGTTCCACTAACACAAGGTGCCAGCTGTAAAGAGTTATGGCTAATTGAATATGGAACTCCTGCTTAATCAGATAACTGCTCTGCTATTTTCAAATGAAATGCCATTTCCATACTGTCTGAAAATGGCTCATTTTATTGGTAACCAGAGAAAACAATATAAACTGTAAATAACATTAAGTGCTCTATTTACCCATTCCAGGCACTGAAGTAGCAGGGGATCCAAAACGTCTTGGTAACACATTTGAAGGTACAGTTGGACTAACAGTTCTTTCGGGTGGTCCACCAGGGGCAGAAGTGTGGTCTTTTGGTGGTCCAGACGACACTGGAACTTGTGGAGGAGGTCCCTGGTTAGCAGTTGCTGGTGCTGGGGATAGGTTTCTTTGTGCTGCAGTTCGTTGACGAATCTCTGAAAAGAATAAGTATATATGAGATATCTATCATCCAATATACCACATTAGCCAATACCACAAATGACTTACATTTAGACTTACATTTCTTAGTGGCACCTCAGGCATTGTGAGCTCAAAATTACTTGTAATAAGAAATCTATTACACATAACACTGAATACTGCCTATAACAGAATATTCCATTTCTCAACCTACAATTCAATTGCACATATTCACCATAAGTCATAATCTAAGTCTATCTACTGATATCAAACTCTTTCAAATATAAATTGAATAAAACCACCAAATTATGTCATTTTTAACTAAACATTTTTAACTTATGATGAAGAAAAGAAAGTTCATAAGAAAAAGGGAAAATTCTCAATTGCTTATGTGTTTTTGATATAAAAAAACAATAACTTTCATAAATAAGTAAATAAGAATATTTCCAGTCCCTGGAAAAGGATGTCATGCTTGGTAAAGTGGAGGGTAGCAAAAAAGAGGGAGACCCCTAACGAGATGGATTGGCACAGTGGCAGCAGCAATGGGCTCAAGTATAGCAGCAATTGTGAGGATGGCGCAGGACCAAGTAGTGTTTCGTTCTGTTGTAAATAGGGTCACTATGGATCTGAACTGACTCGATGACACCTAACAACAATTATCCAAATTTATGCACCAGCCACTAAAGCTAGTGATGATGAGATTGAAGAATTCTACCAACTTCTTCAGTCTCAAATTGAGTAAACATGCACTGATAATTACTGATGATTGGGAGGTGAAAGTTGGAAGCAAAGGGAGAAGCATCAATAGTTGGAAAATATGCCCTTGGTGACAGAAACTGGAGATGACATGATAGAATTTTACAAGACCAATGACTTCTGCATTGCATATACCTTTTTCAACAACATAAAAGGCTACCACACACACGGGCCTCACAGGAATCAAACTGACTGTGTGGCATTGTTAGGATAAGCCCTGGATTACTAACCAAAAGGTTGGAGATTCACCCCACCAGTCACTCCTCAGAAAGCCTATACAGGTAGCTATGAGTTGAAATCAATTCAACAGCACACAACAAAAACATACACATGCACTTCACTAGATGGAATATACAGGAATCAAATTGACTACGTCTGTGGGAAGAAACAGTGGGAAAGCTCAACATCATTTGTCAAAACAAGGCCAGGGACTGAATGTGGAACAGACCAATTGCTCATATATGCAAGTTTAGGCTAAAGCTGAAGAAAATAAAACAAATCCACAGGAAACAAAGTATGACCTTAAACATTTGCCACCTGAATCCTGAGCCCCATCCAGAACCTTCTGAGATGGGATATTCCCACTAGAAAGGACAAGCAGACCAGCCTGGAACAGCTAGAGTGGCAGAGACACATCTTCAAAGAAAAATCAACAGGAAAAACCCAAAACAAAAGTGGCAGTATGATTGGCTACTACAAGTATAAGCAAATTGTTTGCCAGGAAGCCATCAAGGCAAGCAATCAAGTCCCTTCAGGACAAACTCCCTCAAAGACTGAAACTCAAAGGGAACACATGAGCAGGCACATAAGCTTGCTGGCAACCACACTGGTCTACTGGTGAGTGGAAGAGACCTGGGGAAGAGAGAGAAGAGGAAGAGATGGTTGGTCCAAAGTGTGGTGAGACCTGGGGACACCTGGGCCCATGGACAAGGACATAGCCACGGAGGGTTAGAGCTGAGAGTGAAGCATCCAGCTGATATGAAGTGAGGGGAGACACACAAGAACACCTAAACTTGCAGACAGTACCCATTTGACCTAGCCTCAATGGCTTGACAATCAGAACTCAACTAGAGAAACATTTTTTTTAAAAACCGAGGGTAAATTGCTACAATTTAATGAACTTGACCTATGCTCATGGAGGTAGTAGCTCAAAACATCAACAGAGAGGAAAGGAGTTTTCACATCAAGTATCAATGCTATCCCCTGTGCATACTAGGGTAGATAGGGACGGACAACTTAGACATTGGCTACCTAAAATGAGAGGGTGGCAAAGGCATGAAGTGACTGGCTTACAAGTTTTCAGGAGGGAATTTAGTTTAAGAGTGTGCGGGGCAAGATAGAGTCCCCATTGAATAGTTTTCATCTTGTCTAGATGGGTCTGGTGAAGAGAAATGAGGATAAGATTCTTGTGATTCAATAGCGAGTAATTGTTATCATGACTAATTGCGACTTACAATAATAAAGGTAGAAGTTTTGTAACAAAATCTAGGAAGTAGTTAATCTTACAGTCCAGATACAGAGGACCCTAGGACCATCAAGGGAGAAGAGCATGAACGGAATGCGGGACCCTATCTAGAGAAGCAGCGACACCAGATGGAGGCAGAGATGGGGATACGAAGACAGGGAGCAGCTGAGGACTGTAGATTTATGGAAAGAGAGGGACTGAGAGCTGGCAGCCAGGAGGCAGGCTTACAGAATGTGCTTTTTGGTAGTTTAAATTATTATATATGCCTAAGAGTTGCAGGGGGGGGGGGGAAACAAGAAAGAAGTTAAAATTAATAGAGAGAAATACTGTTAACTGATGGTACATGGAGGGGATTATAATCATTGTAATGAAACAAAGTGTATGATTTGTTGAATGTAAAACTAATAATCTGCCCTGTAAACTTTCACTCAATTCACAATAAAAGCTTGAAAGAAAAAGAAAAGACATACACACAAGAAAACCATATGCCACCTGAATTTAGAAACTTTCTCAAGAAAAGATTTGCTGCATTAGACACTAAGGACCAAAGACCAAAAGAGTTGAGGGATGACATTAAGAACATCATACAGGAAAAAAGCAAAAGGTCATTAAAAAGACAGGAAAGAAATAAAAGACCAAAGTGGATGTCATAAGAGACTCTGAAACTTGCTCTTGAACATAAAGAAGTTAAAGTGACTAGCAGAAATGAGGAAGTAAAACAGCTGAACAGAAAATTTCAAAGGGTAGCTCAAGAAAAGAAAGTACAGTATTATAATGAAAGTGTAAAATCCTGGAGTTAGAAAAACAAAACAGAAGAATAGGTTCAGCATTTCTCAAGTTGAAAGAACTGAAAAAGAAAATTCAAGCCTTAACTTGTAACCTTGAAGGATTCTATAGGCAGAGTCTTGGTGTGGCACTGTGGTTAATGTACTGGACTGCAAAGTCAGTTTGAACCCCAAGGTCAGCGGATCAAACTCACCAGCCACCCACCCCCCAGGAACCCTATACAGGGTCTCTATGGGTCAGAACCAACTCAACAGAAATTAACAACAACATAGGCAAAATGGGAGCCCTTGTGTGGCACTATACAACAAGTACTGGACTACAAGCTCAGTTTGAACTGCAAAGTTGGTGGTTGAAACCTACCAGCCACTCCTTGGAAATCCTATACAGGGTCGTTATGAGTCAGAACTGACTCAATAGAACTTACCAACAATATGAGCCAAGCACTGAATGACACAGGAAGCATCAAAAGATAGAAGGAATACAGTCACTGTACCAAAAAGAACTGGTCAATGTGCAACCATTTCAAGAGGTAGCATATGATCAAGAACCAATGATACTGAAGAAAAAAGTCCAAGCTTCATTGAAGGCATTCACAAAGAACAGGCTCCAGGAATTGGCAAAATAACTATTGAAATATTTCAACAAACTGATACAGCTCTGGAGGTGCCTATGACACGGTATCTTTAAGACAGCAACCTAGCCGACCGACTGGAAAAGATCAATATTTGTGCCCATTTCAAAGAAAGGTGATCCAATGGAATGTGGAATTCACTAAACAATATCATTAATATCACATCAAGTAAAATTTTGCTGAAGATAATTGAAATTCAAGCCAGATTCAGAAGAGGAGATGGAACGAGGGATATCATTGATGATGTCGGATGAATCTTGGCTAAAAGAAGAAACACCAGAAAAATGTTTACTGACTACGCAAAGACATTAAAATTGTCAAACACATCATTTTGCTTGGATCCACAGTCCACACTCATGGTTGTAGTCAAGAAATCAAACGACATATTATGTGAGTCTGTAGCAAAAGACTTATTAAAGAGCAAATGTATCACTTTGAGAACTAAGGTATACCTTACCCAAGTCATGGTATTTTTAAAACCCTCATGTGCATGTAAAAGGTGGAGAATGAATAGGGAAGACCATAGAAGAATCAATGTACTTGAATTACGGTGTTGGAGAATACTGCAAGTATCATGAACTGCCAGAAGAATAACTCTGTCTTGGAAGATGCACAGCCAGGATGCTCCTTAGAAACGAGGATGGTGAGGCTCTTAGCTCTCATACTTTGGACATGTTGTTAGGAGGGATCAGTTCCTGGAGAATGACACCATACTTGATAAAGTGGAGGGTCAGTGAAAAAGAGGAAGACTGCCCCTATGAGATGGATTGACACAGTGGAAGCAACAATGGGCTCACACATGACACCAACTGTCAGAACAGTGAGTGACCAGGCAGTATTTTGTACTGTGTGCATAGGGACACTATGAGTCAGAACCAACTGGAAGGCTCTTAAAAGCAACAATGACTTTTGAAGAGGTAAAGTTGTACAACAAAGACAATATGGATCTCAAAGCTATATATTCTATGTAGTATCTGGTTCTTTTCAAAATACGTTCCATGACCTCTACTCAATAACATGAATCCTGGTGTGGTGCTGTGGGATAATGCATTGGATTACAAGGTTGGTTTGAAATGCAAGGTAGGCAGTTCAAATTCACCAGCCACTCCTTGAAAACCCTGTACAGGGTCACTGAGTCTAAACTGACTTGAAGGCAATTAACAATAACAACTCAGTAACATAAAGTTATTGCTATTCTTAAGTGCCACTGAGTCGGTTCCAACTTATAGCAACCTCTATAGGGTTTCAACAAGTAGATGATGAGTCTGAACCACTGGCCTTGAGGTTAGCAGTCCAGTGTTTATCCTACAGTGCTACACCAGGACCCCATAAAATTAAATCCCATTCTTTCCCATCCCATCAATAGCTTACTTAAATTACAGTGGCAAGATCGCAAATAAAAAGTCTTATCTTTTTTATTCTACATAATCCAGTAAATGATTACCAATCCTAAATTGGTGGAGAGAAACTAAAGAAGTTACAGTTTAACTGGCATGAATAATAAAATTGCATACTACTCCAGAAGCAAAATACTTAAAATTTAGCCTCTATCTGACAGTTAAAGATTGTCATGAACATTTCATAGCAGTTGAAAACCAAACTCTAAAGTTAGATTTCATGTGAGCTGTTTACCTGGACTATAACCTAGTCTACTAGAAGAACCTGAGTCATGTGATCATAATGTTCGTTTGAAAGCCTGGATCTAGCTGTTACTTTAAACAAGTTACCTAACTTCACTAAGCTTCTATTTCCTTATCTGTAATTTAGGATAAAATTCTCAATTTATAAAATTGCTATAGGGATTAATTAAGACAATGTTTATAAATTGACAGTGATATTCACTGAATACTTATTATTTCAGAAGACAGAGTATTTTCACACAATATTTCCAAATAACCATTTAGCTTTAATTACTGAGACCAGCTAATTTTCCATCAGTTCATAACTCAGTATAAGCAAGTCACTCTAATAAACTACAAGCATATCACTATGAGGTAAATGGAACCATCTTTGTATTTTACTTCCTTCCAGTCAGTTAGTATAAAAATTTTCAGATTCCATCTAAATTAATCATATCCCTACATCTCCTGCAAATTAGGTAGTCACAGAATTATCTTTTTACTCACAAGGAGCACCTTGGCAAGTGGTTACACATTAGGAAAGCTTTAAATGCTGAAACAGGTGCTGAGATCAATTAAATCATTTTATGATTTGATAGCTTAAATTGCTCCTTTAAAAAAGTAAGGCATTAAATACTGTATCTCATTTTTAACCAATTTTCAGGTAAAGCATAACTCAAAAATTGACATTTTTCATTCAGATAAATATAAGACTAACATATATGTTGTTAAGTGCCATTAAGTTTGTTGCAACTCACAGCAAGCCTAGGTAGGGTTTCCAAGGCTTTAAATCTTCACAGGAGCAGAAAGTCTCATCTTTCTCCCGCAGAACAGCTGGTGGGCTCAACCTTTGTGCTTCACAGTCAGTGTTTATGGTATGGAGCCACCAGATATGTCCTGGTGTGGTGCTGTGGGTTAATGTGCTGGACTGCAAAGTTGCTTTGAACCAAAAAGACAGCGGTTCAAGCTCACCAGCTGCTCCTTTGAAACCCTATACAGGATCGCTATTGGTCAGAACCAACTCAGTGGCACTTAACAACAACAACAACATTGTCCTTTCACTTCTTAATCAAACACTTCCGACTGCTTCCTCTGACTATACACCAAAGCTAAAGCCACACCAGTTGCTGCTGAGTACCCCCAAGTAATGGATACTTAAGCATACATTATCCTGTGATTTAATATTACGCAAGTGCTACTGAACGGTAAAGCTGGTAACTCCACTTAACAAAGTACACCAGGTCTAGCATTCCATAAAAGAAACTTGGCTTAATAATTCTAAATCTAAATTAAGGCAAAGGAGAAAATGTTACATTAGAGTCAAGAAACTCTAAATGAGATAAAATGACATTGCACTGTTTTCAAAGGAAAAGCAAGTAACAAAGGGTTAAAATATCCTGCGTTTATAATAACTAGCAAAATAGTACCAAATCTAAATTTGGTAAAATGCTATTAAATACTTTGGTAATCTTAATTTCTAATATCTAAGACTTATCTATATTTAGCTACTTGTCATTTGAAAATTAACTAATCTAAAACGCTTCTAGTGCTTAACATGTCATACTGGTGACATTCAACATTTCCTTACATTTAAATGTAAAATGCCATCCCCAGGAATGATTTACCAAGCATTCTACCTCAAACTAGTAATATTTCATACAGAATGTTTTTCCCATAAGGGTCAGGAGGATATTTTAACATTCCCAACAATGATCAAGCTACAGTTCCCAGGAAATCATCTTCACTGAGTATGAGGACATGACTAATTGGTTTTAAATTTAAAATTAATCAAGTAAAATCAAAATGAGATACAAACTACTCTATTACAGTAAATAAAAAGAAGAGAACTAAGTTAAAAATAGAATCACTTAAGTGTTAGCTCCATCCTGTATAATGGCTATGCAGCCTTGGCCAAATCAATGGTATTTCTCAGTTCGGCCCATTCATAATAAAGATACCTGCCTCTTATAGTTGTTAGGAAGATTAAATTAGATAAATAATGCAAAGAGCTTAGCCAGAGCACAAAGAAAGCATATAATAAGAAATAGCAATCAAGATGCATTGATCATTAGTGGTGATTGAAATGCAAAGGTTGGAAAATATGGCCTTGGTGATAGAAATGATGCTGGAGAATGCATGATAGAATTCAGCAAAACCTATGATTTGTTCATGGCAAATACCTTGTTTAGACAGCATCAGAGACAATTACACACACGGACCTCAACAGATGGAATATACAGAAATCAAAATGACTGCATCTGTGGAAAGAGACATTGGAAAAGCTGCATATCCATCAGCCAAAACAAGGCCAGGGGAAGACTGTGGAACAGACCATCAATTACTCATATGCAAATTCAGACTGAAGCTGAAAAAAATGAAAACAAGTCCATGAGAGCCAAAAAATGACCTTGAATATATCCCACCTGAATTTAGAGATCATCTGAAGAAAAGATTTGATAAATTAAATACTAAAGACCGAAGACCAGAAGAGTTGTGGGATGACATCAAGAATAGCATACAGGAAGAAACAAAATGGATGTCAGAAGAGACACTGAAACTTGCTCTCCAGTGTAGAGATGCTAAATTAAATGAAACAAATGAGATACAAGAGCTGAACACAAAATTTCAAAGATCAGCTCGAGAAGACAAAGTCAAATATTACAACAAAATGTGCAAAGATCTGGAGTCAGAAAACCAAAAGAGAAGAACACACTTAGTATTTCTCAAGCTGGAGAAACGAAAGAAAAAATTCAAGCCTGGACTTTTGTTATTGAAGGTTCTCAAGGCAAATTATTGAATGATGCAGAAAACATCAAAAGAAGATGGAAGGAATACAGTCACTGTACCAAATGGAAATGGTTAATGTTCAACTGTTTCAAGAGGTAGCAAATGATCAAGAGCCAATGATATTGAAGGAAGAAGTCCAAGGTGCATTGAAGGAATTGGCAAAGAACAAGGCACCAGGAATTGATGGAATACAAATTGAAATCTTTCAACAAAGTGAGGCGGCACTGGAGACACTCACTCATCTATGCCAAGAAATTTGGAAGACAACTATCTGGCCAACTGATTGGAAGAGATCCATATTTGTGCCCATTCCAAAGAGAGGTGACCCAATGGAATGCGGAAATCATCACACAGTATCTTTGATATCCCATGTAAGTAAAGTTTTCTTTACTCAACGTAATACAGAAACAGCTGCAAGCATACATTGACAGAAAACATCTAGTAGTTCACCCAGATTCAGAAGAATCCGTGGAATGAGAAATATCATTGCTGATGTCTGATGGATCTTGGCTGAAAGCAGAGAATACCAGAAAGATGTTTACATGTGCTTTACTGACTACACAAAAGCTTTCAATTGTGTGGATCATGACAAGCTGTGGACAACATTGCCAAGTATGAGTATTCCAGAACACTTACATTGTGCTCATGAGAATCTGTACATGGACCAAGAGGCAATTGTTCAAACAGAACATGGGAACATTGAATGTTTTAAGATTAAGAAAGGTGTAGGACAGGGTTGTATTCTTTCACCATACTTATTCAACCTGTATGTTGAGCAAATAATCTGAGAAACTGGCTTATATGAAGAAAAACATGGCATCAAGATTGGAGGAAGACTCACTAAAAACCTGTGACATGCAGGTGATACAACCTTGCTTACTGAAAGTGAAGGGGACTTAACATACTTACTGATGAAGATCAAAGAGCACAGCCATTGGTATGGATTGCATCTCAATGTAAAGAAAACAAAAATCCTCACCACTGGACCACTAACATTCTTATCAATGGAGAAAAGATTAAAGTTGTCAAGGATTTCATTCTTCTTGAATCAACTATCAACATTCATGGAAGCAGCAGTCAAGAAATCAAAGACATAATGCATTAGGCAAATCTGCTGCACAAGACTCTTTTAAAGTGCTGAAGAGCAAGTGTGGAAGAGCAAAGATGTCAGCTTGAAGACTAAGGTGCACCTGACCCACACCATGGTATTTTCAATAACCTCATATGGATGTAAAAGCTGGACAATGAATAAGAAGACCGTAAAAGAATTGACACTTTTGAATTATGGTATTGGAGGAGAATATTGAAAGTGCCATGGGCTGCCAAAAGAACAAACAGATCTGTGTTGGAAGAAGCGCAGCCAGAGTGCACCTTAGAGGCCAGGATGGCCAAACTTCGTCTCTCATGCTTCGGACATATTGTTAGGAAGGAGCAGTCGCTGGAGAAGGATATCATGTTTGGTAAGGTGGAGAGGGTCAGAGAAAAAGAGGAAAACCCCCAGAGAGATGAAATGGTAAAGTGGCAGCATCAATGGGCTCAAGAGTGGCAACAATTGTGAGGTGTTTTGTTCTGTTGTGCATAGGGTTGCTATGAGTCGGTACCGACTCAATGGCACCTAACAACGACATTAGAACTAGGGTACATCTAAAGAGTCTAGATTATAATAAATCAAATGCTACGAAATCTAGAATTTGTAAAATAATTATTACAATAAAATACAGTATCAAGCTATAAATTAAATGTGTTCCTAAAGTTATTAGTGAATTTATTTAAATGTGTGAACTCACAATTCATATAAAGTTCTTCTGTATAACTCTAGCTTTCTTTTAAAAAAATATGTTAATTCAAATAATCACGTCTTAATTCATTAGGTTTTGAAATACCGATTCTTTATATATTGGTAAAAGGTTTTACCTTCAATTTTGTAATAAGCCATAGTAGAAAGAACACCATGGAATAGTTAGGAGTCTTGGTGTGGCGCTGTGGGCTAATGTGTCAGATTGCAAAGTCAGTGAACTGCAAGGTCGGTGGTTCAAGTTCACCAACTGCTCCTTGGAAACCCTATACAGGGCTGCTATGGGTTAGAATCAACTCAACAGCACTTAACAACAACAACATATGATCAACAGCGTGTGGTACTGAAGAAAAAAATCCAATCTTCATGGAAGTCATTGGCAAAGACAAGGTTCCATGAATTGATGGGATACAAATTGAAATCTTTCAGCAAATTGAGGCAGCACTGGTGTCATTCACTCAACTATGCCAAGAAATTTGGGAGACAGTTACCTGGTTAAATGATTGGAAGAGATCCATATATCTGTGCCCATTCCAAAGAGAGGTGACCCAACAGATTGGGGAAATCATTCGACAATATCATTAATATCACATGCAAGTAAAATTATACTCAAGATGATTAAAAAATGGCTGCAACAGTACATTGACAGGATATTGCCAGATGTTCAAGCTGGACTCAGGAGGCTTGAGGATGTGGAACGAAGGTTATTGCTGACACCAGATGAATTTTGGCTGAAAGCCGAGAATACCAGAAAGATGTTTACCTGTGCTTTACTGACTATGCAATAAAGCTATGGACTATATTGAGGCGTGTGAGTATTCCAGAACACTTCACTGTGTTCCTGAGGAGTTTGTAGACCAAGAGGCAGTTGCTTGAACAGAACAAGGGGACACTGAATGGCTTAAAATCAGGAAAGGTGTGCACCAGGGTTGTATTCTTTCACCATACTTATTCAATCTGTATACTAAGCAAAAAATCCTAGAAGCTGGATTACATAAAGAAGAATGTGGCATCAGGTTTTTAGAAGAACACTTATTAATATCCTTTGATATGCAGATGACTTGCTCACTGAAAACAAAAAGGTATTAAAATATTTACTGATGAAGAGAAAAGACCATGGTCTTCAGTATGGGTTGCACCTCAATGTAAAGAAAACAGCAATCCTCACCACTGGAGCTTGGATTCACCATCAACATTCATGGAAACAGCAGTCAAGAAAGCAAAGGATGTATTGCATGAATTAGGCAAATCTGCACAAGACCTATGTACAGTGTTCAAAAGCAAAGATATGCCTGACCCAAGGTATGGTATTTTCAATAGTCTTATATGCATGTGAAAGTTGGACAGTGAATAAGAAAGACTGTAGAACAATTGATGGTATTTGAGTTATGTTGTTGGAGAAGAATATTAAAAGTACCATATACTGCTAGCAGTACAAGCAAATCTGTGTTGGGATAAGTACAATCAGAATGCTCCTTGGAAACCAGGATGGCAAGACATTGCCTTTCACACTTCAGACATATCAGGAGGGACCAGGCCTTGGAGAATATCATGGTATGTAAATGGAAGGTCAGTGAAAAAGAGTGGCAGTGGTGGTTATGTGCCGTGGAGTCTGAACCAACTCACAGCAACCCTATACAGGGTTTCCGAGGCTGTAAATCTTTATGGGAGCAGAAAGCCTCATCTTTTACCGTGGAACAGCTGGTAGTTTCGAACTGCTGACCTTAAGGTTCACAGCCTGATTTGTAACCACTACGCTACCAGTGCTCCTTCAGCGAAAAAGAGTAAAGCCCCAATAAGAACAACTGACACAATGGACGCAACAATGGGCTCAAGCTTAAAAACTACTGTGAGCATGGCGTGGGACTGGGCACTGTTTTATTCTGTTGTACATGAGTCAGAATCGACTCAACAGCACCTAACAACAACTCTTGAGGGAGCAAGATGAAGCTGTCTACTCCCATAAAGCTAAGATTGACAGCCTTGGTAACCCCAAGCATTGGTTCTACTCTGTCGTATAGGGTTATAATGAACTGGAATTGACTTCATGTCAGTGGGTTTGATTTTGGTTGTTGTTGTTGTTGTGTGCCGTGAAGTCAGTTCCGACTCATATCGACCCTGCACAGGGTTTCCGAG
This sequence comes from Chrysochloris asiatica, assembly GCF_000296735.1. Taxonomy (NCBI): domain Eukaryota; kingdom Metazoa; phylum Chordata; class Mammalia; order Afrosoricida; family Chrysochloridae; genus Chrysochloris; species Chrysochloris asiatica. The sequence continues at coordinate 7,529,351 of NW_006408612.1, forward strand.
GCTGTAAATCTTTACAGGAGCAGAAAGCCCTATCTTTCTCCTGAGGAACAGCTGGTAGTTTCGAACTGCTGACCTTGCGGTTCACAGCCTGATTCATAACCACTAAAAAAGAGCCCTAGTGTGCAGTTGTTAAGTGCTTGACCACTAATTGAAAGAAGGAAGAAGTGGTAGTAGCTTCTGTGATGATAATAGCCTTGGAAACTTACTGCTGATGTTGTTAAGTGCTGTTGAGTCAATTCAGATTCATAGTCAACCTGTATAGGGATTCTGAGGAGCATCTGGTGGATTTGAACCACCGACTTTGTGGTTCAAGCCAACATCGCAGTTGCGTGCTTATCCTATAGTGCCACAGCAGAGCATATTGTTGTTGTTGTTAAATGCCGTCAAGTTGACTCTGAACCACAGCGACCCTGTATAGGGTTTCCAAGGTGCAGCTGGTGAACTTGAACCACCGACCTTGCAATTCAAACTGACTTTGCAGTCGGACACATTAGCCCACAGCGCCACACCAGGACTCCGTATAGGGCAGTTCTATTTTGTCCTTTAGAGTTTCTATGCATTGGGATTTGACTTGATGGTGTAGGATTTCTTTGTCTTTGAGAAACCAAGTTATATTAAGCAAAATTAAAAATATAAGATTAGAGTGGTAGGTTTGGGTGAAAGGTGATGATGAATTTGCTTTATTTCTTTTGAGCTAGAGTTGTACTCAGGTGGTGAGGCTCACAGGTTATTTCTTATGGCATTCAGGAAAGAATTTGAGGCTATAGATAATGGTTAGAAATCATTTATATGATTTCCAGGGAACAGTTGGGGAGTTTACTTGCAGGCCAATGCTTTATCCCACAATGCCAAACCAGGACTCTGACCTGTTGTTGCTGTTAAGTGCCATCGAATTGGTTCCAACCCATAGCTACCTTTTATAGGGTTTCCAAGGAGCAGCTGTTGGGTTTGAACTGCCAACCTTGCAGCTCAAATTGACCTTGCAGTGTATGCAGCACATTATACTGCAGCACCACACCAGGACTCAGACCTGAAGAATATCCAACTTGAACTTAAAGACCATATCAAGAATACAAGTGACACACAGAATACTAGTGACTAAAGACCACATAAGTTGTGGGATAACATCAAGTATTATAATGAAATATGCAAACACCTGGAGTTATAAAAGCAAAAAGAATATGCTCAGCATTTCTCAAGGTAAAAGAATTGAAGCAAAACGTCAAGCCTTTACTTGTAATACTGAAGGATTTGATGGAAAAGATATTGGATGATACAGGAAGCATCAAAAACAGATGGAAAGAATATACAGAATCACTACCAAAAAGAATTGGCCAATGTTCAACAATTTCAGGAGAACCAAAAGTCTTATGGAACTTTACTAATCATGCTATAATTCTGATGTTTTTATAAGAATGGAAATTAAACTTAAAAAAAAAAAGCATATTCCACATTATAACAAACCTTACTAACTATATTATTATATTCTATAGAAGACTTACAGCCTCAGTAACCCTGCACAGGGTTACTATGAGTCGGAACCGACTCCACGGCACACAAAAACAACAACAGAAGAGAACAAAGAAGAATGTCAATGCAAATTCACAAATATTTTCTCATATGCCAGTTTGTGAAAATATTTTATGTAATCACTTAAAATAATGACTTTTTAAAGTTTACATAATACCTAATGATATAATAGTGACAGCCTCATTAATAACCTGGCAATGCAACCTTAAAAAAAAGTTAACATTGTTATATAGCAGTAATCCAGTTTTCTTTTTTATTTCTAAATTATTTTATTCTCTGCCCAAATAAGCGTTTTTTAGAAGAAATCTCAAATTTGACAAAAATTTTTCTTCAATTCCTTAATAAGAAATCATAAAAATATAAGTATTTTCATAATAATAGATATTCCAAGAAATTATTTGAAGAGAAAAAGACTAAAAGTATTGGTGAATCACTTAATTAATTCCTTAAATTTCATAGGTATTCAAGAGCCTTACATACCTCCCTATTCCATCATATCAAAATGAAAAACAATTATTACAATCCACTCCAAGTCATATATGACAAATGACCAAATTTAAATTAAAATAAAAGCATTCTGCATTGTTCTTATACACTTCCATGACACTTTTGAACTCACTTGGGTAAATATGGATCTTTCCAACAGCAGCAGCACTTTCTACAAAGTTATTTACCTTGTCCAGGTCTTGCAGTTACAGCTGCTCCAGCAGGTGGCGGCTCATACTCCTGTCAATTACAATAATGTTATTAATGTGACCTATTACAATGTGCAACATATAAGAAACAGTAAGGATATCAGAACCTTACCTTTGCTTTCTTTGAGTCTGGATCAAATCTTTCAAGGATTAATTTAGCCGTCTTATAAGTTTCTTTTTCCATAACTTCTTCAAGCTACAAACAAGATTTCCATAAATTGTCACATTTTAAAACACGCACAGTACTTATTTTTATAAGTCTTATTCAAAAATTAAGTACAAGGCTTAAAATAAACAGTACATAATATACCCAGATAGAATTAAAGACTTCCTACATTTAAATCATTAAAATCCAGATTTTAGAATGACTTCTAAGCTATAATACGTTACTTATATTTAACAGCTTTTAGGAAAGGAAATACCAAATATTGCTAATTGTTTACATATAATGAGGAGAATAATTACATGCACCAACTTCAATAATGGAATGTGCAAAAATCTATCAGCTATCATTATTGGAAGTTATTAGACATGACAAGCAAATGACAGGCAATTCCTCAGATTTATTTCCTCATAGCACTTAATGCTATTAATTTAAAGAAGGTCGTTAGCCAAGAGCTTTACAAAATAAAATCTCTGTGCCAATTAACTGCTGTCAGCATCGATTTTAGATTATTTATTAGCAGAAGCAATTAGCTTGCTGCAGATGCAGTGAAAACTCACTAGCTGGGAAAACAGCCATGGAATTTGCTCAAATGACTTTAAAACCTAAAGCTCCTCCTTTTATACTTAGCTTCAACTTTGGCGGAGAAAAACAGAACATATTAAGAATTTAAGTAAAAATTTTACTGAGTTCTATGCTCACACTAGAGAATGTAATTAAACACTTCATTATTACAACATTTATTTACAATGCATTCAAGTCACTTTATAGCTTAATACATGGGTTTAATTTTTAAAGTAATCACTAGTAAAGTATCACTTTGCTGTAATAATACAACATCGAAAAACTTTAACGTTAGTACAATACAGACATAGTTGTAATAAATAGCTAATGTGCAATGTAAATAAAATCCTTTTGAAAAAATTAGAAAAAGATCTTTTCTTCTCAGGGACCACTGATAGCCACTTAAATGTCATACTTATTCCAAATGGCATTTATTTTTAAGTATAACCCAAAGCACATTTGTTGTTGTTGTTAGGTACCATCGAGTCAGTACCAGCCCATAGTGACCTTATGCACAGCAGAATGAAACACTGCCCAATCCTGGGCCAACCTCACTACTGTTGCCACGCTTGCTGCCACTTGGCCAATCCGTCTCATTGGGGGTCTTCCTCTTTTCCTCTGACCCTCCACCTTATCAAACATGATATCCTCCAATGACTGGTCCCTCCTGACAATATGTCCGAAGTATGAGAGACCAAGTTTGCCCATCTTGGCCTCCAAGGAGCACTCTGGTTGCACTTCTTCCAAAACATATCTATTGGTTCATTTGGCAGCCCATGGCACTTTCAAGACTCTCCTCCAACACCATTAACTCAAAAGCATCAATTCTTCTACAGTCTTCCTAATTCACTGTCCAACTTTCACATGCATATGAGGTTACTGAAAATACCATAGCTTGGGTCAGGCACACCTTAGTCCTCAAGCTGACATCTTTGCTCTTCAACACTTTAAAAGGGTCTTGTGCAGCAGATTTGCCTAATGCAATACGTCATTAGATTTCATGACTGCTGCTTCCGTGAATGTTTATAGTTGATCCAAAATGAATGAAGTACTGGACAACTTCAACCTTTTCTCTGTTAAGAATGCTGTTTATTGGTCCAGTGGTGAGAATTTTTGTTTTCTTTACATTGAGATTCAATCCATAACGAAAGCTGTGCTCTTTGATCTTCATCAGTAAATATTTTAAGTCCTCTTCAATTTCAGCAAGCAAGGTTGTATCATCTGCATATCACAGGTTGTTAATGAGTCTTCCTCCAATCCTGATGTCACAATTTTCTTCATATAACCCAGCTTCTCAGATATGTGCTCAGCATACAGCTTGAATAAGTATGGTCAAAGAATACAACCTGGCCACACCTTTTTTAATTTTAAAACATTCAGTGTTTCCATGCTCTGTTCCAACAACTGCTTCTTGATCCATGTACAGATTCCTCATGGCCACAATTAAGTGTTCCGGAATACTCATACTTCGCAATGTTGTCCATAGCTTATCATGATCCACACAATCAGAAGCTTTTGCGTAGTCAATAAAGTACAGGTAAACATCTTTCTGATATTCTCTGATTTCAGCCAAGAGCCATTGGGCATCAGCAATGACATCCCTCATTCCATGGCCTCTTCTGAATCCGGCCTGAACCTCTGGAAGTTCTCTGTCAGTGTATGCTTGTAGCCATTTCTGTATTACCTTTAGCAAAACTACACTCACATGGGATATCAAAGAGATTGTCTGATGATTTCCACAGTCTGTTGGGTCATCTCTCTTTGGAATGGGCACAAATATGGATCTCTTCAATCAGTCGGCCAGATAGCTGTCTTCCAAATTTCTTGGCAGATGAGTGAGTGCCTCCTGTGCCACCTCACTTTCTTGAAAGATTTCAATTTTTATTCCATCAATTCCTGGTGCTTTGTTCTTTGCCAATTCCTTCAATGCACCTTGGACTTCTTCAGTATCATTGGCTCTTGATCATATGCTACCTCTTGAAACAGCTGAACATCAACCATTTCCTTTTGGTACAGTGACTCTGTGTATTCCTTCTATCTTCTTTTGATGCTTTCTGCATCATTCAATAATTTGCCCAGAGAATCCTTCAATAACGAAAGTCAAAGTTTTCAGTGACTAAATATTCTGAAGTAGTTCGTCACTCTTTCTTACTAGTCTGCTTCATCTTGAAGCTCAGCTGAAACCTGTCCACCATGGGTGACCCTGCTGGTGATTTAAAATACCGGTTCCATAGCTTTCAGAATCACAGCAACTCATAAGCCACCACAGTAGACAAACTGACAGACAAGTGGTGGCTGTTTGATTTTAAGTGGAAACTGTCAGTTTAAATTTTGAGATCTATGTGCATGCGTTGTAGAACCCTCCAAGGGTGGGAATGGGGTGTCCATTCGCTCAGGCATCCCCTCTAGTCACCAGAATGGAGGTGCGCAGACAGCGAGAGACCAATGAACAGATACCAAAAAAAGAATGTCCACACATTTATCTCTGCGGTTCTGTCAGGTGGTTAAAAATATAGTTTAAAATATGCTGCCACAATACCAATTAGTAGATTTCTTGTTCAACACTCAATTCAACATTTTAAGAATCTAAGGGCTTACTTAGATGAATGATTCATTAACTTGGTTTGTTATTATTGTTGTCATTGTGTGCCATCCAGGCAATTCCAACTCTTAGCAACCTTCTATGGGGTTTGAGAGAGGGACTGATTGGTTTGAACTGCCAACCTTCCGATTTTACCAGTCCAGTGCATGTTGTCATTTCTAAATGCCAAGTCAGTTCTGATTCATAGCAACTCTGCATACAGTTTCTAAGAAGTGGCTGGTAGACTTGAACCATCGACACTTTGGTTAGCAGTTCAGTGCTTATACAGCATCATACCAGTACCCTGGTTATTTCAAAATTATGATAAAATTATCAATTATTTTCCAATGTAAAGGAAATATTTGTGATATCACTTTATAATTACAGGGGTAGGGTGTGGATTGGGAATAGGGGTACAGAAAGGATGTGACAGAATACATTTCCAAAACAATAAAATATATATAGAATATCAACTACAAAGAACTAAAATTCTGAATCTCTAAAAGTTAGATTTTTTTTTTTTTTTATGTTCTTAGAAAGTGTTCTGCAATAGAATGTTCCATAATAATAGAAATGGTCTATATCCATGCAATACAACAGCTACTAAACTGTGGGTTGAGAAACTGAATTTTTTCATTTTATTTCATCCTAAATAATGTATATTGAAAAAGACACACATGTCTAGTAGCAACTGATTTGGACAGCATAGTTCTGTTGTTAAATTGTTAAGTTTCACTGAATCAGTTCCAACTCATAGCAACCCTGTATACAACAGAACAAAACACTGCCCAGTCCTGTGCCATCCTCACAATTGCTGCTATGCTTGAGCCAATTGTTGCTGCCACTGTGCCAAGCCATCGTGTTCAGAGTTTCCCTCTTTTTCATTGTCCCACCATTTTACCAAGCATGGTTAAAAGAAGGCTCGAGGGTTTGGTCCTCCTGATGTCAGAAGTGTGAGAAACAAAGCATGACCATCTTGATGTCTAAAGAGCATTCTGTTGTACTTCTTTCAACACAGATTTGTTTGTTATTCTTAAAATCCATGGTACATTTGATATTCTTTCCCAACACCATAACTTAAAAGCATTAAGTCTTCTATCGCCTTCCTTACTCACGTCCAACTTTCGCATGCATATATCAGGTTACTAAAAATACTATGGCTTGAACCAGGCGCACCTTAGTCCTCAAACTGACATCTTTGCTCTTGAACACTTTAAAGAGGTCTTGTGCAGATGATCTGCCTAATGCAAATATGTCATTGATTTCTTGACTGCTGCTACCATGGGTGTTGCTGGATCCAAGAAATATGAAATCTTTAACAACTTTAATTTATCTTTTCTCCATCATGATGTTATTTATTGGTCCAGTGGTAAGGATTTTTTAAATTGAAGTGCAACCCATGCTGAAAGTCTGTGATCTTCATAAGTAAGAATTTTAAGTTCTCTTCACTTTCAGCAAGCAAGGGTATATCATTTGCATATCACAGGCTGTAAATGAGCCTTCCACCAATCCTGAGGTCATGTTGTTCTTCATATATAATCCAACTTCTCACATTATTTTTTCAGCATACAGACTGAATAAATATGCTGGCAGAATACAACCCTGGCACAAACCTTTCCTGATTTTAAACCACTCAATGGCCCCTTATTCTGATCAAATGACTGCCTCTTGGCATGCATTTCCTCATGAGCACATTAAGTGTTCTGGAATACTCATTCTCTGCAATGTGGTCCATAGCTTGTCATGATCCATATAGTCAAAAGTATTTGCACAGTTACTGAAGCATAGGTAAACATCTTTCTGTTAAATCCTGCTTTCAACCAAGATCCACTTGATGTTAGCGATGATATACCTCGTTTCACATCCTCGTGTGGATCCAGCATGAACCTCTGGCAGTTCCCTGTCAATGTACTATTACAGCCATTTTTCAATTAACTTTGGCAAAATTTTACTTGTGTATATTAAAGGTATTGTCCTATGATTTCTGCATGCCATAGGGTCTCCTTCTCTTTGGAATGGGCACAGATATGGATTTCTTCCAATCAGTTGGCCAGGTACCTGTCTTAAACATTTCTTGGCATAGATGAGTGAGTGCCTCCAGTGCTGCATCAGTTTGTTAAAAGATTTCAACTAAGACTTTTAATAGTTTGTTGAAAGATTTCAACTCTAGGCTAAGACTATGGCTAGTTTTAAAAAGTAGGTTTAAGGATAACTATGATCTTTACATCAAACCGTAAGTCTCAAATTAAAATGCTACATTGCCAAATGACTGTAATTTCTAGCACATCATTCAGAGTTCATGTGTTTATGTTTGTGCACATGTGTGTACACTGTAAAAAAACTAAAATTTTTATAAAACACACTAAATAGATTTTCATTTTGCATTAACTTCTAATAAAAAGTTTTCAAATGCTTAACCATACAATATGTTTAGAAAAACCTGTTTTTAATGAAGAAGCATTCTGATCAATGAGGGCAAAAAACTGAAATTTAAAGTCATAAAGACCTAAATTCAAAGCAAATCTGCATTCTTACTTAGCTAGAAAAACCTAAGGAAGACTGTTGCCTCTGCTTCTCCTTTTGTAAAATCCATACCTATGTACCTATGTATATTTACATGAATACTTCCTTCATAGTACAAGAAGCCCTGTTATTGAAGTGGATTATGAGCTGGAATGCTAACTACAAGATCAGTAGTTCGAATCTACCAGTCACTCCATGGGAGAAAGATGAGGCTTGCTGCTCTCACAAACATTTACAGCCTCAGAAACCCTATACAGGGTCGCTTTTGAGTTAGAACTGACTCACTGGCACACAACCACTAGTACCACTGTTGTACAACGTAAAATAAAGCAGGGAAAAGAGTTCAGAATAGTGCTTAACACAGTAAATATAATCTTCAATGGCACTTCAGTTATACACATTCTAAATAACTGGCATATCCATCATCAAACTCAGAAACAAGAATTGGAGTTCTCGAGGATTCTCTAAATCATTAAGTTATTCTTTATTTTTCATAATGTTGTTGTTTAGAGCTATCCAGTCAATTCTGACTCACAGTGACCCTATGTACAACAGTGGGAAACACTGTTCAGTTCGGCACCGTCCTCACAACTGTTGCTTTCTTTGAGCCCATTGCTGCTGCCATTGTGTCAATCCATCTCATTGAATATCTTCCTCATTTTCAATAATTTTCTACTTTATAAACGATGTCCTTTTCCAGGGATTAGACCGTCCTGGTGACATGTCTAAAAGCTGTACTTCTTTCAACACAGATTTGTTTCTTCTTCTGGTAGTCAATGGTATATTTAATATTCTTCACCAACACCATTAATTCAAAAGCGTCAAGTCTTCTTCAGTCTTCCTTATTCGCTGTCCAGCTTTCACATACACATGAGGCCATTGTAAATACCACAGGTTGGGTCAAGCATACCTCAGTTTTCAGAGTGTCCTTTTAGCTTTTTAATATTTTAAAGAGATCTTTTGCAGTATTCTTGCCCAGTGATAAGTCATTTGATCTCCTGACTGCTGCTTCTATGAGCTATTATTGTGGTTCCAGGCAAAATGAAATCCATGACATCAATCTTTTCTTAATTTATCATGACGTTGCTTATTGGTCCAGTTGTGATGATTTTTGTTTTCTTTCTGTTGAGGTTTCCATATTGAATGCTATAGTATTCTGATCAATTTTTTATAATAGTTAATATATATTTTAAATAATAAACGATACAAAAACAGTAAATCCTTTTTCTATGATAGCCGCTGCTACCAAGTCAATTGTGACTCATAGCAACCACCTGTTGAGTTTCAAAGCTGTCAATATTTACTGGAGCAGAAAACATCCTCCTTTTTCTCCCTCAAATCAAGTACGGTGCTTTGGGTGAATGCACCAGACTGCCAAAGCTGTTTGAACTGCAAGGTCGGCGGTTCAAGCTCACCACCTGCTCCTTGAAAACCCTATACAGGGTCGCTATGGGTCAGAATTGACTCGGCGACACTTAACAACAACAACATCTTGTAATTAGCAGCCCAATGCATAACCCACTACACCAACAAGGATCTTTTGCTACGATTTGTTGTTGTCATTAAGTACCATCGAATCAGTTCCAACCCATACAGACACTGTATATTGTTTGTGAGGTGAGACTGGTGAGCTTGAACTGTGGACCCTGTGGCTCAAAAGGATTTTGCAGTCTAGCACATTAACCCACAGCACCATACCAGGACTCCTTTTCTATGATAAACTAAAATTTTTATATTTTTTTAATTAAAAATGATAAAATCAGAATAAAAAAAGCACGGCTAATTATTTACTAAGGAGATCTGGTAGCATAGTGGTTATGAATCGGGCTGTGAGCTGCAAAGTCAGCAGTTCAAAACTACCAGCGGCTCCACGGGAGAAAGATGAGGCTTTCTGTTCCCATAAAGATTTACAGCCTCGGAAACCCGGTACAGGGTTGCTATGAGTTGGGACTGACTCCACGGCACATAAAAACAAAACAAAAAAAATTATTTACTAACAACATACTGTAATAAGATTATATACTTCAATAACAAAACTATTCCTATCTGATAGAGATATTTTGATCATAGAAAAAATTTAAAGGTAGCATTCACCCATATGCCAAAAATTATTTAAATTGAAAGATAATTCTCAAATATTTATTTAAATTGTTTCTCTTGAGAAAAAAAATTTAATGACAAAACATTAATTGCACCATTCAATATTCTAGATTTTTGTTTTGTTATCTACTGGCAGCTCCTCAGAAACCCTATACTGGGTTCACTATGAGTTGGAACCGACTTGGCAACACTTAACAACAACAACTGAGGTTTAACAGTAAGACAGTCATATTTGCTGAAACTGCCAATTTATAAATTTATTTTGTTTCTAAAACTTGTTATTTCGTGGAATAACATTCACAGAACTTGGTATAATATTGTTATTGCTAAGTACCATTGAATCAGTTCCAACTCACAGAGACCCTATATAGGTTTCTGAGGAGTAGCTAGTGAATTTGAACCGCTGACCTTGTATAGTTAGCAGTCTAGTGCTTATCCTTTGATGTATATCAAACTAGTAAGAGGTGGTGGTTGTGTACCACTAAGTAGGTTTCAAATCATAGCAACCCTTTTATGGAGTGGCTGGTGAGCTTGAACTGCCAACTTTGAAATTCAAACTGACCTCACAGTCCAGCGCATAAACCCACAGCACCACACCAGGACTCCCTAATGAGAGAGGTGTGCTTCAGAGTTGTCAAGTCAGCTCCAACCCATAGCAACCCTGTAAATGGTTTCCAAGGAGCAGATGGTTCTTGGACTGCTGGACTTTCGGTTTAAACTGACTTTGCAGTCCAGTACATTAACCCACAGTGCCACACCAAGGCTCTCCCTTAGTAAGAGGTAGAACCAACAAATCACATATAAAATGGCTACAAAAGCAAAACTAACTGATGAAATTATGACTACTTTTCTACATAGATCTATCCCATTCCTACAAATATATCCATACCAACCTGTAGCTCAGCAAGTCAATGTTTCTTGCTCTTGCTTTCCATTGTCATTAAAGAATTCCTTTGAACCAGTAACATCTGTAGTTAATTCTGAGTTTTAATAAAGCTCAGAAAATTATTATACTATCATAATTAAGGTTTTGTATCTACTTGTTGGGCTTGGTAGTTTAGACATGGTAATCTCAATGTCAAGAAAACAAAAATCCTCACCACTGGACCAATAAACAACATTCTTATCAATGGAGAAAAGATTGAAGTTGTCAAGGACTTCATTCTTCTTGGATCAACTATCAACACTCGCGGAAGCAGCAGTCAAGAGATCAGACGACGTATTGCACTGGGCAAATCTGCTAAACAGGAACTTTTTAAAGTGTTGAAGAGCAGAGATGTCAGCTTGAGGACTAGGATGCGCCTGACCCAGGCCATTGTGTTTTCAATAGCCTTATATGGATGCGAAAGCTGGACAGTGAATAAGGAGGATCGTAGAAGAATTGATGCCTTTGAGTTGTGGTGTTGGAGGAGAATACTGAGGGTGCCATGGACTGCCAAGAGAACCAATAGATCTGTTTTGGAAGAAGTGCAGCCAGAGTGCTCCTTGGAGGCCAGGATGGCTAGGCTTCGTCTCTCCTACTTTGGACTTATTGTCCGGAGGAAACAGTCGCTGGAGAAGGATGTCATGCTGGGTAGGGTGGAGGGTCAGAGAAAAAGAGGAAGACCCCCAACGAGATGGATCAGCCAGGTGACATCATTGATGGACTCAAGTGTGGCAGCGGTAGTGAGGTTGGCCCAGGATCAAACATTGTTTCGTTCTGCTGTGCATGGGGTCGCTATGAGTCGGTTCCGACTCGATGGCACATGACAACAACAACAACAATCTCTCACTGAGATCTGCTGTGACAGCCGATCAGGGGTGCAGCCTGCTTATAATAGATAAGGACTCTGTGGGACAGCTGGCTGGCTTTTAGCTGGGTCTGGATTCTGCATCTGACCTGTCCATCTTGGGGGTCACCAACAGCTTGCCATCTTTAGCTGCCAAACTAGGTTTCATTCCCCTCTGCAGTCAGAAGCCTGTCATCTGATCTACCAATCTTAGGCTCATCAGTCCCTACAGCTACATGAATCAGGAGAAGCCTCCAGCCTGACATCTGACCCATGGATTTGGAACTTGCCATCTTCTACAACTGTGTGAGCCATTTCATTGGCATGGTGATGGTGTGGATGTGTGTTGTGGAGTTGGTTCAAACTCATAGCAACCCTGTATACAGTTTCCGAGGCTGTAATCTTTACAGAAACACAAAACCTCCTGTTTCTACCATGGAGCAGCTGGTAGATTCGAACTGTTGACCTTGTAGTTAGCAGCCCAACTCATAACCCATGATTCATAGTGACCCTATGTAGGGTTTCCAAGAAGCAGTTGGTCCTGGTGTTGTGCTGTGCGATAAAGCTCTGGACCAAAAGGTTGGTTTAAAACACAAGGTCAGCAGTTCAAACTTACCAGCCACTACTTGGAAACCCTATACAAGGTCGCTGTGAGTCAGAACCAATTCAACACTTAACAGTAACAACAATGTATTATATATATAGAGAGAGAGAGTCCTGGTGTGGCACTGTGGGTTAATGCACCAGACTGAAAAGCCGTTTGAACTGCAAGATTGGTGGTTTAAGCTCACCAGCTGCTCCTTGGAAACCGTTTACTGGGTCGCTTTGGGTCGAAACCGATTTGATGGCACTTCATAACAACAATATATATGTATGTACATATGTATGTATATACAGAGAGAGAGAAAGAGAGTCCTGGTGTGGCACTGTAGGATATGCAAGGTCGGAAGTTCAGATCCACC
>NW_006408612.1:7542466-7560351 GCF_000296735.1 Chrysochloris asiatica
AAGCTCTGCTAGCGTAGTGGTTACAAGTCGGGCTGCACACCTCAAGGTCAGCAGTTCAAAACTACTAAAAGTTCCGTGAGAGAAAGATTAGTCTTTCTGCTCCCATAAAGATTTACAGTCTCAGATGTTGTTGTTAAGTGCCATTAGATGATTAGAGAGAGAGAGAGAGAGAGAGAGAGAGAGAGAGAGAGAGAGAGAGATGTAGAGATGCAGAGATGTTGTTATTAAATGCCATGAAGTCAGTTCTAACTCATAGCAACCCTGCATAGGGTTTCTGGGGCTCTAAATCTTTGCAGGAGCAGAAAGCTGGTGGGCTCAAACCACCAACCTTGTGGTTCACAGTCCAGTGCTCATCCTATAGCACCAGACCAGGGCACCCCATATATACCAATGTTGTTGTTGTTGTTATGTGCCGTGGAATCAGTTCCGACCAGGTACAGGGTTTCCAAGGCTGTAAATCTTTACTGGAGCAGAAAGCCTCATCTTTCCCCCACAAAACAGCTGGTAGTTTGGAACCGCTGACCTTGCGGTTTGCAGCCCGATTCGTAACCACTACGCTACCAGAGCTCCTAGCAAACCCTATTCAGGGTCATTATAAGTCAGAATCAACTCTATGGCACTTAACAACAAAATACATATATATGTGTGTGGGTGTATGTATATACATATTATATTATTTATTGGTCCAATTAGAAGGATTTAAATTTTCTTTACATTGAATTGTAATCCATACAGAAAGCTCTATTATTTGATCTGTATCAGTAAGTGCTTCAAGTTCTCTTCACTTTCAGCAAGCAAGGCTGTGTCATCTGCATACCTTAGGTCGTTAATAAGCCTTCCTCCAATCCCGATGCCATGTTTTTCTTCATTAGCTTCTTTCAGTAAGTATGGTAAAAAGACACAACCCTGATGGCACATCTTTCCTAAGTTTAAACCATGAAGTAACACAGTATCACCTGGTTGTGTTTAAACGACAGTGTCTTGATCTATGTACAGGTTCTGCACGAGCATAATTAAGTGTTCTGGAATTCCCATTCTTCTCGGTGTTAGCCATAGTTTGTTATGATACAGACAAATGCCTTTGCATAACCAATAAAACACAAGTAAACATCTTTTGGAACTCTCTGCTTTCAACCATGATCCATCTGACATCAACAATAATATTCCTCATTCTACATTCTCTCCTTAACCTGGCTTGAATTTCTAGCAGCTCCCTGTAGATGTGCTACTGCAACCATTTTTCAATTATCTTCGGCAAAAATCTACTTACATATGATATTAATGATACTGTTTTGAAAAGCTCAGCATTTTAAAGGTTGACCTTTCTTTGAAATGTGCATAAATGTGGATCTCTTCCAGTCGGTGGTCAGTTAGCTGTCTTTCCAAATTTTTTGGTGCAGACTAGTGAGTGCTTCCTGTATAGTGCTTCAGCTTATTGAAATGACATATTGCATTGGAAAAATCTGCTACAAAAGACCTCTTTTAAAGTGTTAAAGAGCAAAGATGTCACTTTGAGGACTAAGGTATGCCTGAGCCAAGCCACAGTAGTTTTAATCACTTCACATACATGTGAAAGTTGGAAAATGAATAAGGAGGATCAAAGAACAATCAATGCATTTGAACTGTGGCGCTAGTGAGAAATATTGTTAAGTACCACAGACTATGAGAAGAAGAAACAATCTGTCTTGGAAGAAGTACAGCCAGAAAGCACCTTAGAAGCGAGGATGGTGGAACTCCATCTCACATACTTTGGGTAATTATGAGGCAGGACCAGTCCCTGGAAAAGGACATCATGCTTGGTAAAGTAGAGGGTCAGCAAAAAAGAGGAAGAACTTCAACGAGACAGACTGACACAGCGGCTAAAACAATGGGCTCAAACATAGCCATTAAGTAGGTGGCGCAGGATCTAACAGTTGTTGTTTTATTCCATTTTGCAAAAGGTCACTATGAGTTAAAGAAAACTGGACAGCACCTAACAAGACATATACATATGTGAGCTTCACTAGTTTTGCTTCACTAGAGAACTCAGCCTCAGACACTTTTCCTCATTTTCCCAGTATCTCATCTGATCCTTCTTAGGACTCAGAAAAACAAATATTCCAAAAAATGCCAGAGAGACATTACCTACAAACATTATTCTGAAAGAAAAAAAAAAAAAAATCAGCATTTAAAGACTGACTTATGTCATTGTGTCTCACAGATTCACATGGATTGATTTTAAAACTTTTTTTAATAGAATGTTTACTCATAGATGAGAAGGGATTATCTATTGCACAAATTACTCAGTGATTTAAAAAAAAAAAAGTGCTAAAAGTTGCTTTTTAAGGATCAGACTATAAGTGGAACATCTTTTATGTTGTGATTCCTTCGAGGGCCATTAAAGAAGAAATAAATAGCTCAGCTTTCTCTTTCACAGAATTTCCTAAGTCTGCTCCCTTAAAGATTTAAAGCCTCAGAAACCCTATACAGGGTTGCTGGTGGTGGTGGTTATGTGCAGTGGAGTCAAAACCAACTCATAGCAACGCTGCACAGGGTTTCTGAAGCTATAAATCTTTATGGGAGCAGAAAGCCTCATCTTTCTCCTGCAGAACAGCTGGTAGTTTTGAACTGCTGACCTTCAGGTTCACAGCCCAATTTGTAACCACTACGCTACCAGAGCTCCTTGGTCGCTGAGTCAAAACCAACTTGGTGGCACACAACCACCACCTCCACCACCATTACTCTGGAGTTCTGTTGTGGCATTGGACTGCTACCCTTAAGGCTGGCAGTTCAAACACACCAATCGCTCCTAGGAAACCTCGTACAGGGTCACTATGTGTTGGAACTGATTCGACAGCACTTAGTAAGAACAACTGTTATTCTAAAGGAGTCCTGGTAATATAGTGAGTTATAAGTTGGGCTGCTAACTACAAGGTCAGCAATTCAAATCTACCAGTTGCTCCACAGGAGAGAGATGAGGGTTTCTGCTCCCATAATTTAAAGCCTCAGAAACCCTATATAAGATTGTTATGAATCAGAACTGACTCGGCATACAACAACCACCACTAACATCAGTGTTACAACTCTGGTGTGGCACTGTAGGATAAGCACTGGGCTGCTAACCGCAAGGTCAGTGGTTCAAGCTTACCAGCCACTTCTTGGAAACTCTATACAAAGTCACTATGAATCAGAGCCAATTTGGCAGCATGCAACAATAATACTGTTACTCTATTTAGAGATTTTCAAGAGTCTTGTGATGCCAATAACAGTAAGTCTGCTTTTCATCACTTAAAATCTTTTGGTTTTTTCCTATTTTGCTTTTGTGTTCCTCCTTTCCTTATGCTTTCTACTTTACTGATTACTGCTCCATTTTGGTTCAAGTAGGGCTTGGCTCTGAACACCATACCAAGTTCTTCTTGTTTCTCATCAACAAGCCAAACCAGTCATACCACACCTTTTTTGTTTTCTTTCTCTCACAACTTCTATATTACTGAGAACATCAGTATTTCTTTGCTTTGAATTTCTGGCTGTTTTGTAATGTACAGAATACTAAAAATGAAATATTAATAATATAAAGGAAATACTGCTAGGCTTCAATTTGTTGTTGTTGCTGTTAAGTGCCATCCAGTCAGTTCTGACACACAGTAATCCTGTATAGGGGAGGTTCCTGAGGAGCGGCTGGTGGGCTTGAGCCACCTACACTGTGGTTAGTAGTCTAGAGCTTATCCTACAGTGCAATGCCAAGATTCCATGTTTCAATTTAGGACAATCAAAGCTGACGTGGTGATTTTGAAAAATCCCTCACAGACACTGAAAAAGCATACAAATGATAAGAAATCCTTTTAGAATTCAGGAAAACTTCTTTACTTTTCAGGAACGTAAAACCCTCAAGGGTTTTTTTTAAAGTCTTTTACAGAACAATTCACAGAGCAATCTTTAACATTAATCTTAACCTTGGTAAATTTTATTAGTTTCAAAAATAATTGTTACTTGCTACATATTGTTGCTGTTGTTGTTAAGTGTCGTCGAGTCAATTCTGACCCATAACAACCCTGTTTAGGGTTTTCGAGGAGTGACTAGTGAACTTGAACCACCGGTCTTGCAGTTCAAACTGACTTTACAGTCCAGCACATTAACCCACAGCACCACACCAGAACTCCTGTTACATATTAGGCACTTCATTAAATTTCATTAAATACGTTTTTTATATAACGTGATTATAACTTTTAAGCATCTAGCATTTTTCACACTTCAAAAATGACTACATCAAAAACAAATTACAAGTTAACACAAATCAAAAACCAATTTCATTAACTGATTAAATCCTATATGTAATTACCTCAATCTAACACCTAAGGGCCTTCTTCTATTACTTTGATTTCTCCTTCTTGGCCTTATGGTATGAAGAAAAACTGAGAATACATAAATGTTTGGTCTTTTTTGATTCTGATATTCAATCTGGGCACTTACCTTTTTATCCTCTCTGCCTCATTTAATCTTCCAATACAATTCATTTATTTACTTCTCAGCTTCTAACTAACATAACTCCTAAGAATCTTAAAACTCCTAAGAATCTTAAATTTATCTACACTGCTTCTTCCTGTCAATCAATATTAACTAGTACAAACATTCATAATTTGAATTCACATTAAAATGCTCTCTAAAAACATACTTGTTCCTCAGAAAGTCATTAACTTACAACACCTAGTCATTATTCAGTTAACTTATTTGTTTTATATAAATTAATTTTAAATAAAAGTTAACTCACTATTTTTTTCTTCTGAGATTTTAAATCATCCAATGCTTCATCTAGAAAAAAAAAAAGATTTAAATCAGAAATAAGATACTAAGATATATGAATAAAAGGTCATGCCAAATGCTATACATTAAGCAGATAGAAGAAAATTTTCTCATCTTAGGATTTCTCTTAATTTAACGTAATGTGTGAAAACAAAACTATTACCAATCCTTCTCCGTATAAACTTTATATTTTTGTCTATGTACTACAAGTCATTTAAGAAAGCAATGGACTTTACATAGCATAAAAATTTTTCCAAATTTGGAAAGATATATATATATATTTTAATGTTTTCAGAATCATTAATTTCTATTATTTCTTATTCTTTTCAACAACTCACCCACATTAATTTATAAATCTAATGGTAAATCACTTTATACATTAGTAAGGAAAATGAACTTTTTAAAATACGGTAGAAAAACTGTAATACATTTTAAAAAGTTAATCAAACTCCAAGATACCAAAAATGAACAAAGAATACTTGTTAAAAATTTATAATATTATAAAGGTGTAATGGTAGCATGGTGGATTACGAGTTGAGCTGCTAATCACAAAGTCAGTAGTTCTAATCCATCAGTCACTCCATGGGAGAAAGATGATGCTTTCTGTTACCATAAAGATTAACAGCCTTGGAAATGTTATACAAGGTAGCTATGAGTCAGAACCGACTTGAGGCACACAACCACCACCACTATAGCATTATAGCTTGAGGAATGACATGGAAAAGAGTAAAGGAGTAGAATATCAACAACTACAAAATTACACATTTCTAAGAGTTGCCTGTTGAGATTTCTATGGTGAAACACATAATATTTTCTAAGGATATAACTTATGAATAGCAATACCTACTATGCAAACTTATTTTAGGTTTCTAGTTTTTCTCCTGAAACATTTAACTACTGGAAATAGGAATAGTATTCTAAATGAAAAAGAGAAAATGTTATGATTTTATTTAAATAGCTTATCTAATGGAATTTAAAGAATTACTCTTAGTTTTATTTTTAATTGAATCGATAAATAAGATTATATTTCTACTAACCTACTGGGGTAGAAAACATCTGAATACTTCATTTAAACTATTCAATGTAAACCACCACTCTTTTGTCACTTTGTCATACTGTGGTGACTTGTGTGTTGCTGTGATGCTGGAAGCAATGACACTGGTATTTTAAATACCAACAGGATCACCAATGGTAGACGGTTTCAGCAGAGTTTCCAGAGTAAGAGGACGAAGAAAAGAAAGGCAGAGCACTTGTGAATAGTTAGCCACTGAGAACCTTATGAATAGCAGCAGAACACTGTCAGACATAGTACCAGATGAGCCCCATAGGTTAGAAATCACTGAAAACACAAATAGTAATATGCTCTCTCCTCAAAGTAGAGTTGACCATAATGACAAGAATAAAGTATTTGGGACCTTCGTTTCCTGGTGGGGAACAACACAAAATGAGAAGAAACAGCAGTAAACATCCATTAATAATTGGGACGTGGCTTGTATAAAGCATGAAATCTAGGAAAATCAGAAGTTGCCAAAAATGAAATGAAATGCAAAAGGTCAATATCCTAGATATTAGTAAGCTGAAATGGACAGGAACTGATCATTTTGAATAAGACAAATGCTAGGAACAACAAATCAAAGATGAATGGTGTTGCATTCATCATCCAAAAGAACATTTCAAAATTTATCTTGCAGTGCAATGTTGTCTATGATATGATAATATACATACACCTACAAGAAAGATCAGTTAATAACACTATTATTCAAATTTGTGCACCAACCAATAAAGTCAGTGACAATGTAGTTGAAGAATTCTACCAACTTCTTTAGTGTGAAATTGATCAAACATGTGATCAAGATGCACTGATAATTATTGGTGGTTGGAATGTGAAAGTTGGAAACAAAGAGGAAGGATCAATCACTAGTTGGAAAATATGGCCTTAGTGATAGATGCAAGAGACAGCTTTACCTAATTTTGCTAAGATCCATGACTTATTCATTGTGAGTACTTTTTTCTTTTTTCAACAACATAAACCGCAACTATACAGGTGGACTTCACCAGATGGAATACACAGGAATCAAACTAATTATATATGTAGGAAGAAATTATTTAAAAAAAAAAAAAAAGCTCAATATCACCAGCTAAAACAAAGCTGATGAAAAACTCCATGAGAGCCAAAATATGATCCTGAATATATCCCATACGAATTTACAAATTACCTAAAAAACAGATTTGAAGAATTAGACAAAAATGACAGAAAAATAGAAGAGTAGTGGGATTATGTCAAGAGCACCATACATGAAGAAAGCTACATGTCATTAAAAAGACAGGAAAGAAAGAAAAGACCAAAATGGATGTCAGAAGAGAAGCTGAAACTTGCTCTTGAGCATAGAGAAGATAAAGCAACTGGAAGAAAACGAGTAAGTAGAAGAAATGAACAGAAATTTTCAAAGGGTGGCTGGAAAAGACAGTCAAGTATCATAATGAAATGTGCAAAGACATGGAGTTAGAAAACCAAAAGGGCAGAATACACTCACCATTTCTCCAGTTTAAAGAACTAAAGAAAAAAATTCAAGGCTAACATTACAATTCTATGGGAAAAATATTGAATGACAGGAAACATCAAAAGAAGATAGAAGGATACACAGAGTCATTGTATCAAGAGAACTGATTGATACACAACCATTTAGAGAGGTAGCCTATAATCAAGAACTGATGGTACTGAACACACTGGCAATGTTTGGTCATGTTAAGTATGAGATACTTACTGGGTACCCAAGTGGAAATAACAGTTATACAGTTGAGTATACAAATCTGGAGCTCAAGAGAAGGATCTAGGTTAAAGATTTAGATAGTGGTAGTCATCAACAGGAGTCCTGGTATGGAACTGTAGAAAAAGTGCTGAGCTGCTAATCACAAGGTTGGTGGTTCAAACCAACCAGGTACTCCTTGAAAACCCAATACAGGGTTGATATGAGTCAGAACAGACTCAGTGGTACTTAACAACAGTCATCTACAAATATACACTCTGACAGTAGAAAAAACTACCATTAGGTGCATGCCTAATACAGTAGCCACTAACCACACAGGCTATTTAAATTTCAAGTAATTCAAATTAAATAAAATTTTAAATCCAGTTCCTGAGTCATACAAGCTACATTTCAAGTGTTCAATTGTAACATATAGCTAAAAGATACCATACTGGACATCATCAGCATAGAATATTTTTATCTTTACAAAGCGATATATTGGACAGTACTTCTGACCTCGCCAAAATATTTAAAAGATAAGGCAGCCATGGACAAAATATTAGTGAAGTATTGCCAAAGAAGCTTAAAGATGAACATGTTTCAAGAAAACGGGTAAATAAGTAATACTATTGTATTAACAGCAAAGTTAAAAAAACACACACAAAAAAAAAAAAACAGAAAACAAATGCTGGCAAATGTGTGGAGACCGGGACCTTCCTACAGTGTTGCTAAGACTATAAAATGGTGCAATCACTGTGAAAAATGGCTTAGCACTTCGTAAAAACGTTGGAAATAGCAATACCATAGTATGACCTGGCAATCCCTCTACTTGTTTAATATCCCTAAGAAATACAAACCATGACACGAGTAGATACATGTACATGCAGCACTATTCACAATAGCAAAATATTAGAAACAGCCTAAGTGTCCATCAGTGGAAGAATGAAAAAACAAACTTTGGTACCTACATACCAATGGAATACTACACAACACTGAAGAATAGTGATGACTCTGTGAAACATAACATGGATGAACCTGGAGGGCATTATATTGAGCAAAATTGTTGTTAAGTGCCATCAAGTCGCAAGGACAAATACTGTATTAAACTACTATTTTAAGATCTCAAGAAAAGGTTTTCATGCTCAAAGAAGCTTTTATTTATAGTCACCAGGGGAGGAAATGGAGAGTAATCCACTGGCTAGAGGGTAGACATGTGTTAACTTGGGTGAAAGGAAAGGTAATATACAAGGAGAGGCTGGCAGAGAAGATAAAGATAGGTGAAGATACAGATAGGAAGGAAAGAGTGAAAGGGATTAGAGGAATAAATACTGTTATATACACAACCCTGCATCAACACTGTTGTTGGGTAGCTACACATGGACAGACAGGCTGAATGAGTATGGGAGGGAGAATAGAAGTATACCCACAAATATATCAGGGTTTGAAATAATTTATACATGAATATTTACTTGTGCTGTGAACACACCTATGAATGTAATGGAGCATACAAGGGAGGAAATGAGGAAAACTTCTTGAACATTACCACAAACCTTGAGGTAATGAATTGCTGAGCCTGGGGCTCAGGACACCATCGTCAACTGGCATAACATAATCCACAGAGACAGTATCTACATCCTATTTTGATGAGTAGTGACTGGGATCTTAAAGCTCATGAGCAGCCATGTAAGTTGTATACATTGATCTCTTCATGTGCAGAAGAAAGAAGAGTGGTGAAAATTGAAGACGCTTGGAATCAATAGTCCAATGGGCTAATTGAAAACATGAACATCAGTCTCCATGACTCTGAGACCAGAAGAACTAGATGGTGCCTGGCTACCACTACCAACTGCTCCAAAAGGGATTGCATTAGAAGGTCCCAGATAGAGTGGGAGATCCTGTGAAATAAAACTCAAAATTATAAGGAAGACCAGGCTTATCTATCAGAAAGAGGCTAGAAAAACCAAAAGCTATGGCCCTCAGCCACCCTTCATGTCTAGAACGGAATTTACACTTGTGGCTCAATTTTCAACCAAGTGGTAGATAGACGTATCAGGGAGCAATATTAGTAAGGTATGCTCACCCCATGGAATGGTCAACCATTCAAGATGAATAGCAAACAATACTCTCAAAGAGAAAAAAGTAAATTTACCAGGGAATTATAATAGGGCTTTGTAGCAATATTGAGAACACAGTTGCTATCTGCAATCATACTTTAAAACAAGTCTATTCCATTGGCTGTATGATTTTCTTCTAGCAAGTTTAGCTGTCTGACTCAGGTGCTTAATGTATTTAACAAGGTCAATGTCCTGCCAGTGACAGATTAAGCAGGTAACATTTAAAAGGGTAGGGCTTGCCAGACAAAGAGGACGAGAGAAGGGAACAAAGAGTCATGGATGACTATTAGGCAATGGTCACCAACTGGCCTAGACCACAGAGTCTAAGCAAGATGAGAGGTCATGAAAGAGGAGGGCAGTTTAAAAGCTGGGTAACTGTAGCTGCCTTATTTTGGATCCTTATTTGGAGTCAAACAAACCTTGGTTTAAAAAAAAAAGTCTGATACATGAGATCACTAGAAATTTAATGTTGTGATAATTAATATTTTATTAAATTAGGAATTTTTTAAGCATGATAATACATTGTTTTCTATATATGGGAGTCCTGGTGTGGCATTGTGGGTTAATGTGCCAGACTATAAAGCTGTTTAGACTGTAAGGTCGGAGGTTCAAGCTCACCAGCTGCTCTTTGACCGTATGCAGGGTCGCTATGGGTCGGAACCAATTCGACGGCACTTAACAACAACAACATATTTAAAGGGTCTAATATAGATAGGGAGTCCTGGTGTTGTGCTGTAGGACAAGCACTAGACTGCTAACAAAAAGGACAGCAGTTCAAACCCACCAGCTGTTCCTCAGAAACCCTAGAGGGACACTGTGAGTTGGAACCAACTAGAATGACACTTAATAACAACATTACAGATATTGAGTGATAACGGAATCTCTGTAATGATACTGACAATTCTCTGTGAGAGAAAGCTGTGGCCGTCTATGTCTATACAGATCAGCACCTTAGAAAACTGAGGCGGCAGTTTCACTTGGCCCCACAGGGTCACTATCAATCAGAATCAATATGGTAGCAATGGATTGGGGTTTAGGGTTATAGATATGAGCCCAGGGGTGCAGTGGTTAAGTTCTTGGTTACTAAAAGGTAGGAAGTTTGAACACACCAGTTGGTCCACAGCAGAACAATTACAACCTCAAACACCCTATGGGGGTAGTTCTACTTACTCTGTCACATACGGTTGCTATGCATCAGAATAGACTAAATGGCAATAGGTCTATTATAGGTATATCAGGGTTACACTTCAAAGTAATACAGGAGGTGGAGAAGCAGGTGGGGTAGAGATAAAACAAAACTCACCAGGAATAAGCAGTTTAGATGGCTGATGAATAAGTATATTACTGTTTAGTCTACTTTTGCATATGTTTTAAATTTTTCACAACAAAAATTTAAAACAAGTTGGGGAAAAGTCATATGTAAAGGTCATTTTAAATGGAATTTATGGATATAGCCCTTAATTGTAACTCATACAGATGCCTTCAAAAGTTCATGGAATAACTCTGAGACCAAAAGAACTAGATGGGTGCCTGGATACCAACACCAACTGTTATTGAGGGGATTACAACAGAAGGTCCCAGTCAGAGGAACCCCAGACTATGACCCTTGTTGACCAAGCTTCAGGTCTGGAAAGGAATTCACCTTCGTGACCCAATTTTCAGCCATGCAGTAATGTAAAAAGGAGGGATAACAACACTAGTAAGGTATGCTCACCATGGGAGAGCCAATCATTCAATATCAAAAGGGTGACATTTACTTAAGGACAAAATTGAAAAGGATTAGAAACCAGGGTAGAATGGAAATAGGAACCTCAGGGAGGAAACAGGATAACTATTGTTGAATGGAGGAGACTGCAATCATTGAAATGAAACAAAGTGTATGATTTGTTCAGTGCAAAACTGATGATCTTGTCTGGAATCTTCATTCAATTCATAATAAAAGTTGTTTTTTAAAATGTTCATGGAAAATTCCATTATCTTTTCATTTCATTTTTCCACAAACTTTTTGAAGCCCCCTCGTATCTTAAGATCTGAAAATCTTTAAAATCTGTTCATGGTGGTTGGTGGTAGTGGTAGTGTGCTGTGGAGTCTGTTCCAACTCATAGCGACCATCCATGCAGAGGGTTTCCAAGGCTGTAATTCACTACGGAAGCAGAAAGTCTCACCTTTCTCTCGTAGAATGGCTGGTAGTTTCAAACTGCTGACCTTGAGGTTAGTACCCCAACTCATAATCACTACACTACCACATCGATAAAATACAGAAAGATAATTTATAAATAATCTGCATATTTCCATAAAAACAAAGGCCTAGGGGTTGTGAGGTGAAAGCATGGTATAATTACTATAATACATCAAAAGGTGTGTTACTAGATTTTGCTCCTTACTAAGTTTTCTATTAAGACTAATTTACATGTTGTTAGCAATTATACCTTAAGTGTAAACCAATATAAATTCTCTACATTTAAAGAAATGAATTGTTTTGTTTTAGATAAAATACTACCATTCCATAAGAGCAAGACAAAAATAACACAAATTGAGAAACAAAACCATCTTGATCATCCATAACCTTTCCAATGCTTTCCAGTGAGAAACTCTCCAATATTTACTATTTTACCATTCCAATAGTCCACTTCACAACTTGCCATTCAATTATAAATCCACAGTTAGTTTTTTATGAAAAAATTAATAACAACACACTTAGAAATTAAACTTACTGTTTCTTTCTGTTCTTTTGGAAAAGAAGAAAATAAGTACAGTTCTTATGCTCCAGATGCTATAGAGGAAGCAACAGTCAGAAACAAAAGCCATATTAGGACAGGTGAATTAGAAACATCAAAAATGAAAGCAAATACACATTTCCAGTTAGATTTAAGGTACCCTGTGTCTCCCTTTATAGTTTGAAAATCAAAAAGTACATGTTTCTGTCAGACTACATCAAAAGTCTACCTGTATTTTTAAAGGAAAATTCTAAACCTAAAGTCCAAGAATGTTCTGAGAGTCCCCCTAAAAGTACATATAAAATTGTCTTTGTGTAGATAGTGAATTTCTCTAGAAAGCCCACTGCTTGTATTATTCTCAAAGGGGTCTACAAACTCCTAAAAAGTTAATATTAATATCATAGAATCTCTTCTTACAAAGTAAGCATTTGTCTATTTCCATACATAAGTGAAAAGCACATTTTGCAAACCCAGAGTATTATACAAATATAATTTACTAGTCCTTCCCTGTAATTTAAGATGTGGGGGGATGCATGTGGGTAGAAATTTTCTTTACTCAGTGGATACGCTGTTGAGGTGGGATGGAGAAACCTTACCTTCAAATGAATATTTGGTAAGTAAACTTAGCTAAATATGTCCTTGACTAAATATGTCCAAACACTCTATGACAATATTTCTTTAGGCCTTACATTAGTAAGATATCAAATGACATTAAAATAACTAAAATAAATTCAAATGATCCTAAACACATACTTATCAAGATTAGCTCTTAAATTCAATGCAAATATGATAGGTCTTCAAAAGGTTCATAGAAAAATTCCATTATCCACTTTTTCCATCAACTTTGTGAAGCCCCCTCATGTAGCAAAATACCTCTTCTTACAGAACATGGCAGAAATAAGTATGCAAACATTACCTGTCATTTCAAAAAAGAAATGCATTGTATCAGAATATAAATTTAGATAATAAGTCATAAAAATGAGTTATTCACTCTGAAGTAGATTGGTGTTGTCGGTTCTGACCCACAGCGACCCTGTACAGGGTTTTCAAGGAACAGCTGGTGAGTTTGAACCGCAAAACTTGTGGTTGGAGCCACACCAGGACTTTGAAGTATATGCATTGCATATTCTTGGTATAAAAAGAATAAAAAATAGCAGTTTTTTTTAAAACTCATTCTTTAAGAAACAAAAAGGGTCTGTAAACAGCTAAATACAAAAAATAAAAATAAACAAATAATGAGGCAATCATCATCAATACAAAGAAAAGAATCCTAAGAAAGTAAAAATTAAAAGACTCCTAACTACTAGTATTACAAACACACTCGACCATAAGGCCAGTTTGAACTGTAAAGTCAGCAGTTCAAACTCACCAGCCACTCCTCAGAAACCCTACACAGGATCACTATGAGTCAGAACTGACTTGACAGTATTTAACAACAACTACTACTACTATTACAAACAACACTACAGAAATCATTTCAAAACTGCAAAATTAGAAAGAGATAGGTAGATAGATATGTTGTTGTTAATTGCTATCAAGTTGGTTTCAACTCATAACAATCCAAGGAGAGCCTCATCTTTCTCCCTCAGAGTAGCTGGTGGGTTGGAATCGCTTACTTGTGGCTCACAGTCCAGTGCTTATCCTACAACCACTGCACCCCGTGTGTGTGTGTGTGTGTGTGTGTGTGTGTATACACATATAGTACATTTTGAAGCAAAATTAACTCCGGAAGAGGTAGGAAACCTAAAATATTAACTACTATTTGTCAAGAGCTATCCTCTAAAAAAAAGCATCAAGCTCAAAAATTTTCAAAGGGATTTCTATCCAACCTATAAAAGACAGATAATGCCAGTACTATTTAAACTATTTCAGAGAACTGATATATAATCAAATGATACTAACAACAAACTTATTAAGTAGGAAAATATATAAAACACTACAAATATTTTTATAAAAGGACTAAAACACTGAAGGTAAAATTTCTCCTGCCTAGAATTCAAGTATGATTCACTATTTAATATCAAAATATGTAAGATTAAAAAATCATATGGTTACCACCATACATGATAAAAAGGTATTTAACAATATACAGTAAATGTGTTTACTAAACATAAAAATTTAATGAGTAGCTACAAATTTCTTAACATGATAAAATATATATCTCACCCAGAAGCCAGAGTAATACTCAGTGGAAACCATTAGACACATTCCCAAAGAACAAGTTAAGGCTGTCCACCATTTTCTTTGTAATTAACAATAACCTGGAGGTCTAGTCAACACAATTAACCAAGAGAAAAAAATCAGTGGCAAAACATCTAAAAAGAAGTGGTAAAATTATTGCTATTTTCCAATGATATAATTCAGCTGTAAATTTTCCAAGAACCAATTTAAAAAAAAAATAGAAATAATCATTATTGTAACTGAATATAAAAACAGTATAAAGAAAACTAATGTTTCATATATATAATCAGTTTTAAGATATACTAAAATCCCTTTTATTCACATTCACCAAAGCAAAGCCTCATCTTTCCCCCCGAGCAGCTGGTGGACATGAGCCACAGACCTTGTGGTTTGCAGTCAGTGCTTATCATATGGAGCCACTGTGCTCAAACACTGTCCAGCGGCTTCCATAGAAAATCACAAATGGGCACTAGCAGGAAATATCTGGAACCTCCATATAACAACCACTTATGAGATGGTAAAACATTTGAGTTCCTTATTATTCAGTGTTTTACTATACTCAAACTAAAATTACTAAAAGTCAAAATATAGTGGAATAACTAAAACTCAATCAATTAATAAAACCTTCTTCATGTTTACTTAGACTATTACCTAAATTTCTGGTCTTTCACCAACCTTCACATGTAGAACTCTTTACCTATCAATCCTCTGTCAAACTTGTGTTCCCTTTCCAATATCATATTGTTATTGTTGTTGTTAAGCGCCGTCAAGTTGGTTCCAACTCATAGCGACCCTTTCTGGGGGTTTCCAAGGAGTGGCTGGTGTGTTTGAACCGCCACCTTGCGGTTAGCAGTCCAAGGTAACTACGGTGCCACACCAGGACTCCTTTCTAACAAAGAAGCCCTATCAACTTTACAAAAATGTTCTAAGTGAGATTTTGCAATATATAAGCTAAAAGTAAAATAAAATACAGGTTGACCTTCACACACACCCCCCCCATTTTATCTAACCACTGTAAGCTTTAGCAAGAATTCCCAGTCAAACAGTCAGGCAAACTAACCACAATAATTTATCCTGGTGTAAGGAAGAATCTAGGAATCAGTTTGTATGTATGTGTATGTTTGCATTTTTGTTTGTCTCTCTGTTTTACATATGTGAGGGAACATCAAAAAGTTCATGGAAAAATGAAACTAAAAGACAATGCATTTTTCCACTAACTTTCTGAAACCGCCTCATAATTCTATACCATTTTCCCAGTTGATTCTGACATATATGAAATTCATTTTCTACTTTATTTCTGTATTCTCAAGCATCTTTCTTTTGTCTAGGTGTCTATACCAAGCTGTTTTAACTCATTAAGTGTTATAATGCATTTAATGCCTGGTAGATGTCTGCTTCTCATTGTTCTGCTTTTTCAGAATTTTCCTGATTATTCTTAGATGCTTATTTCTCTATTTAAAATTAGAGAATAAATATGGCTAGATATATTTAATATTATTCATAGTTTTAATGTGATCATAGTCTTTTAAATTAATCTAGGGAGAACTGATCTCTTTACAGTACTACCTTCCCACTCAAGAATAGCATTTGTCTCTTAATTAAAGCTTCTTCTATATCAGTACATCATTTTTCATTATAAAATATCCACCAGGATGCTAATGGAACAGCAAGATTGTGGTTCTTATATACTCTTCAAACCCAGAACTGAACTTACCCCCCAGGGATCAACTCTTAACCAAACACTAAACAGGTTTATAAAATGAATAATAATAGGAGGGAGCAATGTACCCCAAAACAAAGTTCAGAAGGCAGGAAGGGGAGGACAGGATGGATGGGATGGGAACCCTGGGAGGAAGTGGGAAGAGTGCTGCTGTACTGAATGAAACAAATGTGCAATCAATGAAACAAAATGTGAATCAAGTGCTCAATGGAAAACTAACCTGCTTTGCACAGATTTTCCCAGACTACAAATAAATAAAATGATTTATATGATTATACTGATGTTACAAGCAATGACATTTATAAAAAGATTTTTATCTGCCAATGCTGAGTAAAAATTTTCTTGAGTAAATATTAAGAGATGCCCAAATACCTTCTTTAAAAGTCAACTATAATTGATTAAAAATATTTTGTATCCTTATTATACTACAGTAAAGCAAACATTTACCTTTCTTCTAAAGGATTCAAATTATGTTTATCAACCTTCTAGCTGGATTAGTAGAAATATCAAATATTGTCAGTGGGAGGGATTATGAGGAAGCATAAAAATTGTATGTTGTTGTTGTTGTTGTTGTTAAGGGTTGTCGAGTCAGTTCTGACTCAGTGACCTTGTGGTTCAAATTGATTTTGCAGTCTAGCGCATTATCCCACAGTGCCACACCAAGAGCCTTATAATCAAATGTATAGAAGCCTTATAATCAAGCAGCTTTCAATTCTACTATATAAAAAAAGAACACCACCACACAGAAACAATCAATGTTCTTCAGTTCCCTCATAACCCATTTTACAAGGCAAAACAAACAGCAGGAAATACAGCTAACTTCTCTGGGGGGAAATATTTTATAGTTGCTCTCTGAAATGATCTTAGAGAGATGGAATTTTTAGGAAATCTTAATTTCTAAGAATATAACATACAGATGGCAACGTTGTGGGAAGACTAGAACTCTTACATACTGCTGGTGGGACTGTAAAATGATACAACCACAATAGTACGGTGTTTCCTCAAATCTAGAAGTAGAAACATCATTGCTGTTGTTGTTAGTGCTGCCAAGTCGGCTCTGACCCACAACAATCATTTACAGGCTTTCCAAAGAGTGGCAGCAGGTTTGAACCTCCAACCTTGCAGTTAGCAGTCCAGTGTTTATCCTACAGTGCCATACCAAGACCATATGATTCAGCAACCCCACTCCTAGGTATACAAATACATACTAAACAAATAAGAACAGTAATATGAATAAACATGCACACCCACGTTAATTGCAGCATTATTCACAATAGCAAAAACAATGTTGTAAGTGTCCATCAACAGATGAACAACATATGGTATGTACATGCAATGGAATACTCGGCAAAGCTAAAGAGTAACGATGAGTATGCAAAAATCTTAGAACATGAATGAATCTAGAGGACATTATTCTGAGTGAAATAGATCAGGACAAATATTGTATAATATCACTTTAATAAAACTCAAGAAAGCAACTTTTTTTATGTTTACCAATGAAAACAGGGGGACAGTCAAAGAATCACTTACTAGATAGTACCCATGTTAATTTCTATAAAAAGAAAGGCAATTCAAAATACATGGGGGGAAGTCAACCACCAAGGTCAAGGACACTGACAGGTATATA
>NW_006408612.1:7563806-7570766 GCF_000296735.1 Chrysochloris asiatica
GTTAACTCTACTTTGAGGAGGTAGTTCTTCCCCAGTCATATTCTGAGTGCCTTTCAACCTGCGGAGCTCATCTTCCGGCACTATATCTGATAATATTCTGATGCTCTTCATCAGGTTTTAATATTCAATATTGTGCTGCTATCTGACAGTAATCCACTGCTATTCATAAGGTTTTCAATGACTAAATGTTCTGAAGTAGTCCATCTCTCCTTCCTAGTCTGTCTTATCTGGAAGCTCAGCTGAAACCTGTCCACCATGGTGACCCTGCTGGTATTTCAAAGACTGGTGGCATAGCTCCCAGAATCACAGAAACACACAAACCACCACAGCACAACAAACTAACAGACAAGTGGTGGGTCCTAACCATAGCCCTAACAATAAATGAAGTCCTAGGCCTCGCCAAGACCTGGACATACTCCCAACCCTAGCCTTCACGCCTTGTTTCTATGCACTGCCCACTCCCCTGCTCCAAAAAAAAAAAAAAACTAAGTAAAAAAGACCAACAGCCTAAGGCTGATTCCTATGAGGCAGAAGGCAGGCATATCAACACCAACCAAAGTTGTTACCAATTCTAACACCAACTGTCTCTCTCATGGCAGTCTCTACTCTAATGCTGGTTGAAGAATTCATTGCAACGGCCACAAAGAACACACAAATAAGTCAGGACCGGACCTTCTGTAAAGCAGACTGGCTTGTTTCTGTGAACTTTATGAACTGCAGACACATAAGAGGGAACCCCTCCCCCCCTTTCTCCTTTCACTTGTCTGGAATCTCAGTTTCCTTCAGCCCCCTCCATTCCAACAGCAGGAAGACTGAAACCAGGATAAATCGAAGTCTGATTCCAGCAACAAATCTTCTCACCTCCAGGAAGCCACATGTCATGAAAACCCTACTGTCTCCTGGGTATGCAGTTTATTAGACAAGGTTACAATTCAGAATCAAGAATGACTAAGGATACCTTCCTTCAGTCAGAACAGTCTCTTCTCAGCAGTGCCCACCCTCAGACCTCTCCCTAGATGTTAGCCCCTCTAGCCACTTAGGCCTCTTGAGCATGCCCAACCTCTGCCCTATCCAGTAAAAAGAATTTGGGTAACATGGAATGCAGAGACAACAGCTATGTTTAGCAAATATCAGATAGATTTATTTCTAAGCTTTATAATCAATGTAAGCACTGATGAGTAAAGCAATAGATTTTATATTGTTCTTTCTACCATTAACTCTTAAAGTAAATTCTGGTTTAACCTCAAAATTGTTGTTTCTTAAGGAAATAAGTTTAAAAATGAGTTTGGGCAATAGTTCACATTCCTACAAAAGAGAAGGTGCTGGGTAAGCTTTCTCTCTATTTACTACAATATTGATTTTCACATTGTTGTATTTTATTTCATGTTTTGATAGTCATCAATCAGAAAGATAATTCTATTCTTTGTTGGTTAAGTCTATGCTTCCAAAGGCAAAGAGCTCTCTGAAATAGAAGCTGCAATAGTTGAGAACCAGGTCACAAATGTGAATGAGGTAAACTGAGAAATGGCTCTAAAGCTGAACAAGTGAAGAAATACTAGATGCCAAACAGTGAGAAAGAAACAAAAAAACCTCCATACTCAAAACAATGGAATGACTGAACCGAAGCAGAAGAAATAACACACATTCTTAGATTTTCTACTTTTAATGACAATTAACATATATCTGCCCCCCCCAAAAAAATAGAACTTACAATTCATAATAGAAGATCCAGTGTATCTCAATTTGTGAACTACCCATTAGAATTCACATAATACCTCAGCATACATTCTTTTGCAACTATATAGGATTACTTAATAATCAAAAAATCAATTTCTATACGGAGATGGGAACCAAGCAGTTATTTAAAAAAAAAGATTTTAAAACATTTAAATCAACTAAACATCTCACACTTACTCTTTTTCTAAATTTATTTTCTCTATTCTTTTTATGCAAAAATAGAAGGGAACAAAGAAAACACAAGGTTAAGTGTTATAAAACCAACTGCTACATCTGGGATAAAGAACATTACAAATGATTTTTTAAAAGACACATAAAAAAGAAATTGGCAGAAACAATTTGGTATCATGCATACACTAAAAATTTTCATCTCCTCCATATCTACATATAAAGATAAAATTTTTTGAGCTTTTCTGAAAGGTATCACATTAGAAGGTTCCGGATAAAGTGGAGTGGGAAAAAGCATGGAACAAAACCCAAAATTATTAAAAAGAAAAAACAGAGCAGGCTTACTGGTCAGAAAAAGACTGGAGGAACGTGAAGCTATGGCCCTCAACCACCCTTCAGGCATGGGAAGGAACCGTTTTCTTCCCCAATTTTCAGGCAAGTAGTCGTTAGGTATACAGGGGGATACAACTCTGGTGAGGTCAATCACAAGTGGAATTACTGTTACTGCATGGAAGGGACTGCAATCATTGAGATGAAGCAAAGTGTTTATGATTTGTTGAATATAAAACTGATGATCTAGTCTGTAAACCTTCACTCAATTCACAAGAAACAGCTTTAAAAAAATTTTTTGGAGCTTTATGAATTCCAGTTTGAAAATATCCTATGTACTAAAATAAAAACTAAGCCCCCAAAAATAGTTCCAGAGAAAAAGATCCTACTCCTACTAAGTATCCAAAAAAAAAAAAAAAATCTAAGTATCACTTCTGATCTGTCCTTTTCCCTTAACTCCATTTGCTCTAAAACTCATTTCTTCATCTCCACTGTACTAGAGTGTTGTTGTTGTTGTTGTTGTTGCTAGGTGCTGTGCAGTTGGTTCTAACTTATAGCAACTCTATGCACAAAAGAAAAAACACAGCCCAGTCCTGTGCCATCCTCACAAATGTTGCTATGTTGGAGCCCACTGTTAGTGCCACTGTATCCACCTTTCTCCTTGGGGGTCTTCTTTTTCACTGACCCAACACTTTACCAGGCATGATGTCCTTCACCAGGGACTGGTTCCTCCTGACAATATATCCAAAGTACGAGAGGGGAAGTCTCGCCATCCTCACTTTTAAGGAGCATTCTGGTTGTACTTCTTCTGAGACAGATTTGTTTGTTCTTCTAGCAGCCCCAGTCCACAGTTCTTTCAATATTTTTCTCCCAACAACATAATTCAAATGCATTGATTCTTCTCTGGTCTTTCTTATTCATTATCCAAAATTCACATCCATATGAGACAACTGAAAATGCCACTAAGCACACCTTAGTCTTCAAAGTGACATCTTTGGTCATTAACACTTTAAAGATGTGTTTTGCAGCAGCCTCTGAAATCTAACTGCTGTTTCATGAGCATTGATTGTGGATCCATGCAAAATGAAATCTTTAAAAACTTTAATCATTTCTAAACTGATCATGATGTTATTTACTGGTCTAGTTGTAAGCAGTGTCATTTTCTTTACATTAAGATGTAATCCATATTGAAGGCTATAGGTTTTATCTTCATCAGTAAGAATTTCAAGTCCTCTTCATTTCCAGTAAGCAAGGTCGTGTCATCCACATATCTCAAGTTGTTAAAAACTCTTCCTCCAATCCTGTTGTCAAGTTCTTCTTCATATAATCCAGCTTCTCAGATTATTTATCAGTGTACAAATTGAAAACATATGGTGAAAGGATACTATGCTGATGCATACCTTTTCTGATTTTAAACCACTCAATATCCTCTTGTTCTGTTTGAAAAACTGCCTCTTGGTCTACGTACATGTTCCTCATGAACACAATTGAATGTTCTGGAATACCCGTTGTTTCCAGTGTTATCTAGTCTGTTATGAGCCACATTGTTGAATGCCTGTGCATTGTCAAAGTACAAGTAAACTTCTTTCTGGTATTCTCTGCTTTCAGCCAAGATCCATCTGATTGAGGTAGAATTACCATTAATATTTTGGGGATAATACCTTCATATTTCTCTCTATGGGTTGTGATTTCATATACATATACAAATCAATTATTTCCAGCTGTTTCTATCTCAGACTCCAGTTCTTAACTCAAATACCATCTACTCAAAAGGGGCCTTCTAGGTCATCTTAAAATAGCCTATTCCACTCTATCATATCACTCTCTTTCCTTTCTTCACTGCACTTACCCCTCTATAAATTAACTATGCTGTTTGTTCCCTTGTATCTTATTTTTATCTCTCTAACCCAAGCAAAATGTACGTTTCATGAGGACGGAGATCTTGTCATTACTTTCTCCATCACTGGTAATACTGTAGGATCAGCACTGGACTGCTAACAAGATCTGTGGTTCGAAACCACCAGCCACTCCTTGGAGACCCTATACACGGTTGCTATGAATCAAAACCAACTGGATGGCACTTAACAACTTCTAGCACAATACCAAACAGAATGCAGGTGCAATGATGCCTCCAGTTGTTGTTGTTAGATGCTGTTGTTGTTGTTAGATGCTGTTGAATGGGTTCCAACTCATAGCAACTATATAGGGTTTCCAAGGAGCAGTTTGGTGGGTCTGAGCGCTGATCTCACAGCATCACACAAGATGCCAAATTCAAAAATTTTAATCTCCCATTCACGTTTATTTCCTGAATGTGGAACAAAACTCAAAATTATTTTTAAAAAAGACCAAGCTTACTGATCAGAAAGAGACTGAAGTATCCTGAGAATATAGTCATCAACCACCCTTCAGGTCTGGAAAGGAACTCACCCTTGAGGCTCAATTATCAGTCAAGCAGTTGATAAATATACAGGAGGGTCAAAAACACTAGTAAGGTATGCTCACCGTGAAATGGTTAATCATTCAATATCAAAAGGGTACCATTAGCTAAGGACAAACTTGAGAATGGATGGGAGGGTAGGTGGACTGGAAATAGGAATCACAGGGAGGAAGAAGGATAACTGTCGTTGCCTGAAAGGGATTGCAATCACTGAAATGAAACAAAGTGCATGATTTGTATATAAAACTGATGAACTTGTCTGTAAAGCTTCAAGTCAATTCACAATAAAACGTTTTTTCCTGAGCTTCAGACCACATTTGACCTTCTACCTGGCAACTCCATCTGGATAACACACAGGTTATTTTAGTCTCAAGGGGACACCAAATTTCCTGTTTCTCAAATTGCTCACTATTTCCAAGAATGACACAACATCAGCCAAAATTTCCCAAGCCAAACAAAAGTTTTATCCTCCATACATGCACTTCCTTTCTCTCCACATTCAATTCAATTTCTCTTCCATCAGTTCCTGGAGCTCTGTTTTTCACTAATGCTTTCAGTACTGCTTGGACTTCTTTCCTCAGTACCATCGGTTATTGATCTTGTGCTTCTCTTGAAATGATTGAAAATGGGCCATTTCTTTTTTATACAGAGTATCTTCATATTACTTCAATTCTACCTAATCTACTTCATTCCTCCTCACCTATTCCTGTTCCTCTTTTCAACCATCATCACCACGCAAGTAAAATCATCATCTATCACTTCTCACCTAGACAACTATAACCGAACTTGTTGCCTAGATCTATTATTATTCCTCTCTAATTTATTCCCCATGTTGTACCTTTTCTGTTGTTAGGTGCCGTCGAGTCCATTCAGACTCATAAAGACCCCTTGCACAATAGAATAAACCACTATCTGACCCTGTCCCATCCTCACAATTGTTATGCTTGAACCCAGTGCTACTATCACTATGTCAATCCATCTCCTTGGGGTTCTCTCTCTTTTTCACTGACCCTCCACTTTACCAAGCATGATGTCCTTCTCCAGGAACTGGTCCCTCCTAATAACATGTCCAAAGTATAAGGGACAAGTCTCGCCATCTTCACTTCTAAGGAACATTCTGATTGTACTTCTTCCAACACAGATTTGCTGTTCTTCTGGCAGTCCATGGTACTTTTAACATTCTTCTCTAACACCATAACTCAAATGCATCAGTTCTATATCTTCTTTATTCATTGTCCAACTTTCACATGCATATGAGGCAACTGAAAATAACATGTTTTGGGTCAGGAACATTTTAGTCTTCAAACTGAGATTTTTGTACGTCTTTTGCAACTGATTTGTCCAATGCAATGTTTCATTTGATTTCTTAATTGCTGCTTACATGTGTGCTCACTGTGGATTCAAGCAAAAGGTAGTCTTTGACAACTTCAATATTTTCTCCATTTATCATGATGTTATTTGTTGGTCCAATTGTACCTTTGTTTTCTTTACACTGAAAACTACAGTCATTGATCTTCATCAGTAATTAAACATTTTAAGTCCACCTTTCTTTCAGGAAGCAAGGTTGTATTATCTTTATATCTCAAGTTGTTAATGACTCTTCTTCCAATCCTGATGCCATGTTCTTCTTCATATAATCCAGTTTCTGGAATTATTTGCTCAGCATACAGACTGAATAAGTATGATGAAAGGATGAAACCCCAACCCACACCTCTCCCGATTTGAAACCATATTCAATATCCATTTATTCTGTTCTAAAAACTGCCTTTTGGTGTATGTACAGGTCCCTTATGAGCACAAATTAATGTTCTGGAATACCCATTCTCCATGCTGTTATTCATAGTTTGTCATGATCCACACAGTCGAAAACCTCTGTGTAGTCCATGAAGAACAAGTAAACATCTTTCTGGTATTCTCTGCGTTCAGCCATGATCCATCTTATGTCAGCAAGTGATATCCCAAGTTCCACATTCACTTCCAAATCCAATTTGAATTTCTGACAGTTTCCTGTGGATGTACTGTTGTAACTCTTTTAGAATTATCTTAAGCAAAATTTTTCTTGCATGTGATGAATATTGGATCACCTCTTCGGAATGAGTACAAACATGGCTCCATTCAAATCATTAGGCCAGGTAGTTATCTTCCAAATTTCTTGGCCTAAATGATTTCTTGACCTCCAGTGCCTTATCAGTCTACTGAAAGTTTTTAATTTCTCTTCCATCAGTTCCTGGAGCTCTGTTTTTCACTAATGCTTTCAGTACTGCTTGGACTTCTTTCCTCAGTACCAT
>NW_006408612.1:7570866-7571743 GCF_000296735.1 Chrysochloris asiatica
TATATATATATATATATATATATTTGGATGAGACAAAAAACTCATAGAGAATATTATTGCCCACGAGCTATTGGAAGAAAACTTCCCTAACATCACAAAAGATGAGAAGATGTCTTTTTAAGAAGTTGAATGAACTCTAAACAAGAGAAACTCCAATAGAAAAACACCAAGACATATTATATCAAACTTTTCAAAACCACAGAGAAAGAAAGACTCCTGAGAGTAGCTCAGGAAAACTGGAAAGTTACCTACAAAGGAGAACTAGTAAGAGTAAACTCTGATTTCTCAGAAGAAACTATGCAGGCAAGAGGACAATGAAATGATATACATAAAACTCTTAAAAAATTGCCAACCATGAATAATATATTCAGCAAAACAAATATGATGGCAAAATTAGGTCATTTTCAAACAAACCGAAATTAAAAGAATTTGTAAAAACCAGACCAATCTTACAAAAATACTAAAAGGAGTTATTTGGGCAGAAAACCAACAACAATCGAAGACTAACAAACATGACAATATCACCTAGACTTAACCCAGATATAGAAGTATGCAAAGTAACACACACCTAGAAGACTGAACAAGAGATATGGTTGCAACAACAATAAAAAAAAATTAAAAAAAAACACCAAAAACCCATAAAATGAAAAGAGGGAATAATCCATCTACAAAAACTCCAAATGAAAAGGAAATCAAATAGATTTCAATCAACAAATGAAAATAAATCTAACAGAGAACTTTCAGAGTTTAAACCCGGATTCAAAGGAGGATGTGGAATGAGGGATATCATTGATGATGTCTGATGGATCTTGGCTAAAAGCAGAAAACAACAGAAAGACGTTTGCCTGTGCTTTATTGACTACACAAAGGCTTTTGA
>NW_006408612.1:7573587-7576179 GCF_000296735.1 Chrysochloris asiatica
GGTTATTGATCTTGTGCTTCTCTTGAAATGACTGAAAATGGGCCATTTCTTTTTTATACAGAGGCTCTGTGTATTCCTTCCATCTTCCTTTGATGTTTTCTGCATCATTCAATATTTTGCCCATAAAATCTTTCAATATTGCAAGTCGAGGCTTGAATCTTTTCTTCAGTTCTTTCAACTTAAGAAATGTTGAGCATGTTTCTTCCCTTCTGGTTTTCTAATTCCAGATCTTTGCACATTTCATTATAATACTTGACTCTGTCTTCCTGAGCTCCCTTTGAAATGTTCTGTTTAGCTCTTTGATTTTCTCATTTCTTCAATTCGCTTTAGCTTCTCTATACTCAAGAGTAAGTTTCAGAGTCTCTTCTGACACCCATTGTCTATTCTTTTTTTGCTGTCTCTTTAATAACCTTTTGCTTTCTATCTATATGATGTTCTTTATGTCACCCTACAACACTCTGGTCTTCAGTCATTAGTGTCTAATATACCAAATCTGTTCATGAGACGGTCTCTAAATTCAAGTGGAATATATTCAAGGTAATATTTTGGCTCTCTTGAAGTTGTTTTCATTTTTTTCAGCTTCAGCCTGAACTTACAGATGAATAATTGATGATGGTGTGTTCTATAGTCAAGCCTTGGTCTTGTTTTGGATGACAATATTGAGCTTTTCCATCGTCTCTTCCAACAGATGTAATCAATTTGATTCCTATGTATTCCATCTGGTGAGGTCCACATGTATAGTTTTATACTGTTGTTGTTGTTTTTTAAATGTATTTGCAACGATAAGTTGTTGGTCTTGCAAAATCCTACAGTGCAATCTCCAGCACCATTTTTATCACCAAGGTCATCTTTTCCAACTATTGATCCTTCCTCTTTATTTCTAACCTTTGTGTTCCAATCTCAGTAAGTATCAATGCATCTTGATTGCATGTTTGATCAACTTTAGACTGAAGCATCCAGCTGATAAGAAGAGAGGACATATGCATAAGAACACCCACACTTGCAGATAATACTCACTTGACCTGGCTTCAATGACTAGATGATCAGAGCTCAAGTAGAAGAAAGAAGAGGGGAAAAAAGAGTAATCTGATACAATTTGATGAACTTGACCTATACCTATGGATGCAGTAGCTCAAAAGGGAAAAAATCCTTACAGCAAGGATCATTCCCACCCCCTCCATACACAGAATAGACAGGAATAGGCAACTTGGACATTGGCTACCCAAAATGGGGGGGGCTACAAAGGCAAGAAGTGACTGGCTTACATGCTTCCAAGAGGGAACTTGGATTCAGAGGGCGTGAAGGAAGGTAGAATCTCCACTGAGTAGTATCCAACCTTGTAGTTCAAATGAATTTGCAGTCTGGTACATTAACCCACAGCGCCACACCAGGACTCCCATGGTCACCCTGCTAGTATTTAAAATACTGGTGGCATAGCTTCCAGCATCACAGTATCACACAAACCACCACAGTACAACAAACTGACAGACAAATGGTGAATGAAGCAACTTAGGTGGCATTTTCAAAACACAAATCTAATCATGGCATACTCTTTCTTAAAAATCTTCAATGATGACAATAAAGATAGGAGAAACCAAATAAAACAGACACAGAGGGAAATTCTGGTGTCCTACATGTATACTTCAGAAGAAGGGTTAGAGAGGTGGATTAAG
This sequence comes from Chrysochloris asiatica, assembly GCF_000296735.1. Classification (NCBI taxonomy): domain Eukaryota; kingdom Metazoa; phylum Chordata; class Mammalia; order Afrosoricida; family Chrysochloridae; genus Chrysochloris; species Chrysochloris asiatica. The sequence continues at coordinate 7,575,261 of NW_006408612.1, forward strand.
GGCTTGCAAGGAGGAGAGGCCAATCAGAGATGGTGAGAGAAGGAGACTGACTGCTGAACAGCTGGTCAGACTCAGCCTGAGCATCTTGTAAGCAGCTATGGAAACAGAGGGAGGCCTGTCAGAGAAGATCTCAGAAATGGACAATACCTTAAAAGGACAAAGGAGAAGATTCAAAGTAACAAATTAGTGGCCTTGAAGATAAATCTCTCAATGCTAGTATGCTAGAAGAACAATCAGAAAAAAGAATGAAAAAAATCAGAAGAAATCCTAAAAGTTATATGGGACACCATGGAGAGGAACACTCTATAGGCAGCTGGAATTCCAAAACAGAAAAGGACAATAAAAAACACAGCAAAAATAGTCTAAGAGTTATTGGAAGAAAACTTCTCTAACATCAAAAAAGTCTAGATGATAAGCATACAATAAGCTGAACAAACCACCAACAGGATAGATCCCAAAAGAAAATCACTAAGACATATCATAATCAAACTTTCCAAAATCAAAGACAAGAAAATAATCCTAATAGCAGCTTCAGGAAAAATAAAAAGTTAGACCTACAAAGCAGAACAAATAAGACTAAGCTCTGATTTTTCAACACAAACTATGTAGACAAGAAAGCAATGAGCTGTCAACCTGCAGATGAGAAAGAGAAGCAGAAGGGCTGGCTGGTAGTGAGACCTGGAAACTCCTGAACCCATGGACAAGGACAGAGCCACAGAGGGCCACAGCTGATATGAAATGAGCGGAAACACAAAAGAACACTCAAACTTGCAGATAGCACCCATTTCACCTAGCTTCAATGTCTTGATGATGATGATCAGAACTCGACTAGAGGAAGATAAAAAAAATTTGATAAAAGAAATGTAAATTGCTACAATTTGATGAACTTGACCTATACTTAAGGAGGTTGTTGTTATTG
>NW_006408612.1:7577149-7579007 GCF_000296735.1 Chrysochloris asiatica
GTCTAGGTACAGATTTCTTAGAAGTACAATTAAGTGTTCTGGAATACTCATACTTCTCAATGTTGTCCATAGCTTGTCATGATCCACACAATCGAAAGGAGGTAGTAGCTCAAAATACCAACTAAAAGAGAAGGAATCTTCATATCAAGAATCCATCTTATCCCCTCTGTACACAGGGTTGATAGAACAGGCAACTTAGACATTGGCTACCTAAAATAGGGGGCAATAAAGACATGAAGTGACTGGCTTACAAATTTTCATGAGGCAGTTAAGTTTTAAAGTATGCAGGGGAAAGAAGAAGCCCCAATGAATAATTTTCATCTTTATTTTCATCTTGTCTAGATGGGTATGGTGAAAGGAGATAGGAATAAGATTCTTATGATTCAATAGTAATTGTTATCATGACTAATTGCAATTGTCACAACTGTAAAGGTAGAAATTTTGTAACAGAAAGGGGGAAGTAGTTAATCTCACAGTCCAGGAACAAAGGACCATAGGACCATCAAGGGAGAAGAGCACGAGCGGAATGTGGGACTCTATCCAAAGAAGCAATGACAGAGATGGAGGCAGAGATGATGACATGGAGAGATAGACAGCTGAGGACTCCAGACTCATGGAAAAAGAAAGGCTGTGTACTGGCAGCCAGGAAGCAGGATTGCAGAATGGGCCCTTAGATTGTTTTAATGATTATATATTCCTGAGTGTTTCTGTGTACCTTAAAAATACACACAGAGGACAGAGGAAATAGAAGCAAATACTGTTGAATGATGATGCATGGAGAGGACTGTAATCATTGCAATGAAATGAAATATGATAGGATGAGAGTAAAACCAATGTTCTCCCATGTGATAGAGTTTTATTACTCAATTCACAATAAAAACTTTAAAAAAAAAAAAAAAGAGAGAAAAGGTAATAAAATGACATATACAAAATTCTGGAAGAAAAAAATTGCCAACCAAGAAACACATACCCTGCAAAGCTCAAATATGACAGTAAAATTAGGACATTTCCTGATAAACAGAAATAAAAGGAATTTGTAATGGCCAGGCCAACTTTACCAAAAAATGCTAACGGGTGTTGCAAAATCCATGTCGAGACCAGGTCTGACTTCCACTGGCTTCACAAGGGGTAAAGAGAATCAAATTCCAAAGTAGCCCATGGCCAATTTCTATGAAACTGAGGTTGAACATGTTTCCACCCTACAACCTTCTTTACCGTATTCTTACACCAACCAACTCTCCCAAGCACTCTCTTCATCACACCTAGGTTTGACAAGGCATTGTAATCGCCACACAGAACTCATAACGATACTCAAGGGAAGGGAAGTGAATAGCGTACCATCAAAACCAACTCAGGAAGCAGCAGTTCTCCAGGTAGGAACATCTCTTGTCTGCCATACTGCTGGCACACCTCACTCTTGTCTTCAGCCTCTCAGCCATGAGGCCCTTGGCCTCTACCCTGATCAGCAAGTATTACAAAGTTCTTTTAGCCAATCTGTAAATGCCCAAAGGGCACATTCTACAGGGCAGTCTCCTTTCCATAGGCACCCAACTTTACTCAGTCCGTGGGTCTAAAGCCCACAGTTGTTCTGTCATTCCATGTTACCGTCTCTGCTGTCACCACTTTTCTAGGTAGGGATCTCATGCTCACTCATGATCTTCCTTCTTGATGGTCCAGGAATCATCCATTCCTATTTCTGAGATGGTTCCTTTTAAATCTAGCTGGAGGGCAAAACTAACCAATTATAGCATTAGAGTCTTGTATGCCTTATTTTCTTCTTCATTCAGTATTTTGCCAATAGAGTCCTTCAACACAACAAGCCAAGGTTTGAATTTTTTCTTCAGTTCCCTCAGCTTGA
>NW_006408612.1:7579897-7599654 GCF_000296735.1 Chrysochloris asiatica
AGAGTGCTCTTTAGAAGCCAGGATGGCCAGACTTCGTCTCTCACACTTTGGACATATTGTCAAGGGGGGACCAGTCACTGGAGAAGGATATCATGTTTGGTAAAGTGGAAGGTTGGAGAAAAAAAGAAGACCCCCCCAGAGAGATGGATTGGCACAGTGGCGCATCAAGGGGCTCAAACATAGCAATGATTCTGAGATTGGTCCAAGACCAGGCAGTAATTTAATCTGTTGTGCATAAGGGTCACTATGAGTTGGTACCGACTGGATGGCACCTGAAAGCAACAACAATACTTCATTTGTATGGTTCAGACCCAATTACTTGGTGGGAATTAAGACACTGACAAAGCAGATGGGAGAGAAATTAGGCAGGTTTGCATGGGCTAAGTGGGACAGAGGTAAATAATGACGTATGCACAACCTTGGAACAACAGGGATCTGGGATACAGGGATTGAGACATGGTTGGTATGGAGAAAAGGTGGGAAATAATATTAAGATGCTTGGCTGTCTTCTGAATCTTGGTTTCTCTGGCATACCATTATAAAATAGACACTTGAGGGGGAGAGAAAGGACTAGCCAGAAATATCACCATAAAAAGCTTGTAAGTCCATCTTCTGCCTATAACTGATTGGAATACCTAAAATGGGGCTACAATGTGCCCAGTGAAGGAGGCTTCCTGCAGAGCCTCTGCATTATATAAGACCATAGGTGGAATCCTGAAACATATCCATAATCTTCTGAGGTGGGAAATTTCCACTTGAAAGGACAAGAAGACCAGCCTAAGGTGGTGAGAACAACAGAAGATACTTCTTGAAAGAAAGACCAACAGGAAAAATACAAAATAATATAGGCAGACCAACAGATTACTACAAGAAAAAGCAAGTTGCTTGCCCAGGAGACATCAAGGAAAGCGGTCGGGTCCCTGAGGGGACCCGACCCACCAATAAAGGGTTGGAAATGTAAAAATAGATGTTTTATAGCAATGAGGAGAGTGATTAACTTTTCAGTCTAGGAGCGGAGGTCCCTGGGACCATCAAGGGAGAAGAGCGGAGAGCGGGACCCTACCTAGAGAAACAGTGATGCCTGAGATGGAGGAGAGATGATGACGTGGAGAGATGGAGGGGCTGGGAACTTTAGACCCAGAGAGGGAGAGGGGCTGTGTGCTGATGACCAGGGGGCCAGCTTGCAGGGTATACCCTGTGGTTGGCTGATGATGCATGGAGGGGATTGTAACCATGGCAATGAAACAATATATGATAGGATGAATGTAAAGCTAATGTTCTCGCATGTAACTATCACATAATTCACAATAAAACATTAAAAAAAAAAAAAAAGACATTGGCTAGAAAAGCCAGAACCAGTAAATTCAATGTATCACAGGTGTTCTTTGGACTAAGAACCAACAATAGCATGTAACAACCTGACATTGCCATTCATGACAGCACCTCCCAGAACTCAACCCAGATACAGAAGTCTTTAAAGTAAAACAAATCTACAAGACTGAAAATGAAGTCCACTACAAAGCAAAAAGTTGGAATAGTGTAAATACAGTTCTTCCAAATAGGATGGAAATCAGATAGATTTCAGGTAAAACTGTTTTATATAGGGAAAAAAGTAATAAATTACAGGGTAATGTCAAAGAAAAATAATACACCTGCACATCAAAATTTAAAAAGAGGAAAATCAGGAAGATTTAGTAAACATTAACATAACAAAATGAAAATGACAGGAAAGCCCACAAACAAAATGAACTGAGCATAGATAATTATTTGAAACAAAAAATTCAGCAGCACCACAAAAAAACACACAGCAAAACGACAGCAATCAATTCAGACCTAATGATTACACACAATGTAAATGGATTAAATGTACAAGTCAAGAGACATAAACAGCAGAATGGATAAGAAAACAGAATATTTCAATGTGCTATCTGTAAGAAACATATCAAAAAAGATGGAGACAGCCTAAATGCCCATCAACAGAAGAATGGTTAAACAAACTTTGGTACATACACACAATGGAACACTACAAAACGTTGATGAATAATGATGAATCTGTGAAACACTTCACAACATGGTTGAACCTAAAGGATATTATTCTGAGTGAAATTACAAAAAGACAAGTATTATATAAGATCAATATAAAAGTTTTTTAAAAAATGGTTTTCTTAATTTAAAAAAACCTACGATGGTTATGCAGTGGGAGGGGAATTATTTATGGGCTAGAGGGTTGTTGTTGTTGAGTGCCGTGGAGTTGGTTCCGACTCATAGCGACCCTGTACAGGGTTTCGAGTCTGTAAATCTTTAGGGGAGCAGAAAGCCTCATCTTTCTCCCACGGAGTGGCTGGTAGTTCACAGCCTGACTTGTAACCACTACGCTACCAGAGATCCTTGGGCTAGAGAGTAGACAACTGTTAACTTGGGTGACAGGGCAGGCAATATACAACAAGAGGGAAGTTAGCAGAAAAAAGATGAAGGTAGAGGAATGTAATAGTTAAAGTGAATAGAGGTAAATGCTATTAACTGTTGGTACATGGAGCGGATTGCAATCATGTAATAAAGCAAAGTATATGATTTAGTGAATGTAAAATTGATTATCTGCTCTGTAAACTTTCACTCAATTCACTATAAAAAGTTGAAAAAAAAACTTCAATGACTCCCCACTACTCTTAGCATAAAGCCTACAATTCTTACTATAGACTATAAGGTTGTTGTTGTTTTGTTGGGACTCCTGGTATAGGATCAGCACTGGACTGAAAACCACAAGGTCATCGGTTCAAACCACCAGCTGCTCCTTGACTAAATATCCAGCCCCTGGCCTTCTTCTAATTCTTTAAATTCATCATCTTCAAAATCATTCCTCAAGACCATCATATATGTTATTCCTTCTGCCCAAAACACTCTACTCACCACGTCATATCACCTTCCACAAACATACTCATCCTTCAGGTCTGAACTTAACCATCATTTTCTCAAGAAGGCTGTGATAAGCAAAATTCTAAATATATCTCTCCGAGATTCCCATTCTTTGGCTATACAATAAAACATTAATCTAAGTACTGCTGCAAAGAGCATTTGCAGATGTAATTAAGGTTAATACTCAAATTTATCCTGAAGGGTATCATATAATCACTTAAGTCCTTAAAAGCAAAGCTTTTCTTTAGCTGAAGGCAAAAGAGAAAGTTATAGAGATGCAGAAGTCTGTCAACAACCTAAATGAGCTGGAAATGGATTCTTCTCCCAAGACTCCAGATAATAGTCCAGGGTCAACAGACACCTTAGTTTAGGCCTTCTGGGGCCCTAAGCAGAAAACTCAATTGAGCTGCCTGGACTTCTGACTTATGAAACTATGACATAATCAATGTGTATTGTTTTAAGGCACTAAATTTTGGACATCAATAAAATTAATACTGACACCCACCCCAAACTAGATTGTTGTTGTTAAGTGACATCGAGTTGGTTCCAAGTTACAGTGTCCCTGTATAGGGTTTCTGAGGAACAGCTGGTGGGTTTGAACCACTAACCTTGTGGTTTACAGTCCATTGCTTATCTTATAGCTCCACACCAGGAGTCCAAACTGGATTGTTGTTCAGTGCCGTCAAGTCAGTTCCAACTCATAGGGATCCTGTATAGGGTTCCCAAGGAGCAGTTGATAAGTTTGAACTGCCGACCTTGTGGTTCACAGTCCAGTTCTTATCTTACAGCACCACACCAGGAGTCCAGGATGGATTAGGGCTCCCTATTACATGCTCCCATAACATTCTGCATTTCTCTTTCATAATACTTATCATATTTATTACTTAATTTAAAGTTAGCAGTTTGAGTCATAGCTAGTCAGAGATCCTGAGTATTTCTTTATCATACACCATTAGAATCCAAAGTCTGAACAAGTGATACCCATAAATGTCTACTGACTGAATAAACAGTTTATTCTATTGTGTCCAACAATTCTCAAGCAAGATATACCCTCTATAAAATGCTGTATTATAAATATATCTACAACAAAAGTTAATTGTTCTACAGCAATGAATAAAAAGGAAAAGGTGGGATGATGGAATATATTCAAAATATATTTGGCTATTATAAACCTTTCTCCACTTACTACTACTCCCCACAATCTGAAATGCTTACTCCATGCCCAATATCCGTAGGGTTTTATAGTCATCTGAGAAAATATTGCTATGAAGAGCCATTATTACTAATGCCAGTGGTCATATCCCTTAGACATCCGGGGTTATATGTAAAGGCTTAATACAACTGTTATTGTTGTTGTTGTTGTTATACTTTTTGAAAAATATTTTCAAACAGCAAACAAAAAAAATCCAAATTTATTCAGTCTTCTAAGGCCTTATGATTTCAAACTAAAGAGACTGAATATACTAAAACTATCTGGTCAGAAAGGAGGAAGGTCAACAAGAAAAATTTACTTACATTAGTGGAAAAGCAAAAAATGGTAGTGTCATGGTAAGTCTTGCTGTAAATTCATCGGGAAGATACCACAAGTATACAATTAAGCATGTAAACAGGTAGAGAACTGAGGAATAGAGAATTAATCTTCCGACCCATAATTTTTGTAATCTCTGATTTTTTTCACTAAATTCTTCCAAAGCTTGAATTTCCTGTTAAGAGAAAATTATTTTATATTACTAAATTTCAAACTTTCTAAAGAAATCAAAATGGTAACAAAAAAATTTACATCTCAGATAAGTCATATAAAAAGATTTCTCAAAATTCAATGAAAAAATATGTTAACGTCTTAAACCAAGATGAGCCTCCACCTACAGCCTGAGAGGGTGTTCCTGTCTCTAATCTACTAGCACAGTGACTGTCTGGTTCACTTTGTGTTGCACACCGTGCAGACCCGGTCAGGAGTTCGAGGCCCTGTGGTCCCAAGTATTGCAGACCGTACAGACCGCAGGCTCTGAGAAACAGACTCTAGCCACCTAGCAGACATAGCAAACTGTTTTTCATCTTAGTGTTCAGTTATATTTATTATTAATTGCATACATGAAGCCCTGATATCCACAGATAAATGTAATATTTTCCTAAAAGCCAAGACTGTAAAATTCCAAAAAGGCAAATTTCTTCCCTCAAAGAATTCAGTCAAAGTAAATTGGGTGGCTTCCCGAGTCTTTGTTCTAAGGACAATAGGACTGCCCTCCCTAAAAGTGTTTCCAGGTGCAGCCCATTCACCTAGGCTCCTGAAAACCTGGCTCAGGAAGCCAACACAATGGGAATCCCCCAATCCTCCTTTTCCTTCCCCCATTTGAGGCTAGGTGCTAAAAGGTATGTTAATTAAGCTTGAGAAACCAAGTTGTGGTCCTGAGATTCGAACCTGCGAAGTACAATGTAAAGTTGCCGGAATGTCTGGAAAATTACGTATGTTAGCTGTACCTTGTCTTAGTCCCACCCAGCTTTGTGTATAGTTCCTCCCCTAAATAAAACGGAGGCGCAGATCGAATCCAAGTGCATTACGACTGGCAAGGCCTGCGTTACAGCATGCAGGGGGCTCAGTCCAGCATTGCAACCATACTGCCTGTTTAGCCAAGATGTTTACTATGCAGGATATTACGGCCTTCATGGCTGAGATGTTTGCAATGTGGGATCTGCCTGATGCCAGTCCCGCATCCACTCTGGTTTCGGGGTGTCTCTTTGTCTCTCTCTTTGTGTCCTGTGTGTCTTTCCATATCTTTATCGCCGCCAGATATCCCCACCTCGTGAACCAAATTCCTATGTCAAGGCAGGTCCTCGGCAACTTTGCAACACTGATAGGGCGAACTCTGACTGAAAATTAAATTGCTTCATCCCCCCTCCACTACACACTAAAAATTAAGGTAAAAAATACGAAATACCTATCTGACAAGTCATTTATTTCAAATGCAAAATTAAGATACCACATTCAAACTATCAAACACAAAGATTAAAGAAACGAGATTGACATCAATAAATAATGTTTTTTGAGTCAAACAAAAATTTATTTTTCCTGTGTAATGTCTAAACAAAAATCTGGTTGTAAAAATGAGTGAATAAAAATTAAAAGTGATCTATAGAGATTGTTTCCGTTTCTTTCATTGTTCTCAATATTGCCTCGGGTTCTGGTAGCGTAGCGGTTACGAATTGGGCTGCTAACCTCAAGGTCAGCAGTTCTAAACTACCAGCTGTTCCAGGGCAGAAAGATGAGGCTTTCTACTCCCGTAAAGATTTCCAGCCTCAGAAACCCTGTACGGGGTCACTGTGAGTCGGAGCCGACTCCACAGCACACCACCAGCAGTCCGTTTTGTAATAATGCTCTTGTTAAGGACGCTCCTACCCATACTCATAGCAACCCTGTGGACAACAGTCCTGCGTCATCTCAGTCGTTAGGCTGGAGCCGTTGTGGCAGCCACTGTATCAGTGATAGGCAATAGAAAAGCCATGAAAATTGTGTGGACTGATAAAAACCGTTGCAGACTATCTCATAACCTATTTAATCTTATCTGTAACAATAATTTATACCATTTTGTAGCTTTAACTTCATTCTATGAGACTATTACTTGGCACATGATCTTAAGTCACTGTCACATTTTAGAATTATTTTACGTCATGCATTGCATTAAGGTTCCTAGTCTTACTCTATTGTTGTGGTTGCTAAGTGCTGTCGAGTGCATTCTGACTCACAGCAGCCCTGTATAGGGTTTCCAAGGAGTAGTTGGTGGGCTTGAACTGCCGACCTTGTGGTTTACAGTCCAGTGCTAATCCTATGGTGCCACACCAGGAGTCTTACTCTATATAATCTATAAATTCCCAGATCAAATCTAGTCTTCAAAATAATATACACTAAGATAATACTTAATACCTAAAATGAATTTAAATATCTCATAGCCAAAGAACATACCTTATCTATATTTTCCAAAACTTCTACAGTTGAAGGTTTTGTCTGTTATAGAAATAGAAATAAGAGAGCATTATAATCTGCCATGGTAAACATACTTTCATGTTCAAGTAACACTTTACATAATCATAGAGGAAAATAAGACTTTTTTCTAATGTTATCAAGTAATGTGCATTAATATTCATTTATAATTTAGAAGTTAGTTTTAAATTAAAATAATTATAAACAGAACTATTAAAGATATAAGTATTTTATTTAACTTATTTTTAGCCCTAGAAAGACATTCAACTCTGATAGTTCATTGTTTTATCATTCTTTATTACAACAGAGCACACTTTTTATAGAGAAGTTAATTTTCCTCTGATAATTCTTTTTTAGATATATGATAATTCAAAAGAATTCACATATGTAAAGATTCAGACTAAAGACGGCCTGTTTTACTATTGCTAGAAGTCCACCTAGACCTCTGAAAGTTAAAATTAGTATCTTTATGCTGCATTCCTAAAGTACTTTTCCTGAAGACTAGCTTTTAAAAGGACATATATGAATATTTCATTATAACAGAGCTTGTTGAAACAGGAATGTGTTGTATGCCACCCAGTATAAAAACCAGGCAAAATGACTCATGCACGCTTGAGAAAATATTTACCAAAGTAGGCAATAAATACCAATTCACTGTAGTTACAGTACACATCAGGTTAAACCATATGAAATAGACACTTGCATAAGTCTAAGTGGTTGAATATTAGCAATTTCGTACGGATTAACCTAATAAGAAAGATGAAGAATAATTTAATATGATCCTGATTCTCGGGCAGAAGGCAAAAGGTTTTATTTTTGTTTTATGAGGGAGGAGGTATAAATATAATAATAATCCAAAATAAAGTAGTTCAGTCACAGTCCAAAAACTAAATTTTATAGCAAATATTACTAAAGTCCATTCTTATAATAATAGGGAGCCAAGAAATAGTTTGTCTGCGATTACAGTATCTTCTCCTACAGCAAAAAAGAATTTATCAATATATTTTCTGACTTTAAATTTCAGACATTTCCCCTAAAAGTTTATCCAATAAAATCAAAACACATTTCTAATTTTGATGTGTGATATAAAACTGTCTACCCTGTAATTTCCTAAAAGCATAGTTCTTGATTTCAGTCAAATATTTGTAACAAGCTTCAAGTCAAAAGATAAGTCTGTAAAAACATTAAGTACTATATAGAATACTTAGTATCAAACATCTTTCAAATAAAAGGTAGTATAAAAAGAAAACAAGAAATAACTATTTGCACATGAATATATATTGAAAGAGAAATAATTCATAAATGAAAAAATTATACATCTACATAACAAGTAAAATTATTAAAAATGAAACCCAAATTAAAAACTAATTCAGAAAAGAATCAAAGAAAGAAAAAATAGAGTTGGGGATAATAGTCTACACCACAGAGGAGACTTTTACAAATAGCTTTATGTGACACTTTCATGTTTGATTTAAGGACTAGTTATAAAGAAAAGTAACTTACCCTCCATCGAGAAAATATTCCACCCATCATTTATTTGTAGAAAACAGGTCACAATGATAAACACCATTAACTGTCCAGAGAAATTCTCAGCTAGAAATAAAGCATTTTAAATTTTAAGTTAAACACACAGCATATCCATTATAAAAGTTAAATGTTGCAATTAAGCCTGAAAATATTTTAAATGTTAATTTTTTTGGATTCTAATTATGTGGAATTTGAATTCAGGCAATCATTGGGGTGGATATTATTTCAGAACTCTTTCTTCAAAGCCAGGACATATTTAAAAGTGAAAACCAAACTGGAAAGTGTTTTTTAATGATAAAACATTTTTAAATTAAAATTCATGAAACGTTGCAAATTTCTGTTCTTTAATGTTAATCTCTTGTATTGTGAGAAAAAGTTCCATGACATGCTTTTACTATAACTTTTTATCATTTAGCTATGAAATCCTATTCAGGGTCATTATGAGTAGGAACCAACTCAACAACAACAATCTCCCAGTTAGCCTAGTTATTTGACATTAAGGGTGTTTTATGTGGTAGCGTAGTGGTTATGTATTGGGCTGCGAACCGGAAGGTCAGCAGTTAGAAACTACCAGATGTTCCACGGGAGAAAGAAAAGGCGTTCTGCTCCCGTAAAGATTTACAGCCTCGGAAACCCTGTACAGAGTCACTGTGAGTCAGAACCAACTCCACAGCACACAGCCACCAGCCAGCCACCAAGATATTCAGAATAGCAGCACCTTACAAGTAATCATGAAATCAAATGGCATAATACATTAGGCAAATTTGCTGCAAAAGACCTCTTTAACATGTTAAAGAACAAAGATTTTATTCTGAGGACTAAGGTGCACCTGACCCAAGCCAAGGTATTTTCAATTGCCTCGTATGCATTCAAAAGTTGAATGAATAAGGAAAAGCTGAGAAGAACTATGCTTTTGAATTATGGTGCTGATGAAGAATACTGACAGTACCATAGACTGCCAGAGAACAAATCTGTGGGAAGAAATACAGCCAAAGTACACCTTAGAAATGAGAATGGGAGAGTACTTTGGACATGTTTTCCAGTCCCTAGAAAGGGGCATCATGCTTGGTAATGTGGAGGGCCAGCGAAAAATAGAAAGACCTTCAACAAGACTATCTGTCATAGTGGCAGCAACAATCGACTCAGAAACAACAACTGTGAGAATGGCACAGGACAGGGCCGTGTTCTTATACTGTGCATTAGATGGAACCAACTCAACAGCACCTAACAACAGCAAAAGCAATCACAGAAAGCTGAAATAATTTTGAATAATAAAATAAGGATTAAAAAGCTACCTGTGACCTTAAGCAAATCACCTGAGCAAAAGTCATTTGAGCTTTAATTACATTTTCTACAAATGAGAGTTAATGGTACTACTACTTTCTCAGAGGGAAGTGATAACTTTTGTTAAGCTGACTCTCAACTCATGACAGCACCATGTACAATGGGATCAAGCCATGGTCACTTGGTTTTCATTGTCTGGTTTTTGACTATAGACCACTAGGCCTTTCTTCTGTCTTAATATCATAACCTGGAAGCGCTACTGAAACATGTTCAGCATTACATGGCAAGCCAGCCTCCACTGAGTGTGGTGGCTCTGCTTAAGGTACACTAACTGGAAATGGATCTCAGGTCTCCCTCATGGGAGGTGAAAATTCTACAACTGACCACAACTACCCTTATTACTGCCTTTATTATCATTTTACAGATAAAAAATAATGCTATTATTTGCACAACAGCTCAGAAGAAATAAAGGACTTAAATCCTTATATCTATTCTAACACTAAATAACTGCTATTCTATGACTACATGATCAACAATCACTTCTAACTCCATCAAGCTAGTTGTATAATCCTCTTTTAGCTATTTTTTCTCAAATATTTTCTAATAGACTCAGCAATATTATACTTTACATCAATTACCAAAAACAAAACAAAATCCATTGCTGTCGAACTGGTTCCAACTCATAAAGACCCTACAGGACTGTCCTATAGGGTTTACAAGAATGGATGTTGCACTATAGGATAAGCCCTAGACTGTAAGGTCAGTTTGAACCAAAAGGTCAGCAGTTCAAACTTACCAGCCACTCCTTGGAAACTGTATACAGGGTCACTATGAGTCAGAACCAACTCGATGGCATTTAACAACAACAACAAAAAAAAACTTATTTATAGATGTGACTGCTTCATCTTTCTTATGCTAAGCAACTAGTGGACATTTCTGTAGCTGAGTGTTTTAATCACCGTGTTCCTTAACAGAATCATCACACAATAATTACATAATTTTTTTAAACTTTTAAGTTTAAATGGTATAAGTATACTTTTAACTGACATTTTTATGTAGTGCTGTAGGATAAGCACTACGTAAGCACCACAGGATCAGTTTGAACTGCAAAGTCAGCAGTTCAAACCCACAAGTCACTCCTTGGAAACCCTATACAAGATTGGAACTGACTCAACAGCACTTAACGACAACAGTTACTTACTTGTCAATGTGTAAAACTAATTCATTTCCACCCAAAAATTTTATTGAAGCCATACTTCTTACATTTTTAAAACTATAAATGTAACCACAAAATACCAGTACCAAGTAAGTACAGAGTCCTAGTGAGGTAACACTGTGGGATAAAGCACTGGATCACAAAGTCAGCAGTTCAAACTCACCAGCCACTCTTTGAAAACCCTATACAGGGTTGCTATGAGTTGATTCGAAGGCACTTAACAACAAGAAGTAAGTACATTCGTTCCACAGTACTATTTATACACTGGAATTATCATAAGTCACACCTATCTCAGACTTTCTTAGAAAAGCAACAAGGAGACTAAATACAAAATACTTTCATTTACCAAAGTGATTCTTAAGGACAGAAATATTTATAATCTAGCCTCAAAATTTCTGAAGCTTATAAATGTATTAAATGTTACAAACCACATTTATATTATAACCTAAATAACTTTTCAATAGTAAGTCAATATTAAAATTTCTACAATACAAACCCCAGGAACTTTACTGCACAGAAATACAAATTTCTATCTGAGTCAAGACATTAAAAACATTCCAATGGTGTTAAAAGCAAATACCAAGAATAGAAAGAGAAGGGACTTAAATGAACCACTTAACTGGGTAACTCAAAATATCCATCATCACCTTTTTCTGGCACTAGAGTATGTATGAAGTCTCGCACAGTGTTTTGTACACAATTAACCCACACCAGAATTATATTCCTTCAAGTCAACTTTGTAGCCATCATACCCCGAGACTATGAACAAAACTTTTTTATATTTCAAATTAATAACAGAAAAAAAAAAATCAGTAAACACTTGCTAAGCAAGTTCTAATATAAATGTTTCAGATGGAATTTACCACTAGATATTGTTATTCCACCATATTCAAGTGAGGAAACTCAGGCTGTAAAAGTGAAATGTTTGCTTAGGTCCCAAAGATATTAAGTAACAAAACCAGACTTAGCATTTCAGTTTTGATTTTTTTTTTTCTAGCAACTAATTATTTCCAATAACATACCAACTTGAAATAATGTCTGCTTTGTATAGATTGGATTATTATTGTTGTTACCAAGTGCTATCAAGTCAATACCGACTCATAGCAACCCTGTATAGAGCTTCCAAGGAGCTGCTGATAGGTCTGAACCACTGATCATGCAGTTAATAGTCCAGTGCTTATCCTACAGCACCACACCAGGATTAGAATACATATATATAACCTATGACATTTTCAAATAGTTGGTAAACAGATACTTTGGTGAAAAGGAAGTTATAAACACAAGAGACAGTGTTAGCATACAGTGTACCACAGAACCCAATTTCTCATTTGATTAAATATGAATTATTAAATCTATATTGAATAAGCTATTTGCCAAAATCATGTAGATCCAGCGAGGGGTAGAACTACTACTAGAAGTCTGACACCTAGCCCAATGCTTTCTCTACTATAAGCATTGCCTTTGGTTGTTTACTGCATTGTTGTTACTGTTAAGTGCCATCAAGTCAATTCCGACTCAATAGTAACTTGTATAGAGTTTCCAAGGAGCGGCTGATGAATTTGAACCACCAACCTTGTGGTTCAAATCCAATTGTGAGGTTGAGTGCTTATCCTATTACGCTACAACAGGACTCTTTGTTTAGTGCATATCAACTTTAAAATAAGTGCAATATACAATTGCGTATAATATCACAATTAATAAAAATTTTGATGTAAATTATTTGTTTAGAAAATGGTTTTGGTGTTAATGAAACAAACTATGGCTTAGTTTCTAGGATCTCTTAAGCAGGGGGTTATACTTTTAAATTTGTCCCCTAAAACATTAGGGTAGAAATACCAAATCCATGTTTTCAAGGTTCATAATCAAAGAAACAACCACCCTCATAGTTCCAGTAAACTTTGTATAAAATCCTGGTATGTGTTACATACTGTAAATATGCAGTGAGCGGTACTTTCTAAGAGATATGGAAGCATAACAAAATTAAACGATTAAATCCAACATTCTCTATAGCTTTAACTGTATACTTCTGTTTTCAACTTCTGATTCCCTCCTTTCCAAGCAACTCTAAGTCCTTTGGCCTATCATCACTTACAGTGAAATCTGGGGCTAATAAGTTACTTAGCCTCTCTGCTATTCAATTCATCATCTGCAAAAGAGCGATAGTTAAAGGACCCTCTTAAATGTTGAAAGGCTTAAATGACATAATGCATGCTAAAGTACCAGGGGGCTTCAAAAAGTTTATAGAAAAATACCCATTATCTTTTTATTACATTTTTCAATGAACTTTTTGAGCTCCTTCATATTTATAACAGTGCCTGATAGATAATCATTTGTCAGTACAGAAAAGTTGTTATTACTGCTGTGGGAACTGACTTCTTTAACCTATTTCTGCTGCCTTTGAAACACATGGGAAATACACAAGAACCAAATAACTCTAGCATTACTTTGTGAAGCATAAATAAATTACCTTGCCCTTGAGGGAAGCAATGACTCAACTCAAGTGAGTTGTCCTCAAGAACTCCTGCATGAACAGGCACTTAGAGAGACTCTATCCACTCTGACATCACAGTGGAATCTGACTTGACTTTAAGAGATGGATACATCTAAAAATGCCCACAATGTTATCTGAATGGTTTCTATTCACTGCTATTCATGCTTAGGTTTAAGTCTTGGAATTTTAAATCATAGGAGCTGTTACTTTCAATATTCAGTTCATATTCAATTCGCATTAAAATCATGGTACAAGAAGCTCTCTGGTTTTGGATTAAAAATGTGGTTCAACCAAATATATTAATTATGTAATCTGGGGAAAACTACTTATATTGTCTAAATCTCAGTTTCCTCATTTGAAAAACGATTTTTAAAATATCTGGACACCACAGAATTGATGTATAGATTAAATGAAATTATGTGTCCAACACATAATAAGTATTTGACAAATGATAGCTATCATTGTTACCTGTCATCAAAAGACACAAGCAATATCGACAATGACTTCTTATGTGAAACACATTTCTTTCTAACGTCTTATAAAAATGTTCTAGTTTCATAATTTTAAACTGAAAAGCAAAATTACAGCTTGTATTTTAACTAAAACTGCACTACATATTCTCTAATATAAAAAGCATGAAGCAAAATACTCTGAAAGAGTCTTCCATTAAAATAAAACTTGTAAGTCTTTGGAGAAAACAGCAAGGAAAGTTTAGCTCTAGGTTTAATTATTTCAATTTCCAGGCTAAAGTAGAAAATATTCAATCACCATCAACAGTTCCTTCATAGCATACTCGATTCAATTTAATATTAAAGATGATTTGATGTAGAACTTTCAAATGTCCTCATTGAAATTTATTGAAAAGGTACAATTCTGAACTATACAAACTACCGCATTTATTGTCCAAAAACAATTGGAAAGAAGTACTTTTTACATTGTTATCTTATGATGGTGAAGATTTTGCTTTCACGTTCATTTTCACTCTGAACACTATCAAAAAATGACAATTTAATTAAGATTTCTACTTGAAATCAAACCTACTTAAAAGTCATATAACTTCTTCCTTTTCTCATACTCCCTTCCAAGTTAATAATAAATCATCACTATATAAGTTTATTAGGTTGGCGGTTCAAGCTCACCAGTGTCTCCTCGGAAACCCTATACAGGGTCACTATGGATCAGAAACAATTCGATGGCACTTAACAACAACAACAAATATAAGTTTATTAAGCGCAGTAAACGGGTAACCTCAATAGATAAGGAAACCTTAAAGTTCTAACTTTAAATCCACTGCTCTTGTTTAGGAAAACGTTATTTGAAATCATCTTGGCCTTCTTAAGAAGGAACTATGGGCCTGCTGAGAAAAAGATTAGTAACTCCCCGCCAGTTTGAACGTAAGCCTGATAGTGCTGTTGAATAGGGTCAGTGTTGTCAATGGTAACACCCAGGCCCCAGGAAAAAGAGAAACTGACACTCGTAAGTAACCACAGCAGTCAAACAGCAGAGTCACAGGTCCTATCAGCAAAACAGTTCACCAGTCCCAGCTCCCCCTACCCTCTTAAACCATATTGAATAATTAGAACTATAGATGTAGTTTAGTTTTGCTCTTCTTGTGCCACGCCTAACGCCCTCGCCCTTCCCTCCACCCCTCACACTATCCCTCAAATAAGGACAACAGTTGCAGAAAGACTTCCTAAATAGCACATAATCCACGCCCACACACCAGAGCAGCATGACACTGACAGTTTTCAGCGCCTCTTGATCTTTCCAATTCGTGGCGCCTCCGCTCAACACAGAGAAAGGGAGAGGTGAATATCACACTGAATGCAATTGTCTGGCACAGGATCTGCCAGTTTGGAACCTCCCGACCTTTCGCCTCATCATCCGTGGGCAAGAGAACCAACCTAGTCACTCCCAGTAATCTCCGAGAACAGGGATTAAAGGAGGTCTTCCGAGCTCCATAGTCGCCCTGCCATTGTGCTGGGAAATCAAAAGGACCAGCGGCGTGGTTGGGTCAGCACGGGCTCCCGCGGGAGTCTGACTAGCCGCCTCAGCAGAGCTCTTAGGCCACTCGGTGTAGGGAGCAGGTACCCGGGGGAGACAAGCGGAAGAACCGGGAGCATATTTCCCAGGGGGAAAGCTCAGCATCCCTCCCCTCCGCCAAGCCCTCCCAACTGCCCTCATCTGATCGCTTTACCTGCGAGAAGCGGGCAACGCCCGGCGCTATCGTCCACCTTGCTAGCTTGGGTCGCTACCGCACGGGGAGCCTCCGGAGCAGGCAGCAGCCACTGACAGAGAGCAGGGCCCGGCCAACTCCTTCCCATCAAACCTCACGCTCCCGCCGCTCACCAATCGGAGTCGCAGCCGGCTCGCGCCGCACCCCCGTCACGTGACTGGGACCGGGGCGGGCTGTTGGGGCGGGCTAGCAGAACGGTTGGCTCTGAGGGTGTCTACTGGCTGCTTGTCGTCGCGTCTCAGAAGTCTTTAGTATGACTCTTATTGTCCCAAAATTCTTATTCTTTCATTGTCTCCTTTGTGTCTTTTAAAGCCTGTAATGCCTTTTAAATTCTCATTGGAAAAACAAAACACTGAAATCGGACCTGATGTGGTAAGAATAAGCGATAGGCTGTTGAGGGTAGAAATGGGGACGACTAGAAAGGCTTCAGTCCTAAAGAGTCCTGGATCAACTGTCTACCAGCGGGAAGCAGAATAACTAACTTAATACTTCACAGATGACAAGAGACCAGTTCCTAATGAGCCAGTGGAAAAAACTCAGCCTAGTCCCGTTGGAGGTTTTTATCATTCATGAAACGTCAAAAAGGGTCATTTGATGACTGGACGCTTACCTCACTTGTATGTGATGTTGATTTCAAACCTGTTGATAGCAACAAAACCTAAGTTTTCCATCTTTGAAGTCTCTTCAAGAGTACTCTTTCAAATGGTTCTTTCAACTCTACGTGGGCCCAAGATAAACCACCGAGGCTATAAGTATTTGACTGAGATTTGACACGTTGCCAAAAGACTGTTTTCTTAGTCAACTGGGAAAGCCAAGTCTAAATAACTAATTATATTTGAATGTAAAAAAGAAAAATAGAAAAGCTATGCACAATGTAAGGGAAAAGGGTAGGAAACTTCAGTACTTTTATTAAGTTGACCTGTGACTTAACATTTTACCGCTGTGTGTAAACATCTTACATGTTTTCTACTTCATTGAGTTACATATTTTTAAATAAAGTTCCCATGATTTCTTATTTTTGGTATTATACTTTCCAAGAGTATAATGAGAACGCGGTGGCTTCACAGGATAAACACTGGACTGCGAACCACAACGTCCGCAGTTCAAGCCCGCCAGTCACTCCTCCAGGAGAAAAATGAGACTTTCTGCTCCTGTGAACATTTAAAGTCTCAGAAACTTATACAGGGTCGCTACGAGTTAGAACCCACTCTAAGGCACTTAACAACAACAACGAGTATAATGAGAATGCAGTGGCTCTGTAGGGACAAGCACTGGACATAAGCACATCACAAGGTCGAAGGTTCGAGCCCACCAGTCGCTCTGTGGGAGGAAAATGAGGCTGTCTGCTCCCTCAAAGTTTACAGCCTCAGAAACCCTGTGTAGAGTCGCTTTGGGCCAGAACCGACTCAGCACTTAACACAAACTTTGACAATACAAACAAGCAAAATAAAAATGCTGAGCTTACTATCTAGTTGGCAAGAAACATTTCTCATACTGGAAGTTACCAGATGATTCAACATGCTAAAGTCTTTAGCTGCAGTTGAGTAAACCAGAAAAGATAAAGAGAAGGGAACTAAATTTATTCAGTGTATTTACAACTGTAGAAGGAAACGGAAACCTCTCACATGCTTTGATATGGAAATTTAGCCATTTTTGTTTGCATCCTTTGCTGTTTCAAAGCTATGCAAACAATTCTCACCTCTGGAAGATCTCCTCTCCTGAACCAGCCAGGAAGAAAGGTTTTCTGCTTGTTAATGATTTGGCTTCCAGTTTTAATTAAGATATCCAGGTCGATTGCAAAGAAGGAAAAACCTGATTTGAGATGGCAAGGAACTGCTAGCTATGTACCTGAGATTCCACAACAACCTAATCCTAAAGTTTACTTCCCTAGGGAATTGATTTACACCTAAAAAATGACAAAGTTTGGCCTAGCAAGGGAGAGGGAAATACTAAATCATTAACTCTTTAATCCTCCCAACAACCATAAAAAGTATCATTTTTCAAAAGAGGAAGCTGAAAAGCAAAAAATTATGTACATTGTTGAAGGTAACACTATACCACTGCCTCATTTACATAAGAGGTGTTTATCATGCAAATATGAACGAAGGTATTATAAACAGAAAAATCAACAAATGCATTATGTGGCTTGACTACAGGTTATAGAATCATTCCAAATATTGAGTACCAGACCCTCTGTTAAGGACCCAGAATACAAAGAAAAATAACATAGCCTACAGCAGCTGACTTAACAGCACTTAACAACAACAACATAAAAATATTGTTAAGATATATTATAAAGTGCCGTCGAGTAGGTTCTGACTCACAGAGGCCTTGTATAAGGTTTCCAAGAAGCAACTGGTGAGTTTGAACCACCAACCTTCTGGTTCAAATCAACAGGTCAAGTGCTTATCCTATTGTGAGAAATAACTCTTGTGGTCCAAATTCAGGAAATCATGAGATTGCAAGACCTGGCAGACAGATTGTTGATTTAAGCAGGCTATTCTGGGACTAGGAAATTTAAATAAAAATACAGCCATTAAGACCTTGGGCAAGTAATTTTGGCTTCTCTGGGGGGAGAACTGTATATGGAGAACTGGAACTGGAAGAGGGGCTTTTGGGGGGACACGAATAAAAACCATTTGTGGAGAGCCATGTCACGCATCTGCCCATGTCTATGGGGCTGGGCGCCTGATTTTGCAAAATCTAATGAAGAAAACCTCACTCTCACTAAAATGAGTACAGATTGGATTAGTTGAGCTTTTGTCAGTATAGACATTTCTCACACTGTGTGCCACACCAGGACTACATACATATATATACATATTCTTGTTAAATGCCGTTGAGTCAGTTCTGACCCATAGCAACCCTGTATAGGGTTTCCAAGGAGCAGCTGGTGAGCTTGGACCACCGACTTTGCAGTTCAAACTGACTTTGCAGTCCAGCGCATTAACCCATAGCATCACGCCATACTGAATATATACAGTAGAGGGTAAATAAGTGCTGTGCTAGAAAAAGTGTTCCATGTATCAGAAAATGATAGCAGCTTCCTGGGAATAGGAGGAGGGAAGAGGTCATAGAAGGTAATGCTTTAAAGGAGTCCAAATACTTAGATATCCCCTCCTAATCTACCTGCCACTCCTCAGAAACCCTACTCAGGGTCGCTAAGAGTTGGAATCAACTCAATGGCACTTTAACAACAACAATCCTAGAATTGTTCTGTGAGATGGAATGAGCCGGAACACAAACACCCACATGTAAGGCTTTATTGAGGGGCAGAAGGAGAGAAAGCCTGTGTTGCTGGAGAGGGATTTTTATACTGGTTAAAGAGGGCAGGGTTGAGAATAGTGGAAGTAGGTGATAGGTTGACTAGGGATGCCTTGCCAGTAGAGAGGAAGTTCCAGTAGGTAGGAAGAGAGGTTCCTGGAAGGAGAGCTAAAGCGTGGCAAGCAGCCATTTTATTACGCAAGTGGATGAGAGATTCTATCATGTTCTGAGATAGGTTCTAAGGAAATAAAATCTAAAGAACACCAGAGAAGGTAAGGAAGGTTTAGACAATGGAATTTCAAAGGTCTGACTCCTGGTATGATGCTGTAGAATAAGCACTGGACTGTGAACCACAAAACTGGCAGTTCAAACCCACCAGACTCTCCTCGGAAACCCTATACAGGGTCGCTAAAAGTAGGAACCGACTTGACAGCACATAACAATAGCAATCCATTTATTCTACAAATAAGTAAGCCACATATTTAGAGAAATAAAGAGAATTGCTAAAAGAAATAAAACGGCTAGGAAAAATTACTAGGAGAGTTTACAGTAGAGATACTCATTATTCTGGTCAGAAAGTTAGGTTGAGAAAATCTTTGTTGTTAAGTTCAGTCAAGTCTGTTCTAACTCATAGCAACCCTATATAGAGTTTTCAAGGAGCAGCAAGTAAATTTGAACAGCTAATCAGGTGTTTTGCAGTCCAGTGCTGATCTTACAGTGCCACATACTTGGACGGGTAGACTGAAGCAAAAAATAAACAGGAAATAATCATATGTAAAGGCCTTTTTTTTTTTTTTTTAGTTTTAGGTAGCTTTCTTTTTTTGAATGTTTTATTGTGAATTATGTGATA
>NW_006408612.1:7600520-7600973 GCF_000296735.1 Chrysochloris asiatica
GAACAATTTAGGAAATAAAAGAAGGTGCTGATTGATGTATGTATAGGTGGGCCAGGGTGGGCATTGAAAGAGATCACCAAATCATGTTTGGTTGTCCAGTGGGTGATATCACTGAGACACAGGGAACATTTCACAAACCATGTTTGTGAAAAGATCATGATTTCAATTTGAACATGATGAATTTAAGATGTTTATATGATTTCAAGGGGAGATGGCAGTTGAACTGGATCTAAGGGTCTATAGCACAGAGAAGTAAGGTGGGGGGAAAAAAAGATAAATTATAATTTGCCCTTTTCAAAATGCCAAATTTTTAGTTTTTTATTGAAAATTGAGTGAAAGTTCACAGAGCAGATCATCAGTTGTATATTCTAGAAATCATACACTTCATTACAATGATTGCAATCCCCTCCATGTACCAACTGGTAACAGAATTTACCTCTATTCACTTTAACT
>NW_006408612.1:7609688-7610761 GCF_000296735.1 Chrysochloris asiatica
TGTGCGACCACTACACTGGTTTTGCAGTTTCAAGAGACGCTCAGCACCCTCACATTTCTCCTTCACCAACAAATGGAAGAAGTGTCCCACACCTTCCAAAGCCACATCATTATGATCAAAATAGAAGACCAGAGAGAGGTAGGTGTGAGAGGCCCGCAGATGCAGATTAACCAGACGGTTGATGCCAGCCTCCGCTTCAGCGGAATAATTTTTTCTGCATCTACTTATCATTCTCTCCTAGTAAGAATTCAGCCCACTTCTCTATCCCCTCATCTGAAGCTCAGCATTCCAGGACTATCATCTACATCTGTTTCATTTGATTTTCTGCACCTTTGTTGAACAGGGTCTG
Organism: Chrysochloris asiatica; assembly: GCF_000296735.1. Classification (NCBI taxonomy): domain Eukaryota; kingdom Metazoa; phylum Chordata; class Mammalia; order Afrosoricida; family Chrysochloridae; genus Chrysochloris; species Chrysochloris asiatica. The sequence goes on from NW_006408612.1 coordinate 7,610,038, forward strand.
TACAGCCTTACTGCCTAGTCTGCCATCTTGCTGCCTCTCATGAGTTAATCTTAAGGGATACTGAATTTCTGTTTGTGGTTATGAAAAGCTTTTGAAATAGTAATAATGGGACTAGGACTGGGCAGTGTTTCATTCTGTTGTAAATAGTTTCGCTAAGAGTCAGAACCAATTCCATAGCACCTAACAGCACTACAGTGATAGTTGCAAAGTGTCCTCATTGTGCAATGGGTAAGGGTTTAGAAGGGAGCCTAGAAGTTGGCAGTTCAAACTCTTCCACAGGAGGAAGAACTAAGTTCACAGCCATAAAAACTCTATGGGGTTCTGCTCTGTCACAGGAGATCCCATAGCCCACAACAATAATGATGGTTTTACAACATGATAAATGTAAGTAATATCACTGAATTGTACACTTAAAAATGCTTAAGATGGCACATTTTTTGTTATATTTTACCACAATAAAAAAGAGTCAAGTGTAGAATTTTGAAAGATCAATTACTTATTTGGTGCCATCAAGTCAGTTCTGATTCATACCTACCCTATGCACAACAGAACAAAACATTGCCTAATTCTGAACCATCCTCACAATTGTTGTTACATTTGAGCTCATTCTTGCTACCACTTTGTCAGTCCATCTTGTTGAGGGTCTTCCTCTTTTTCGCTCACCCTCCACTTTACCAAGCATGATGTCCTTCTCTAAGGACTGGTTCTTCCTGACAATGTATCC
>NW_006408612.1:7615648-7616774 GCF_000296735.1 Chrysochloris asiatica
TCCGACCCATAGCGACCCTGTACAGGGTTTCCGAGGCTGTAAATCTTTATGGGAGCAGAAAGCCTCATCTTTCTCCCGTGGAGCAGCTGGTAGTTTTGAACTGCTGACCCTAAGGTTCGCAGCCCAATTCATAACCATTATGGTAGATGTTGGTAGAATTCTTCAATTTCATCATCACTGGCTTTAGTGGTTGGTGCATAAATTTGAATGTTGTTGTTGATAAGTGCTGTCCAGTGAATTCCGACTCATAGCAACCCTGTATAGAGTCTCCAAGGAGCAGCTGGTAGGTTTGAGCCACTGATCTTGTGGTTTGCAGTCCAGAGCTTTACCACACCTGAAGTCCATAATTTGAATAATGATGGTTTTAACTGGTCTTCCTTGTAGGCGTATGGATATTATTCTATCACAGACAGCATTTTATGTCAAGATAGACCTTGAAATGCTATTTTTGATGATGAATGTGATGACATTCCTCTTCAGTCTGTCATTCCCAGCATAGTAAATCACACAATTATTTGATTCAAAATGGCCAATACCAGTCCATTTCAGCTTACTAATGCCTGAGATATCAATCTTTATCCATTCCATTTCATTTTTTACAACTTTCAATTTTCCTAGATTTGTACTTTGTGCATTCTATGTTCTGATTATAAAAAGATGTTTTCAGTTGTTTCTTCTCTTTTTGAGTTGTGCCTCATCAGAAGTGAAGTTGGAAGGTTTTGCTCCATCCATGCCATATGGTCAACTCTGCTTTGATATCCCATGCGAGTAAAGTTCTACTTAAGGTAATACAGAAACAACTGCAAGCATACATTGACAGAGAACTTCCAGAGATTCAAGCTGGATTCAGAAGAGGCCGTGGAACAAGGGATATCATTGCTGATGTCTGATGGATCTTGGCTGAAAGCAGAGAATATCAGAAAGATGTTTACCTGTACTTTATTGGCTATGCAAAGGCTTCTGATTGTGTGGATCATGACAAGCTATGGACAACATTGCAAAGTATGAGTATTCTGGAACACTTAATTGTGTTCATGAGGAATCTGTACATGGACCAAGAGGCAGTTGTTCGAACAGAACATGGGAACACTGAATGGTTTAAAATTAAGAAAGGTGTACAACAGAG
>NW_006408612.1:7616874-7629013 GCF_000296735.1 Chrysochloris asiatica
TTTTAATAGTATCCACCAACACCATAATTCAAATGCATTGATTCTTCTATGGTCTTCTTTACTCATTGTCCAACCTTCACATGCATATGAAGTGGTTGAAAATACCATGGAATGGGTCAGGCACATCTTAGTCCTCACACTGATATCTTTATCTTCTACAGTTTTAAGGGTTTCTTTTTGCAACTGATTTCTTGACTGCTGCTTCCATGAATGTTGATTGTGGATCCAAGCAAAAAGATATCTGACAATTTCAATCTTTTCTCCTTTGATCATGATGTTATTTATTGGCTTGCTGGTGAAGACTTTTGCTTTATTTACTTTGAGGTGCAACCCATACTGAAGGCTGTGGTTTTCCATTTTCATAGTATTGTAAGTCCTCTTCACTTCCAATAAGCAAAGTTGTATCAGCATCTCCATATCAAAATTTATTAATCAGTCTTCCTCCAATCCTGATGCCATTTTGTTCTTCATATAATGCATTTCTCAGATTATTTGCTCAGCATACAGATTGAATAAATATGGTGAAAAGATACAACCCTGGCCCATACCTTTCCTGATATTAAACCATTCAGTATCCCCTTGTTCTCTTTGAACACCTGTCTATTGGTCCATGTACAGGTTCCTCAAGGGCACAATTAAGTGTTGTAGAATGCCCTTTTTTTTTTCAAGTTTATCTACAGTTTGTCATGATCCATACAATCAAAAGCCTTTTCATAGTTTACACAGCAAAAGTAAACATTTTTCTGGTATTCTTTGCTTTCAGTCAGACCCATCTGACATCAGCAATGACATCCCTCATTCCATGCCCTGTTCTGAATCTAGCTTGAATTTCTAGCAGCTCCTTGTCAATGTATTATTGCAACTGTTTTTTAATTAACTTAAGCAAAATTTTACTTGCATGTGATATTTAGAATGCTATTCAATGATTTCCACATTCCACTGAGTCACCTCTCTTTGGAATGGGCACAAATGTGGATCTCTTCTAATTGTCCCCCAAATTGTCTTCCAAATTTCTTGGTCTAGACCAGTGAACACTTCCAGTGCTACGTTAGTTTGTTGAAAGGTTTCTATTTGTATTCTGTAAATTCTAGGAATTGCCTTCAGTGCACCTTGAAGTTATTCCATTACTACCGTCAGTTCTTGATTATATGTTACCTCTTGAAATAGTTGAATATCTGTCATTTCTTGTGGTACGGTGACTCTGTGTTTTCCTTCCATCTTCTTTTGATGCTTTCTGCATCATTCAATATTTTCCCCATAGAATCTCTATGCTCAAGAACAAGTTTCAGAGTCTCTTCTGGCATCCATTTTGGTCTTTCCGTTCTTTTCTGTCTTTTAAGTGACCTTTTTGCTTTCTTCCTGTGTGATGATTTTGATGTCATTCCACAACACTTCTGGTCTTTAGTCATTAGTGTCTAATGCATCACGTCTGTTCTTGATATGGTCTTTAAATTCAGATGAGATATATTTAAGGTCGTACTTTGGTTCTCTGGAATTCATTTTAATTTTTTTCAGCTTCAGCCCAAACTTACATAGGAGCAATGGATGGTCTGTCCCACATTCAGCACGTGGTCTTGTTTTGACTGATGATATTAAGCTTCTCCATCATCTCTTTACAAATGTAGTCAATTTGATTCCTGTGTACGCCATCTGGTGAGGTCCATTTATGTAGTCACATTTCATGTTGTTGTAAAAAGGTATTTGATTGAATGAGTCATTGATCTTGCAAATTTCTGTTATGTGATCTCGAACACAGCATTTCTATCATCAAGGCCATATTTTCCAACTATTGATCCTTCCTCTTTGTTTCTAACCTTCACATTTCAATCACCAATTGAAATACTTCAATAAACGGACACAGCACTACAAGCACTCACTAATCTATGCCAAGAAATTTGAAAGACGGCTACCTGGAAAACCGTTTAGAAGAGATCGGTATTTGTGCCCATACTAAGAAAGGTGAGCCAACAGAATGCTGAAATTATTGAACAATATCATTAATATCACATGCAAGTAAAATTTTGCTGAATATAATTCATTAAGAGTTGCAGCAGTCCATCAACAATGACCTACTCGAAATTCAAGTTGGATTCAGAAGAGGATATGGAATGAGGCATATCATTGTTGACTTCAGATGGGTGGCAAGCAGAAAAACATTTGAGTCTTATTGACTATACAAAGACGTTTGACTCTGTGGATCATAACAAACTACGGAGAATATTACAAAGAATGAGTATTCCAAAAAACTTGTGCTTATGTAGACCAAGTCACAGCCATTTGAACAAAACAAGGGGATACTGTATGGTTTAAAATCAGGGAAAATGTACATCAGTGTTGTATCCTTTCATCATACTTAGTCTGTATGCTGAGAAAATCATCAAAGGAGCTAGACAATATGAAGAATGCTGCATCAAGATTGGAGGAAGTCTCATTAACAACCTGTGATAAGCAGAAGACACAACCTTGTTTGTTGAAAGTGAAGCAGATTTGAGGTACTTGCTAAGATAAAGAGCTACGACCTTCAGTTTGTTGTTGTTAAGTGCCACTGAAGTCGGTTCTGACTCAGCAACCCTGTATAGTCTCCAAGGAGGACTAGCGAGTTTGAACTACCCATCTTGCAATAGGGATGACAGAAACAGAAATCCTGACAACTAGAACACCAATAAACAACAGCGAGATAATTAGAGAAATAACAGAAGTCATCAATTATTTAATTTAACCTGGATCCACAATCAATGCTCATGGAACCAGCAGTCAATAAATCAAAGGGCATAATGCATTAGGCAAATCTGCAGCAAAAGACGTCTTTAAAATGTTGACGAGCTGAGATGTCATTTTGAGGATTAAGGTGCACCTGATCCAAACCATGGTCTTTTCATTCACTCACCTCATATGCATATGAAAGTTAGACAATAAGGAAGACCACAGAAGAATTGATGCATCTGAATTATGGTGTTGGAGAAGAATGTTGAAAGTACCATGGACTGCCAGAAGAATAAATCCTTATTTGAAAAAGTGCAGCCAGAATGCTCCTTAGAAGTAGAGACTCTGTCTCATGTACTTTGGGCATGTTGTCAGGAAGGATCAGTCTTTGGAAAAGGACAGTCACATTTGGTAGAATAGAAGGTCAGTGAAAATGAGGAAGCCCCCCAAGGAGATGGATTGACATAGTGGTTGCAACAATGGACTTGGACATAGCAACAGCTGTGAGGATCAGACTCTCTTTCCTTGGGGAAAGTTACATGGGGCCACTGTGAATCAGAATCAACTTGATGGCCCCTAACAATAACAACAGTCAAGATATTATGGCTAATAGCAAAAACATAGAACATGCATCAATGGGAAATAACAGTGAGCCCAGAAATAGATCCACACATACACGATTAATTGCTTTTTTACAAAGATGCAAAGGCGATTCAGTGAAAACAAGGTTAATGTTTTCAACAGATGATGCCTTTTGAAAGAGTTGGACAATTATATATATGAGATTAAACCTTGACCCATACCTCACAACTTATACAAAATTGACTTAAAATGGATAATCAACCTAAAAGCAAAATTCAAAAGTATAAAATTTGTAGATAAAAACAGGAAAAAATCTTTGTGATCTTGGGTTAGGCAAACACTTCTTCGGTATGACATCAAAATCACAATCAGTAAAGGAAAAACAAAATGATAAACTGCCCTTCATCAAACTTACAACTTCTTCTCTTTGAAAAATGGACCCTGGTGACACCATGGGTCAGGCATTGTGCTGCTAACTTCAAGGTTGGCAGTTCAAACACACTAGGTGATCCTCATGGGGAAAGATGTCTGCTCCTGTAAAGATTTCAATCTCAGAAACCCTATATAGTGTGTCTAATAGAGTCAGAATCAACTCCACTTGATTTTTTGGTTTTGGCTTTTTGAAAGACGCTGTTGAGAGCATTTGCAACAATCCATAGGCAGGGTGAAATATTTTTAAATAACATGTCTGAAAGAAAACTAGTATCCAGAATTTATAAAGAATGTCAAAACTAATAAAAAGATAAATAATTTTATTTGAAATTGGGCAAATTATAGGAACAGATGATTCCTTGCCAATGGCCTATTTAGAACGTAAAGAGAAGTCTGGTGAGTCTGTGTATCCATGTGGGCAGAACTTAGAGGTGATACAAACCAAGAGGTAGGTTCAATTGTAAAGGGCCACAAATATCTTGCAAAAGAAGTTTCTTTTTTAAAGAAAGTTTTACTATAAATTTTGTGAAAGTGTTCACATTCAACAATTTCTCCATATATTGCTCAGAGGAAGTTGCTTTAAAATATACCTTCTAAAGTGAAGTTCCTTTCATAATATAGCTCAAAACTTTTTAAAAACTTTTTAGTTATTCACAGTAACGTGTTGTTGCTTGTGTCATCGAGTTGGCCCTAACTCCTAGTAATCCTAGGGTTGCGATTTTATTCAGTAATGAAGAAAACTTCCAAGACTTAAACAATTTCTCTGCTAATGAAAGCTTGTCTTTAGGGGCTTTCTAACTTAATTATTAAGTGATATAAACATATTACAAATTTTAGTGCCATAGTCACAAATTATTACATTGTTGATAATGTTACAACACACATGTAAATAAATATTATAAAATATCATTAGTAATACTTCTCTTTCCTATGGAATTTCACTGTCACCATCAAATTATTACTTTTCCCATCTTTAGCTATAGAAATTGTTGTTCAATGCCGTCAAGTTGGTACCAATCCGTAGCAACCCTATATAGGGTTTCCAAGGAGGGACTGGTGAACCTCTGACCTTGCAATTCAAACCAACCTTGTAGTCAGTGCTTATCCAACAATGCCATACCAGGATACCTCATAAATAAAGCATAGCACTTGAAATATAATTTTTAGGACTTTTCTAGTTTATATTGACCATATTGAAATTATTTAGTATCTTCATGTTCTAAGCAAAAAATATATTCTTAAATGTCATTATTTTAGCAGGTTAATATTTCTACTGCCTACCCTCTATCCCACCAGCCTCACTCGGATACCAGATCTGTCAATCAGTCTGGCTGGTTGGTGGAGTGAAAGATATCCCTCCAGGCCCCCTGGATGCCCTGTATAGTGGCACAAATTCTTGGAATTGAAAGAAAGCTAGTTCAAGGAATCATTTAATCCAGATCTCTCCCTGCAAAGCTCTGCCTGAAATGTCTAAGATAGATGGTTTGTCCTTAAAATTCACCAGGGACAGAGATTCTGCACTATTACTCAGGAGCCTGTTCTAATGTTTAATCACTATGAGTGTCAGGTCAGCTTAAGCTCTTTCCTGCTACTTTTACCTCTGCAGACTTGGAAACCAGTCAGTCAGCAAACCCTTTATAATCACCTTTCCGATTCACGGACAGTTACCAAGGTGCCCTTCAGCCTGGATTTTTTGTAATTTATCTTCTGTTCATTTTTAATGTCAATATTTTATCTTAATAATTTGGATTACTTTTCTTTAAATTCCCTTAATTTGTTATATATCACTCCTAACTTATAATAAATTCTTTAATTGCAATGTGTTTTCTTTAAACTGTCATCACTGACCTTATTAAATGAACCCCTGAAGCTTGACATTTTGAATGAAATTATGGGTAAATTTAAAATATAAGGAAATCAGATATATTTCACAAAGGTGAACTATTTGAAAATTAATTTAGCTTATTAGAGTACTTTGCTAAGAAGCCCTGATAGCATAATGGGTTGGACTGCTAAGTTCAGCAGTTCGAATCCACCAGCTATTCCTTGAGAGAAAGATGAGGCTTTCTGTACCCGTAAAGACTTACAGCCTCAGAAACCATATACAGAGTCACTGTGAGATGGAACTGACTTTACAGCACATAGTAGCAGAATATTTTGCTTAAGATATCATCATAATTTCAGATTTAATTATTGTAGGCCAAGGTAATTATAATATCATTTATTTCATGAATAAGGACTTATTGAGTAGACTGTGCCAGGAAGAAGGCAGGCAAATTCCTTGCTTCATATAATGTATATTCTAACAGAAGAAATCAATAATAAACAAAAATGGATCTATAATCTAATATAATAATGTTATGAAGAGAACAAAGCAACATTAGTCTGTTGTGATAAAGAGACCTAAAACAATATAGTGATTTAGAGCTTTGTTTCTCTCTTACCTAAAAGTCCAATGGGAATGTTCTCAATCATCCAGAAGTTCTGCTCCATGAAGTCATTCAGGTACTCCAGTCCTTCTATCATGTTACATCACAATCCCTATGTTATTATCATTATCTCTATAGTATAAAGTGAGCAACCCTAAGTGTCATCCAGCAGGAAGAGAAAGACAGTATGGATAAGGCTGGCCTAGGACCTTGGCCCAAGTGGTCCACATCACTTCTGCTACATTTCCGTTTGAGACGACTCAATTTCATACCACACTTAACTGCAAGGGAGACTGGGAAGTTCATTCTAACTTTATGCCTAGGAAGAAGAAAAAAATGGATTTGGGGGCACTACATAGGGTGTTGTAACCACAGTCAGTGTTTCTCCCTGCCCACTTAGATTCCTTTTTGCCTCTTTGTGTCTTGCCCCTTTAGAGTGCTTTGCTTCAACAGCGAACATTATGTCCCCCACCCCCACCTAAAGATGCTTTAAAGACATTCGATTCCACTTTGGCAACACTGAGAAATGCCTAGGAATTTACTTACCACCTCCTATTTTGCCCCACCTTCATGGGGACTTGCAGGTACAAGGGTGTAAAAATCCAGCTCTCTTACTCCTGCTCAGGTCAACTCTGAGGTCTAACTTCCATTCCAGAGTTCATCTGCAGGCTAAAGAGACCCTCTGTGGAGTTAACCTGAGAGTCAGCCTGGCTTGGCTTTTCCCATTCCCTTACTGGCTCCCCCACAGTTGTTGTTAAGTACCTTTGAGTAAGTTCTGACTCATAGTGACCCTGTATAGCTTTCCAAGGAGTGCCTGGTGAGTTTGATCCATCAACCTTGTGATTCTAACCGACCTTGCAGTCCAACACGCTATCCAGCAGAGCCACACCAGGATTCCAGTTTCCCCCAGTAGCACTTCCTTTATACATCATTTGTACATAATCCTCATCTTCTAGAGCTTCTAGAAAACCTAATCTAAGACACAGGTTAAAGAATATAATGTACTAGAAACTACTGGGTAGTTTTGATTGACCTTATACACAAAACCCAAAGGAATATTTGGACAATGAGTATAAATGGTTTAGCGTACCTATTACCATGACCATTTAAAAAAATATGGAATTTATATTTTTGAGACAGTCACATTCATACATATAAATGAATTCAGCATTTGTGATGTGGACTCTACAACTTTTATCTTACTCTATATTATGAAATTAAGCTTCATAAAAGTGGTGGTGATGGTTAAGTGCTGTGGAGTTAGTTCTGACTCAAAGCGACCCTGTACGGGGTTTCCAAGGCTGTAAATCTTTACGGGAGCAGAAAGCCTCATCTTTCTCCCACAGAACAGCTGGTAGTTTCAAACTGCTGACCTTAAGGTTCGCAGCCCGATTCCTAACAACTCCATTACCAAAGCTTCATAAAAGTAACATCAACCAATTAATGCTTTAAAACTGAAGGGAATATCTAGACAGGTCTGGTGAAAGGAGATGGGGATAAGATTCTCATGATTTAGTAGTGAGTAAATGTTCTCATGACTAATTGCTGCTGTCACAACTGTAAAGGTAGAAGTTTTATAACAAAAAGAGGGGAGTAGTTAATCTCACAGTCCAGAAACAGAGGACTCTAGGACCATTAAAGGAGAAGAGCACGAGAGTGGAATGTGAGACCCCCATCCAGAGAAGCAGCAACACCAGAGATGAAGACAAAGAAAAGGACATGGAGAGAGGGAGCAGCTGAGGACTCTAGATTCATGGAAAGAGAAAGGCTGTGTGCTGGCAGCCAGCGGGCAGGCTTGCAGAATGTGTCCTTTGGTTGTTTAAATGATTCTATATTCCTGAGTGCTTTTGTGTACACCTCCCCCACAAAAACAAACAAACAAAAACAAAAAAAAAACCAGAGGGAATAGAAGCAAATACTGTTGAATGATGATGCACAAAGGAGACTAATAATTGCAATGAATGACTTAAAAAGGGGAAAATCAGAAAGATTTATTAAATATTAATACAACGAAAATGAAAAGACACCCCACAAACAAAATGAACTCAGCACAGAAATTTGTGTGGAACAAAGAAACCAGCAACACCACAAAGCACAGACACAACAAAATGATAGCAATCAATTAATCCCATCAATAATTAAACTGAAAGTAAATGGGTTAAATGCACTAGTCAAGAAACAGAGTAGAATGGATCAGAAAACAGGATCTTTCAATCTGCTGTCTACAAAAGACACATCAAAATAATAGAGGAATGGTTAAACAGATTTTGGTGCATGCACACAGTGGAGTACCATGCAACATTGATGAAACACCTCTGCGAAACACCTCTCATCACCAGTGTTCCTGAAGGACATTATGCTGAGTGAAATTAGTCTGACAAAAGGACAAATATTATATGAGACCAATGTTGTAAGAAGTTAAGAAAAGTTTTCTTAATAAAAGAAGCAATCTATGATGGTTATGGGGAGAGTGGCAGGGAAGGAAAAATCATTCACAGGTCAAAAGAAAGGCACATGTTTACATGGGTGACAAGGCAGGTAATATATGAGGTTGAATAAAAAATTATATTAAAACACCCAGCCACATCCACATCTGATGACCACACTGAACATTCACGTGAAATAATTTTGTCGAATAGTTGCAAAACATTGACTTATGTGGCAAAGCATTTACAAATCAGTCATAGCTCTACCTATGAAATAATCCATGACACATCAGGTTTCGAAAAGTTTGTGCAAGATGGGTACCGCAACAACTCCAAAAAGAGCATAAACAGAAGCATTTGGACTTCTGTAAACAAAATTTGGACCAATGCTCAAAGGAAGACAAAAGCTTCTTTTAAAAAAATTGTTACTGATGATGAGACATGTATGCATCACAAGGTAATTGAGAGTAGGAAATGGCAGAGTATAGAATGGAAACACCTTCAATTGCTGACCAAAATAAAGCTCAAAAGTCAACCATCGAGTCAGTGACATAGCCACAGAGGACTAGGGTGGAGAGTGAAGCATCCAGCTGATAAGAAGACAGTGTATATGCACAAGAGCACCCACACTTGCAGATAATACCCAGTTGACCTGGCTTCAATGACTGGATGATCAGAGCTCAACCAGAAGAAAGAAGAGGGGGAAAAAAGAGTAATCTGATACAATTTGATTAACTTGACCTACACCTATGGAAGTAGTAGCTCAAAAGAGGGAACAAATTTTTACAGCGAGGATCATTCCCACCCCCTCCACACATAGAATAGACAGCGATGGGCAACTTGGACATTGGCTACCCAAAATGGGGGTGGGTGGGTGGTTTACAATGGCAAGAAGTGACTGGCTTCCAAGCTTCCAAGAGGGAACCTAGATCCAAAGGACATGAAGGAAGGTAGAATCTCCACTGAGTAGTATCCAATCTGTCTAGGTGGGGCTGATGAAATGAAATGTGAATAGGTCTCTTGTGATACAATAGTGAATACTTGTTATCAGAACTGATTATGAGGGTTGGAAATGTAAAGGTAGATGTTTTGTAGCAATGAGGAGAGTGATTAACTTTTCAGTCTAGGAGCAGAGGTCCCTGGGACCATCAAGGGAGAAGAGCGGAGAGTGGGACCCTACCCAGAGAAGCAGTGATGCCTGAGATGGAGGCAGAGACGATGACATGAAGAGATGGAGCAGTTGGGGACTTTAGACACAGAGAGGGAGAGGGGCTGTGTGCTGAAGACCGGGGGCCAGGCTTATAGCGTATACCCTTTTGTTGGCTGATGATGCTTGGAGGGGATTGTAACCATGGCAATGAAACGATATGTGATAGGATGAATGTAAAACTAATGTTCTCCCATGTAAATTATCACATAATTCACAATAAAACATTAAAAAAAAAAAAAGTCAACCATCAGCTGGAAAATTGATGCTTATGGTTTTCTGAGATTCTCAAGGATTGGAACACTATCAATAAAAAAAAGTTCAATCAACAGTGTTCATTACAGTGAGATGCTCACTGAAAAGCTAAAGCCTAAACTTTGGATTATATGCAGAGGACTATTATCCAAGGCCCGTCTGCACACCTCTACCTATACTGTTGACAATCTGCAAAAACTTTGTTTTGAGGTGCTAAAGCATCCTCCCTATTGTCCTGATCTTTCTCCATTGGACTTTCACCAGTTAGTTTCCCTGAAAGTAGCCCTTTGAAGTGAAGATAGTGGTGCCTTCATGGTTTATAGCTCAGCCTAAAACATTTTTTAATAAGGGACTATGAAAGCTTGTTGACAGATGGACAAAGTGTACTGAAAAGCAGGGCGATTATGTAAAAAAAAAAAAAAAATGATGTATTTGTCTTGCCTAAAAGTTGATTAAAATAAATTCTACAGCCAGAGTGTGCATAATTTTTGACTGAAGAGGGAAGTCAGCAGAGGAAAGTATTGTATTCCTTCCTAAGGATTCCTAAGGAAACTATTGTATTCCTTCCTACTACTAAGGGTAGTAGGAGATACAGGAAGGAATACAATAGTTAAAGTGAATACAGTTAAATACTGTCAACTATTGTTACATGGAGGGGACTGCAATCATTGAGATGAAACAAAGTGTATGATGTGTTGAATGTAAAACTCATGATCTGCCTTGTAAACTTTCAATTTTCAATAAAAAGTTTTAAAAATATCTCATAGTAAAAGGTAAGCATGTAACCAATTTATACTTCCTCTTCACCTCTTTTTCTGCCACCCCATAACTTCTGCTCTTATGGTCCCTTCTACCACCCTATGACCTACTCACCCTCCTTAGTGACTTAATTTTTAAATTATTCATTTTTATTCACTGCCCACCAGCCCTAGATTCTCAGTCATTACTCACTGCAACCCAAATTGGAACTCATTGTCACCTTGGCATCCTAAAGCCACTCCCACTGCTATGTACTTATTTATGTAGGTGTACAGTGTGTACACAGCACGGTCCAGGGAGTATCAAATTCACTGTAGTCACTGTGTATTTATGAAGGTAGTTTTTCTTTCAATAACAGTGAAATGTCTGGAGGAAGGGCTGTTTTTGTTTTGTTTTGTTTTTCAGTTTTGCACAAAGGCACCATCAGAGACTACTTGACTTTGAACAAAGCACCCCTCTACCTTCAGGTTATAAAATATCTAACAGACCATTTTCTCTATCCTCACAATCCCTAGAACTCTTGCCAAAGTAAAAGATGGCATCAGACACCGCCTCCTCTACAGATAACAGTGTTCACCTGTGGACTACTCAGGAGCCTGCCACTGTGTAAACAATACTTATTATTGAGGCCTGGTGTGGTGTTGTAAGATAAGCATTGGACTGGTAACTGCCAAGATCTGCAGTTCAAACCCACCAGCTGCTCTCGGAAACCCTGTACAAGTTGCTATGAGTTGGAACCAACTCAACAGCACAAAATAGCAACATGCTCATGATTTCTGTTACTGCTTTGCACAATGAATAGTCTGTTGACTTGTTAAGCCCAGTTTAATGTCTCCAATTCCTCCTTTCTGCTTATTTGATTACAGAGGAATATTAAAGTGCAGTGAAACCTGTAAATGCTAGAACTCAATAGAATTGCTTTGTTTTTCTGGAGCTGGCAGGTTTTATACTTTTGACAGAGTACAGCTTACCAGTATTTTATCACTCTCTGTGAGAAGCTGGGTTCTATGAAGAAAACCATGGCATCAGGATTGGAGGAAGACTCTTTAACAACCTGTGATATGCAGATGATACAACCTTACTGGCTCAAAGTAAAGAGGACTTAAAACATTTACTGATGAAGATCCATATCAATGTAAAGAAAACAAAAATTCTCACCACTGGACCAATAAACAACATTATTATCAACGGAGAAAAGATTGAAGTTGTCAAAGACTTCATTTTTCTTGGATCAACCATCAACACTCATGGAAGCAGCAGTCAAGAAATAAAACAACGTATTGCATTAGGCAAATCTGCTGCAAAAGACCTTTTTAAAGTGTTGAAGAGCAAAGATGTCAGCTTGA
>NW_006408612.1:7635518-7644287 GCF_000296735.1 Chrysochloris asiatica
TTAGGCAAATCTGCTGCACAAGACCTTTTTAAAGTATTGTAGAGCAAAGATGTCAGTTTTAGAATTAAGGTGCGCCTAACCCAAGCCATGTTATTTTCAGTAACCTCATGTGCATGCAAAAGCTGGATAGTGAATAAGGCAGACTGTAGGAGAATTGTTGCTTTTGAGTTACGGTGTTGGAGGAGACTATTGAAAGTACCATGGGCTGCCAAAAGAACCAACAGATCTGTGTTGAAAGAAGTGCACCCAGAGTGCTCCTTGGAGGCCAGGATGGCCAAACTTCATCTCTCCTACTTCAGAAATATTGTCAGGAAGGACGAGTCGCTGGAGAAGGCTATCATGTTTGGTAAGGTGGAAGGTCAGAGAAAAAGAGGAAGATCCCCAGTGAGATGGATTGGCAAAGTGGCAGCATCAATGGGCTCAAGCGTGGCAACAATTGTGAGTGTGGTCCAGGACCGGGCAGTGTTTCGTTCTGTCATGCATAGGGTCGCTATGAATCAGTACCGACTCGATGGCACCTAACAACAACAACAACTTTGAGGAGGAAGCTCTCCCCCAGTTATATTTTTAGTGCCTTCCAACTTGAGGGGTTCATCTTCTGATGCTGTATCTGACAGTGTTCTTTCTGGTGCTATATTCATAAGGTTTTCAGTGTCTAACCATTCAGAAATGGTCCAACTCTTCTTATTATTCTTTGTTTGGAAACTAAGCTGAAACCTGTCCACCATGGGTGACAGGTATTTAAAATACCCATGGCATAGCTTCCAGGACCACATTAATATGCAAGCAGCCACAGTACAACAAACTGACAAATGAGTGGTGGTTTACCATATATGTACACCAAATATGAAATTTAACTAATGCTTTAGTATACAAAGTCAGAGAGCATACAAAATTGGATAAATGCAAATTTTAATCACTTAAGGGCTCATTTGGAAATTGAATATATATTTAGATGTGATTTATATATTTTGATGTGAAAAGTATGATTATAATCAAGAGTCAGTAATCTTCACAAAAAATTAAGAAATATTTAAAAATTGGCTATTTAACAAAAGATAACTGGGTATACTGTCTTTATAAAATGTCTAATGCATTCTTTGTGATTATCTTTACCTACTAAGGAGCTCTGGTAGCGTAGTGGTTAAGAATCGGGCTGCTAACCTCAAGGTTGGCAGTTTGAAACTACTAGTGGTTCCGCAGGAGAAAGATGAGGTGTTCTGCTCCCATAGAGATTTATAGCCTCGGAAACCCCGTGCAGGGTCACTATGAGTTGGAAGCGACTCCAAGGTACTTAACAACAACAACAACTATTGTCACAGAGCTAATTTATTATTTTGCAAATTACAGAAAGTAGAAAATGCAAGTGATACTTACAAAAATGCAAATAAATTTTATCCAATAGAACACAATTGATTACTGTTCTGTAAGTACATCAATGTTGCATTTATTTGTAATAGCATTTTGGCATTTCTTATTTCCCTTATGTAAGTTATGCTTTTAATTCTTCTTTGAATTGGTTATAATATTCTATTGGTTCCCTCATTAATTCATGCATTAAGTAAACTCTTTGATATGTGTTCATTTTATATTTGTATGAAAGTTTTGATTTTGTTTTCTTTAAAAAAAAAATCCTTCAACAGCTTAAATAATGCTAATAACTTATAACAAGTTACTCTATGTATGTGCACAAAAATACATGTGCATTGGGAGTTCATTGAGAATGAACTGAACGCACATAACACTATGTCTGAACGCAATAAATAATGTTGGGAGTGAGGATGTTAGTTAAACCCAAGTGCAGGAAATGAATATTTGCATAACACTTTTTAAAATAATTTTAAAGGCTAAACTGCCAAGAAATTAGTAAAAGAATTATTCATTCATAGTTTGATATGAATAATTTTCCATTTTTGTAACCACCAAGTACTAGCACTGCTTCGTACCATTGGAACCTTATCCCAGCTCTCTGGGATTTGTATTCTAGGGTAAAATTTTATATATGCCATTCATGGGAATATTTCTAAATGTTCCACTTATAATTAAATGCATTCTTTCATATTCTGATTTCTTTTAAATTTTGTTTTGGGCATAATTTTTAGCTAAAGAATTACTCAAAATTGGAAAGAGGAGATAGTTCAAGTACTGGAATTTCAACTCCGTACATGTTTCAAGGAGTACAAAAGGTTATATTTCACGGGAGTACTAAAATTACATATGATTTTTTTTTCTTTAACAAATGCCAAGAACATTGTATCTGTTAATAAGCTTTGCCCGGCTTGAAAACCAAACTCAGCCGTATTGTATGAGAACGCCAGATATACGATCATAAATATTTTTGGCATAGTTTCAAAGCTACATAATGCCAGACATAGACATGTAAAAGTAATGGCAAGAACTACAAAGATTATAAAAGAAATAAAGTCACAGTTCGTAATTCATATGATTATGTTCAATAGCAGGCTTAGACAACTGTTCACATAATAAGCTCCACATGTAAAAGCATCAGGTTATTTTACTGAGAAAAGATAACAAATATTAAAATGACTTTTAAAAGTAAAATTTTGTTGAGAGCTTGTAAATATTTTTGCAAGCTGAAGGAAAGTAACTCCAATTGTTTTAAGTTTTGTTTGTTTATTTGTGTGTTTCTATTTGGATGCCTAGTTTCTGCTTCCTTTTTCATCACACCAAATGACTAAATTTTAAAATAAAAGCAAATGTCACTATTCTCTGTGTGTTGAAATCAGAGTTTAGGGAGAATGCCATTCTCGCTTTATAAAATTAAATAAATTGTACACTTCATTTAGAGATAAGATGAGAGAAGTATCAATGCCAACTATTCAAGCCTTGAGCTGACAAATGAATACAGAGTAGAGAATGTGACTACTGGATATAGAAAGCCAAAGTGAGCTAGAATCTGAAGGAACTCTATTGTATCCTTACCCATTGCAAGGTGAGTGTGTAGGGCTGGATATTAAGCGCAAGTATTCTAACAATGCTTTATGCTACTGAGAATATTTTATTTTAGACCCAGGGATATCAATTGAGTTTGTGATGGGTTTGAATTCCAGAGATAAAAGAAGCACACTTCTGTGGTTACCATCAGCTTAATTTATGGACTAGAAGTGGTCAGCCATCAGGGTGGGCTAATGAAAAGGAAGACTAATGGGAAATGCTAATGAAAAAAAGGATGGAAGAAACTGTAGCGTCTGAGATAAACTGTCAGTCCCTTAGGCAAGATAAGCCAGAGCACCACAGTGCCAAGAACTACTAGCTCAGGTTCACTTCCCAGTGATAAGCAATTGAGGTTCATTTAAAAAAAGGAATTTTGCCATGTTAGACAATTCAGTAGGTGAAATAAAAATTGAGTAGTCACATTTTAAAGATTTTATATTAAATATAATAAAATGTGTTGGTTAGTACTATAGGTCTATAACATATTGAATTTTTATGTTGTGTAAAATATAGCAAATGCTTTTCAACCCAGTGAAAATTTATAATGTAGGGTAAATTACATACTATCTCTTCTCTTACAACTATTAAAAAAGAAGAAAATGTTTGGTAAATGTTTATTTTTCCTACTTCCAAGATTTGCATGAAAATTGTAAATATTCTACTAGCAGAACAATTTGTGTTGAATATATATATGTAATGAATTGGAGATGATATAAACTTTTTCTTAGCTGTAGTTGAAAATATTTGTTACAAAAACACTTTCGGGTTGTACTAGCCCTATTTACACACAGATCCTTTTAATGGACGCTGAGAATCTTGATTTAGAACTTTAAATAGACTCCTTTACATTTTGCAAATCTCTACCTTTGAAATAAGAATGCCGTGATCCACCCATCTGCAGACAATTAAGACCAGCAGCCAAGTATAAAAGGGTGGAGAACTTTTAATGGGTGTTTATAGATTGGAAGCACCGACCCCCCTTTTAAATGAAAGAGGCATAAGAAGAAATAGTAAGTGTTAAGGATAACCATGAAATTCTGTTAACCCCCCAAGCAGAAGATCTGTTATCAAAGAATTGGCAGGATTCTGCACCTTTCCATTTAAAGTTCTTAGCTATCAGTAGCAAAAGTAATTTAAGAAGAAATATATCTTATTTAGAAATGTTTTTATTATAATTTCTCAGTTGCTTCAAGGTCAAAACACAAACTAGCAGGAAGACCAACATTAAGGTATGTGATATAAAAACAAATATTTCCATAAAATCTTTGCCCTAGCAAAAAGAGAAATTCTTAGTGGGTTCAAGGTGGGAATTTAGGGAATAGTATTTTTTTTACAGGAAATACTGGTTAGGCGTTTTATATAGGGGGTTCTGCATTTGTGAAGGGATAATTTGCTCTAAAATATGTGGGCAACCAGCCTAAATTCTCTAATTGAGTAGTTTGCTCATAACCCCAGGCCATTAGATGAATGTAAACTGTTACAGGCTTAGTAAGAAAATAGTCCCATTAGGACTTTTGTATTTGTATGTGGTTGTGAGTTAGAGTAACTGTTTCCAAAGTCATGGATTAATGAAAAGCTCTCTTTTTTTCTAAGTTTGCAAATACCAACTTTGAAATGCCCAAACTCAAATTAAGCCAGGGATTCTTTGCTTAGTGGTTTTATTGTGTTGTGTTTTTTTTTAACACTTAAAAACATTTTTTTTACAGGATCAAGTCTGAACTGTAACATCCATTATAAGTTATCTAAGGAGAATTAGACTATGTCATTGACTGTTAGCAATAAAGGGAAACAGATTTAGTTTCTTTTACCATGTCATTCAAATTCTTTGCCCATGTCCTAAAATTCCCCTCCATGGTAACCTCAATAATCTTGATGTACAGAACATGGACACAACTGTTAGAACATAAAGACTCATGTAGAAATTCAAGAAATGTCATGGACATGTATTTGGTTTAGCAGTGCTCAGATGCCACACATGCTGTGTCTAGACTCATATTTCTGTAAGGGAGAAGACAATTTTATGTGCTGCTGCTGACATTCAGTCTTGGACTCCTCTCTCATAATGGAGCTCTTCAGTAAACAGCCTTTTTCCTGTCCGGTTCCCTGATTCCTGTTAACTCATCACATCATGTTTTTTATGAAGTATGGTATCCAAGGGGGCTTCAAAAAACTCATGGAAATATAGAATTCAAAGATAATGGAAATTTTTCCCTGAATTTTTTGAAGTTCCCTCATACTTGAATATCCCAGAGGGCAAGGAAGGAACCCAGAATAGACTATATATAATATTACTTAAAATTATTCAATGTAAATGCAACAAAAATTGAGTCAAGGGAAGAAAGCATCAGACCAAGAACAGATAAATGGAATAGACATATTCAAAATTGAGATGATTTATGAGTCTTTCCCATGTCTTTATTTCCCCTTTAAAATAGATTCTAGTAAAGTTGTTGTTGTTAAGTGCCATTGAGTCGATTTTGACCCATAGCGACCCTGTATGGGGTTTCTGAGGAGCAGCTGGTGAGCTTGAACTGCCGACCTTGCAATTCAAACAGCTTTGCAGTCTGGCACATTAACCCACAGTGCCACACCAGTAAAGCTGTGCATGCAATTATTGTATCAAAACTTTTTTAATCATTGAAGTACACACAAACTTTCTTTAATTTTTTTTTTTTTTTCAATCACAGAGCTCAACATCAATCTCTTTCTCCACCTGGGGTGGTACTAGACTTTTTTCAGACTATTTAACTTTTTACTCTGTCAGGTTTCCTTTTTCCATTCTAAAATTTCTTATTTGAAAGCATCCCATTACAGCAATACCCTAAATATGTATTTGCCTAAACAATTCAGTTGAAAATACCAGAATTGTGTGATATGGGAGTGTTTTTAAAAGATACAAAAGCAGAATTGTTCTGAAATGAGTCATGAGAAGTAGAAAATGGAGCTCGTAAACACACAAAAACGTGAAGAAAGAAGCCCCTTTAAGAGATGCTGGCTCTATGCTGGAACATATGTCTAAATTCCATACCTTGAAAGAATTGACATACACTAGGTTAGCCTGGATACTCAAATAACTTTTAATTGTTTTCTACAAACTTCCCAAACTCTTCTTTGGATTGAAACTGAATCCAGATATTTGAGGAATACATTTTGGAAGAGTTGAGAGATAAGAAATGCTAAAAGTGAAATACAAATTGACTTTGTTAGCAATGAAAGAAAAGTAATTTATCTTCAAAATTCATCCCTTAATTTCTCATAATCAAAAACTTTAAAGTAATACTTGTTGTTAAGTGCCATGAAGTTAGTTCCAACTCATAGTGGCCCTGTAAAGGGCTTCTAAGAAGTGGCTGGCGAGTTTGAACCACCGACCTTGGGGTTCAAATCAACCTTGCAGTCTAGTGAATTATCATGCAGTGCCAAACCAGGGCTCCTAAAATAATACTAGCGAGAAGAAAAAGCCAAAGTCATTGGATTCTTTCACTTTTCAGTTGAGCAATATTTTAAATATCAGACAAAATGAAAATGGAATTTACCATGGAAAATAATCACACTTGTTTTGAAGTGACCAAAAGACAGTGACATTTTAATGATAGCTGAGTTTTAACAGAGAAAAAGAAAAATCCATAAATATAAAAATAAGAAACTCTATGTATGTAGTGAAGCTTTGAAAGATCCTAAATGATCTCTCAGAAAACATAGAGGTGATATTTTTAAAGAGCTGATATTTTTTAGATGAAGGAGAAAATAAAGAAGAAAAGCAAGTTTCCATGACTTTAGACTTATCTTGTGAGAAGACAATATTGTAAGTTGAAATACGTATGTGCTTTTCAAGTTTACAAATTATAGTTTAAAACAGATTCCTAACAGATCACTTTTAAAGTCAGACGGGGTTTCATTACAGCATTTTCTCTTTTGTATACATTTGAAAATGCCCACAATAAAAAGTTTTTTAAAACAAAAAAGTGGATTCCTTAAGCTTTGGACAGTAAATGAATTGGTATTTGCAAAGTTCATATTTAATAAATAAATCTAGGACATTACTATGGAATTTCTTTTCTGGGAAAAATGTCTTCTCTGGTACAGTAACTTGGCATATGCTCTGTCTGCCTACAATAAAACAAGAAGGTGGAATGAGGCAGAAAGGGAAGCCAGAAGGAGGGGCAACATTTCGTTCTTCTGATGCTTCTCCACCTCATTAACCTGTGTGTCATTCTCAAGGATTTTGCCATGCTCTGATGGTCAGAAACTTGCTTGCTAACAACACAACATTTTAAATGCAAGCTCTTCCCTGGAGTCATAGTGAATTAATTTTCAATTAGTTTTCATTAATGAACTTCTCTTTTATGGGCCTAGATGCTGTCCCGACCTCAGGGAACTCAGCAAGCACTTTGGTGGAGCAGGAGAGGAGTCAATATCCTGGACCTTTTTCAATAGACCTAGATTACTATTATCTCAATCCAAAACAACAACAAAAAATTATGCCTAAATTACAACCAGACACCGGCCAATAAAACCCATACATCTTTTCTGAGGGCTTCAGAGCTTAGTTTTCTTGCTAGCTGCATGTGGTGTTTATCTTGTGCTCCAAAATTAAAGATAAGGAGAGAAAATATGAGACTGAAAGCAGAGAAAAAGAACTACTTGAAATTCCAGAGAAATTGACTAGGAAAAGGAATCATTTTCTTCACCAGGAAAAGAGAAATGGAGGACGCCTATGATGGTCTTAATGTCACGATTATGCCTGTATTTTCAATGAGTAAGTGAAATTCCAATGATTAGGTCACTTTAACTTCTTTCCTGAGTGCAAAAGGTGAGTACCAAGCAATTCAGAATCTTATGCTTCAACAAAGGGAAACAACTGTCATGTCTTTCTATAAACATCGCTGTTAAAACCACAGTAGTTGTATTCATAATTTAGGAAATATTGTGTAATAACTAATATTGTTTAAAATAATGTTCTTAAGTTGTATTTTTTCATCTGTCTGCCATGTGGATATTTTGTACCAAATTGTTTTATATGACTCTCATGCTAATTTTTTTCCTATTTGTATATTGTTTATTTAAGTCACCATAAATTAATATCATTGAAGAGAATTTTACTTAGATGTTCTACAAGTATAATACATATAAGGAATCTAGAAAGTGAGAGAGACTATGTAGGGTGGGACCTGAACGAGTTCTGCTCCCAATTCTGCAGCTCTGGACAATGTCTCTGTGCCTGAATTTCTTCATGTGTTAAAAGGTTTAGTCCCAATTTTCTAGTCAAATAATCTGAGTTTTGAATAATAATTTGCAACTGTAATTACAAAGTGATTACATAAGATCTAATCTAATACAAAAGATAATATACAACAAAACAAGAGTTCATGAGTTACTAATGAAGGAATAGCCTACTTACAAACCAATATTCTAATAGCATTTTTAAAAGAGTTCTTGTGCCAAAAGACAAGGTTTCTAAGCCCTTTCCATTTCTACCTAAGAGCTTCATCTGAGATCTATGAAACTTTCATAAAACTTAACAAACATTTGCTTATCTTATTATTTTACAATGAAAGACTAAGTTTTTAGTTTGTTAGTAACTTAATTCTTTTGTTACTGCACATAAAAGGCATATAAAGTACACCATGTTTTAGAATCATAAAAAAATTTAATTCAATCTTGTCAT
The DNA here is from genome assembly GCF_000296735.1 of Chrysochloris asiatica. Taxonomy (NCBI): domain Eukaryota; kingdom Metazoa; phylum Chordata; class Mammalia; order Afrosoricida; family Chrysochloridae; genus Chrysochloris; species Chrysochloris asiatica. The sequence continues at coordinate 7,644,139 of NW_006408612.1, forward strand.
TTTGATTCAGAAAATAAGTAAAGCTTACTTCTTATTCTTAGTTAATAGTATGAAATCTTCTCTTACAATAGAAATGATTATTATGATATTTTTTCAGTCCCGATTTATTAAGTACTTTTTCATTTATAATATTGAAATGTTTAGGTTTT
>NW_006408612.1:7644387-7646356 GCF_000296735.1 Chrysochloris asiatica
GTCAAAGAAAAAGAGGAAGGCCCCCAGCAAGATGGATTGGCAAAGTGGCAGCATCAATAGGCTCAAGTGTGGCAATTGTGAGTTTGGCCCAGGACCGGGCAGTGTTTCATTCTGTTGTACATAGGGTTGTTGTGAGTTGGTGTTGACTTGATGGCACCTAACAAGACCATCACTCTGTACTTATGGCAGTGGAGTCCTGGTGTGGTGCTGTGGGATAAAGCACTGGACCGACCACAAGATTGGTTTGAACCACAAGGTTGGCGGTTCAAACTCACCAGCCATTCCTTGGAAACCCTATACAGGGTTGCTATGAGTTGTAACTAACTTGATGGCACTTAACAACAACAACATTGATGGCAGTGGGTTTGGTTTTTTGGTTTGGGTATTACTAGAAAATATTTGAGTTTTCCTTCTCTGACAGGTTTCCCCCTTATACAGATCTCAGCTTTCTCAAGTTTTCCCATATATGGTTGTTAGGTACCATCCAGTTGGTTCAACAGTAACCAACTGGATGGTAACCCTATGTACAACAGAACAAAGCACTGACCAGACTGCACCACAATCACAATTGTGGTTTTGTTTAAGATCATTCATTTTTGCTGACCCTCCATTTAACCAAGCATAGTGTCCTTCTCCATGGACTGGTTCCTCCTAACAATATGCTCCAAGTCCAAGAGATGAAGCTTTACCATCCTTACCTTCTAAGGAGCATTCTGACTGTACTTATTCTAACACAGATTTGTTTGGTCTTCTGGAAGCCCATGGACTTTCAATATTCTTCTCCAACACCATAATTCAAATGCATCAATTCTTCTACCATCTTCCTTATTCATTGTCCAACTTTCATATGTATATAAGGTGATTGAAAATATCATGGTTTGGGTCAGGTGCAAGTTAGTTCTCAAACTACATACTTCAGTCTTGAACACTTTAAAGAGGTATTTTGCAACAGATATGCCTAATGTAGTATGTCCTTTGAATTCTTGACTGCTGCTTGGTTGTGGATCCAAGCAAAATGACGTTTTGGCAACTTCAATCATTTCTCCATTGTTGTTGTGGTTAAGTGCTGTTGAGTTGGTTCTGACTTGTAGCAACCCTGTATAGGGTTTCTGAGGAGGGCTGGTGAGTTTGAACTACCGACATTGCAGTCCAAACTGACCTTGAAGTTGAGTGCTTATCCTATGGCACGACACCAGAACTGCATTATCTTGATTTTATTTATTGGTCCAGTGGTGAGAATTTTTTTTCTTTACATTGAGGTGCAATCCATTCTGAAAGCTATAGTCTTCAATCTTCATCAATATTTCAAGTCCTCTTCACTTTCCACAAGCAAGGTTGTATCATCTTCAGATCACAGGTTATTAATGAGTCTTTCTCCAATTCTTATATTCATCTTCATATAGTCCAGTTTCTCATATTTTTTGCAATAGTATACAGATTGAGTAAGTATGGCAAAATGATAAAACAATGCTGCATACCTTTCCTGATTTTAAACTACACAGTATCCGTTTGTTATGTTCTAACAACTGCCTTTTGGACTATGCACAGGTTCCTCATGAACACAAGTAAGTGTTTCGTTGTTCAAAATGTTATCCATAGTTTGTTATTATCCATACAGTTGAATGTCTTTGCATAGTCAATAAAGCACAAGTAAACTTTCTGGTATTCTTCACTTTCAGCCAAGACCCATCTGACATCAGCAATGACATACCTATTTCCACGTCCTCCTCTGAATCCAGCTTGAATTTCTGGAAACTCCCTATCAATATACTATTGCAGCCATTTTAGAATTATCTTCAGCAAAATTTTACTTGCATTTGATATTAATGATATTGTTTGATGATTTCTACGTTCTGTTATTCTTCGTTCTTTGGAATGGGCACAAATATGTATCTCTTCCAATAGGTTAGCCAGGTAAGTATCTTTCAAATTTCTTGGAACAGATGAGTTAGTGCTTCCAGTGGTGAAT
>NW_006408612.1:7646748-7651383 GCF_000296735.1 Chrysochloris asiatica
CACTGCTGTCTAGTTGATTCTAACTTACAGCGACCAGCAGAATTGCTCCTTATTGTTCCCAAGACTGTAACTCATTAATGGAGCAGACAGCTTCATCTTACGGCCTAGGAGTGACTGGTGGGTTTGAACTGACAACCCTGGGGTCTGCAGCCCAATGCTTAACCCACTGGTCCATTAGGACTTCTTTCTTCAGGATTATGTCTCAAAACAACAACAACAAACAAATAAGCACATCAGATGGGGCCCTGTTCTGGTGACATTAGAAAATAGTAGAGATAACAAAAAAACTATATGAAACTGCAGAGCCAGGAAAAAACAACAGATGAATAAATGCAAAACAGTGCAGTGGACGCTGTAAGCCAAGTGCCCAGGGCATGTAGGATAGAGTAATTTATGATGGTGGTATCTCTTGGTGGGCATTTTAATGATCTTTATTTGCTTCTGTCATCAAACAATTTCTATACTTTACTGATCATTTTATTAGGAATAAACTCAGCTTTTAATTCTTTTTACATAAATAAAATGAGTATTGTCTTATAGGTAGACTCGGAGTTTCCTGGCACTCAGTTCTCTTCCACAGAAAGAATAACATTAACTGGAATCTTCTGTGATGATGTAAAGGAAGTGACTTCCACAAAAATCAACAAGAAACTAGAAATTTAAAATATTTACTATGTTGTTAACTGCTGTCAAGTAGGTTCTGATTCATAGTGACCCTGTATAGTATTTCTGAGGAGCAGCTGAAAAGCTTGAACCACTGACCTTGCGGTTCAAACCAAACTTGCATTCCAGTGCATTAACCTGCAGCACCACACCAGGACTCCATTTATTATGGATCTGGAACATCAGTATACAAATTGAAATCCAATCTGCAGAAATATAAAGAGAAAGTTAATAAAACAATAATATTCAGGAACAAAACTAATCCTCAGAAGAAATAAAGGTGCATTTGTTAATGCTGTGAATTAAGAACAATTTGTCACAACATTTAGAGATGTTTAATCTTTAATAAATACGTGCATTGCTAACAAAATGACTGTCTGATGGGTTATGAACTTAAGCTCTGGAGTCTGACAGGGGCATAGTAGGAAGCATGATAAGGGCATAGCAGGAAAAGTTCAAATTTTAGATACAGACAGACCTGAATTAATCCTACTCTGACCTTTATGAACAGGTCCCTTTACAAGTCTCCTAATCTCTCAGAGTTTTGATTTCTATATTGGTAAAGCACAATTAATAACACCTACAAGTTAAGGTTTTTGTGAGGATTAAATGAGATAATGTATGTAAACTCTTTTGTAGGTGACAAGTACTCAGTCAAAATGAACTATTGTTATTATGTATATTGTCAAATGCCCTCAAATTGGTTTCAACTCATAGTGACCCCTGTACAGGGTTTCCAATGAATGGCTGGGAGGTTTGAATCACTGACCTTGTGGTTAGTAGTTCAGTGCTTATCCTACAGTGCCACACCGTATTATATATGTTGTTGTTGTTGCTAAGTGCCATTGAGTCAGTTCTGACTCATAACGACCCTGTATAGGGTTTCCAAGGAGCAGCTGATGAGCTTCAACCACTGCCCTTGCAGTTCAAACAGACTTTTTAGTCCAGTGCTTTAACCCACAGTGCCACACCAGGACTCTATTATATATTGTTGTTGTTGTTATTGTTAGGTGCCAGCGAGATGGTACTGACTCATAGCAATCCTATGCACAGCAGAACGAAACACTGACCAATCCTGGGCCAACCTCACTATTGTTGCCATGCTTGACTCCATTGATGCTACCACCTGATCAATCGATCTCGCTGGGGGTCTTCCTCTTTTTCTCTGACCCTCTGCCCTACCAAACATGATATCCTTCTCCAATGACTGGTCCTTCCTAACAATATGCCTGATGTGGGAGAGAGGAAGTTTGGCCATTTTGGCCTTCAAGGAGCACTCTGACTGCACTTCTTCCAAAACAGATCTATTGGTTCTTTTGGCAGCCCATGGCACTTTCAATAGTCTTCTCCAACACCATAACTCAAAATCATCAATTCTTCTACAGTCTTCCTTATTCACTGTCCAGCTTTTGCATGCATATAAGGTTATTGAAAATACCATGGTTTGGGTCAGGCTCACCTTAGTCCTCAAGCTGACATTTTTGCTCTTCAACACTTTCAAAAGTTCCCGTGCAGCAGATTTGCGTAATGCAATACGTCATTTGATTTCCTGACTGCTGCTTCCATAAGTGTTGATAGTTAATCCAAAAAGAATGAAGTCCTTGACGACTTCAGTCTTTTCTCCGTAGACAAGAATGTTGTTTATTGGTCCAGTGGTGACTATTATATATAGTCAGCTAATTATTCAGAAACAAGACTCTCCAGGAGAATAAGAGACGTTATCTTAAAAAATAAACTATTAGTGAGCTCAATAAAATATTTTTTATTAAAAACCACATACAAAATTGGAAATATAACCAAATAATTATATGACTGCCATTACTTAGATGGTCTAGCAGCCAATTTAAAAAAATTCATCAAATATCATCAGTGTCCAAATCTCAACTTCTAACACAAAAATCAATTATTCAATATCATTTGCCCTTCATAATTTCACTAAAACAATGCATTGCTGTGTTGTACCTTTTATCCTAAACTGTTCTGAATTAAAATCAGCAAGAATGGTTGTCCTGTGTCTTCTCATGAATAGACCCTAGGTGACATATCTGGTTTTATTACATCCACTGGGAAAATAAACTCCTCTTCAACCAGTACCTGTTTCCTACATATTCCAACATAGGAATTATTGTTGTTGTTAGGTGCCATCGAGTAGGTACTGACTCATAGTGACCTTATGCACAGCAGGACGGAGCTCTACCCAATCCTGGGCCAACCTCACCGCTGTTGCCACACTTGAGTCCATCAATGCTGCCACTTGGCCAGTCCATCTTGCTGGGGGTCTTCTTCTTTTTCTCTGACCCTCCACCTTACCAAGCATGATATCCTTCTCCAGCAACTTGTCCCTCCTGACAATATGTCCAAAGTATGAGAAGACAAAGTTTGGCCATCTTGGCCTCTAAGGAGCACACTGCCCGCACTTTTTCCAAAACTATAGACATCCTAAAAATAACCACTGTGGGAGATAAGATAGTGGACTAAGCAAACACTATACAGACCCTCTACAACAGACACAGAATACAGACAACAATCCTGGAAGCCCGAGCTTTAGAGGAAAGGTTAGAGAAATGTAATGAATATCTCCCTGGAGGAGAAGTTGAGCAAGGGCAGCGAAAGAAGGAGACTGACTGGTGAACTGGTGTATGGACTGCCAGCCAGATGCTGAGTGGCCATCTTGAACGTTTCTACAAGCAGCTTTGGTGTGACAGACAGATGACGGCCTGACAGTGCTGATTCACATAAGTGACCGAAAAGGAGCAATTCCTTATTGCCCCCCACACTCCCCTTGATAACAGAGGAGAGGCCAGCCCCCACTCTCATCTACCACCAGTGCTGACCCTGCTCTCCTGAGTTCTGAGACAGTGAGAGGTAGGTGCCCACTGTGCCACATTGGCACCTGGATTCAGGTAGGCTCTGCTCTAGAGCAACAGGACCCACAGAACCACAGAGCCTCCAGGAACCTTCACAATCAGCCACCTTGCCCCAATTGCCTTCTAATTCTGACAGACACTGAAACTAGCAACCTGAAGGGCCTCTATGAACTACTTCTCTATTGGGTCCCCCATAGGAGGAGTCCTGGTATGGCGCTATGGGTTAATGTGCTGGACTGCAAAGTCAACTATGAGTCCGAATCGACTCAATGGCACTTAACAGAAACAACAGGCCTATAGGAACTCCATTTAAGGCTGGCAACTCAGCTGCCACATCCCTCCTCCATCCACATCATGATTGGTTAGCAGGAGCCGCTAGAGTTTTCTCCTCTCTGGATCCAACAACTGTACTTGTTTTTTATTTATTTTTCCTTTCTTTGTTTAATTGTTTTTGCTTATTTATTCTTTCTACTTCTTCCTCTTTCCCTGCCCTTGATTTTCATCTTTGCTATCTCTGCTTTTGTTTTTTCTGATTTCCACCTCCTTCTATTTTTCTCTCTTGATTTTTCTGTATTACTCTCCAGACTCTTTCTTTCCATTTCCCTCTCTATTTTTTTAGTAATTTTTTTTTCACTTCCTTTTCGGTTTTTTCCCCTTGTACAGCTCTATTTCCCTGTTCCTCTTTTCTCTTTTTAGTTATTATGTGTTTGTGTTTTTTGGGGGTTTTTTGCCATTTTTATTTTCTCTCCTTTATTGTATTCAGTTTTCACTGTTGTTTGCTTGTTCTACTTTGTTTCCCTGTGTGTATTTTTTTCCTCTTACCTCACTCACTAGAAGGCAGCAACCATGCCCATTCCACTTTGCTACAACTGTACCCTCTGCAGCTCCACCCACTAGACAAGAGCCAATCCCAGCTCCTACACTGTCTGATTAATGATAGACATCAGCCAACATCAGCCAAACCCTCCCTAAATTGAGTTGCAGAAACAGCAAAAGGAAAATGGCACGTGCTGTTCCATTCTTTAATCACACCCACCTGTAAACAATTAGTGAAAGCCTCACTTTGGAACCCAAGGTCAGCAATTCAAGCTCACCAGTCACTCCT
>NW_006408612.1:7655233-7665010 GCF_000296735.1 Chrysochloris asiatica
AACAACAACAACAACAACAACAATGGAAAGAAAGATGATTTTTGCCTATATGGCTTTATGGATATGATTTCTGTTTCTGCTAATTCTTTAATTTATTACTATTAATATTGCCTTGTTGTTGCTGCTGTTAAGTGCCGTTGAGTCAGTTCTGACTCATAGCGACCTTGTATAGATAGGGTTTCCAAAGAATGGCTGGTGAGCTTGAACCTCTAAATACACTAAATATTGTTTTCATTTTCTGTTTTTTCCTAATAAAGAAATTATATATAATCAAACATTCAGGAATTTTCCTAATAGATTTTAATTCCTTGAAACAATAGTTTAAATGCTTATAAATGTATTTCAAATGATTAAAGTGCTGCTATTAAATATTTTATACAAGGAAAGATACTCTTTATTAAGTGCAAGTTATTTTCTGAAAAATCATAACTAAGCAGTGAACATTTATTGTATTCACTTTTATTAGTTGATAGGTAAATAACATTTACTTTTTTATATAATTTTATTAATCTCTTCAGGGCTATTTTTTATATTTTAATAATGCATTGTACAGATTTGAATAACCATCTTAAAAGCTGTCTCCATAAGTATAAATTTGGAAGGTAAATTATTAACACAGAAAAGAACATTAATTTCTATTGATAGTTTTTACAACATTTTATGTTAATTTTGCTTTGAGTTTAAAAGTTATTTCAAGCATACTAAATTGTTCAATTATTAACTGTAAAAAAATTTTTATATTTATATGTATCAACATTAAAATATTTCTGTTTGACAGACAAAAACCAAAGGAAGCAAGAAAACGCACAATTAAACCAGAAAGATACTATGTCATCCAGCACTCTAACATCACAGGGTACGTTAAGAGAGTCATTAAAACAGCATTCATTTGTGCTAAGATGACATATGGTAGGCTCTAAAAATTAACAGAATATTTTGCTACTGACTGGCTTGTATCACAGACTTAATAGTTTTCTTTTGGGAGGAAGGAAGGCAAGATTTTTAAATGTCTTAAGTGTTTTTTATAAACACTTTTGAAAGTTTAGGAGGCGTTAATCTCTACTGGGTACAGTATTCTGGTTAAGAATACTTGCAGAAATAACATCTGTTTTCTTTTCAGTTCTCTCCTCAATTCCATACCTATCCTCTTCTTGTTCCCTGATGTAGCTTCTCTGTTCTTCTTGCCCTCAGTCAAATTACATTTTTAAAGAATAATTGAGAATTAGATTAGATAAAATGCAGCTTGTTGAGTTCTGAAGTCTGTTTCTCACGCCTGGCCTGGGCTGTGAATCCCCCTCAACCTTTCGCATACATACTGTATCTACTCCATCTTCGTTCCAGACACACGGGGATTGTTTAGCATCAGCACACCCTGCGCATGCACAATGTAAGTGGAGTCACTCTTATTTAACTTCACCCTTGTAAAATATTCTGTTTGTTCCCTAGAATGTATTCACTATATAAATCAGATTTCAATAAGATTCCAAAATATAGAATCTATTTCTAAACCGTAAAGAAGAGCATCGAATCTCATCTCACACTTCACATAGCCAGGTCACTATGTGTCACTGTTTTCAAATTGAAATGACGGTTTTCAGAACCATGTAAACTCAATCTCAGTGTCCACAAATACGCTTTCTAAATGTTAATTAGGAGGCCATCTGTGACCTAGATAAACCATAGTGGAGTTTCCTCCTTCAAGCCTCCAACCACTACTACCTGGGTCTGAGGCATCCATCAACCATTTGTTTCAACCAAGTTTCTTTTGAGGGAGTTATATTTAGATTTCCCAAAGAGATGGCTAAGTAATGCTTAGCTCTATTCCCTCACTTACATCCAGAGGAGTCAAAGGACAACATATATTTTGAGGTCAATCACTGCCTCTTTGCTATAGGACCTTAGTTATCTTCAAGACACCCAAGATCACTGACACTACACAGTGATAGACCCCAGCCCTGCTGAGTACCTTCTGCACATGGCCTGACAAGACAAAGCACAGACAGAAACGTATCAGACAAAACATAGTTGGAGTGTGGTTAGGCACCTTTAGCTGGGCCATTGGAAGGCTAAGCACATTTAAGGACTTGGACACTGGGTTTAGAATGTCTGAGTCCAGCTAGCTGTGTGACCTTGAGCACATTAATTTATCTCAGTTTTCTGCTCTATGCTGTCATTATTAAATGCTGTTGAGTTGGTTCTGATTCATAGAGACCCTGTATAGAATTACCGAGGACTAGCTGATGGGTTTGAACTGCCAAACTTACAGTTAGCAGTTCAGTGATTATCCTATAGTGCCACACCAGGACTCCATAAAATAGAGTTAATCATAGCATCTACTTCATAAAGTGTAAATGCAAGAATGCATGCAAAATGCCTAGAACATAGTTTGCACTTGTTAAGTGTTGGTAAGGAACCCCAGTAGCACAGTGGTTAACCATTTGGCTGCTAGCTGAAAGATCAGCAGTTCAAGCATGCCAGCTATCCCTCAGGAGAAAGATGTGGCAGTCGGCTTCTGTAAAGATTCCACACTGCCGTCAAGTGGATTCCAACTCATAGTCATGTATAGGACAGAATAGAACTGCTCCCTAGAGTTTCTGAGAATAAATCTTCAACTCATCTTCCTTTCATTGAGAGGCTGGTGGGTTTGAACTTCAGACTTAGTGGTTAGTCACCCAACTCTTAATGTACTGAACCACCAGGGCTCCTTTCTGTAAGGACTGCAGTCTTGGAAACCTGCTAAGGCAGTTTTACTCTGTCCTACAGGGTCACAGTGAGTAGGAATAGACTAAATGGCAATGAATATACATGTCAGAATTTACTCAATGGCAGTGGATATATAAGAAGGCTTCAAAACATTTGTGGAAAACTGTAATTGAAAGATGATGGAAGGAGAGAAAAGAAGAGGGGGGGGGGAAAGAGTGAGCTGATACAGTCTGATGAACTTGACCTATACCTATGGAACAGCAACTCAAAAGAGGGAACAAATCCTCACAGCAAGAAACATTCACACACACACCCCCACACACAGTGGACAGAGAAGGGCAGCTTGGACATTGGATACTCAAATGGGGAGGGGGGGACTACAAAGGCAAGAAGTGACTGGCTTACAAGCTTTCAAGAGGGAACCTGGTGCTAGGGAGCATGGCGGAAGGCAAATCTCCAGAAGGTACTATTCAATCTGTCTGGGCAGAGCTGATGAAAGGAGATACAGATGGGTAACTCGTGATACTGTAGTGAATAATGCTTATCAGAACGGATTATGAGGGTTGGAAATGCAAAGGTAGAAGTTTTGTAACAAGGAAGGGAGTGATTGATTCTCCAGGATAGGAACGGAGGCCTCTGGGACCATCCACGGAGAAGAGCCGAGAGCGGGACCCTACCCAGAGAAATAGAGATGCCTGAGATGGAGGCAGAGATGATGACGTGGAGTGATGAAGTGACTGGGGACTTTGGACCCAGAGAGGGAAAGGGACTATGGGCAGAAAACTGGGAGGAGGAGGGGGAAGTGTAGGGAGCGGGTTTCTGGGGTATACCCTTTGGGTGGTTGAGGATGCATGGAGGGATTGGAACCATGGCAGTGAGATGATATACAATGGAATGAATGTAAAACTAAAGTTCTCCCATGTAAACTATCATATAATTCACAATATAACATTAAAAAAAAAAAGATGATGGAATTTCCTCAGAAGTTTTCCATTGGTGGCAATGGAAATATGAGGGGGTTCCAAAACGTTCATGGAACAATACCATTACCTATTAATTCCATTTTTCCACAATGTTTTGAGGTTTTTTATAGTTTTTATTGTCAATTGAGTGATAATTTACATGGAAGGACATCAATTTTATACTCATCGGTTCATTGTTATGATTACAATCTCTTCTGTGCATCATCATCCAATGGTATTTTTGTTTCTATTCCCTCTGGGGTTTTTTTGGAGGGGGGGTGATTTACACAAAAACACCCAGGAATATATAATCATTTAAATAACCAAAGGGCACATATTGCAAACCTACCTCCTGGTCACCAGTATCTGGCTGCCGGTAGACAGCCTTTCTCTTTCCATGAATCTAGTTAGAGTCCTCAGCTGCTCTATTTCTCAATGTCCTCATCTCTGCCTCCATCTCTGGTGTTGCTACTTCTCTGGATAGGGTCCCACATTCCGCTCATGCTCTTCTCCCTTGATGGTCTTAGGGTCCTCTATTCCTGAACTGTAAGATTAACTACTCTCCACTTTTTGTTACAAAACTTCTACCTTCACAGTTGTGACAGTTGCAATTAGTCACGATAACCTATCCCCATCTCTTTTCACCAGACCCATCTAGACAAGATGAAAACTATTCAGTGGTGATTCTACCTGAAACTAAACTCTATCTGAAACTAAACTCTCTTGAACACTTGTAAGCCAATCACTTCATGCCTTTATTGCATCCCCATTTTAGGTAGCTAATGTCTAAGTTACCCATCCCATTCAACCCTGTATACAGAGAGGATAGGGTTGATACTTGATGTGAAGACTCCTTTCCTCTCAGTTGGTATTTTGACCTACTACATCCATAAGTAAAGGTCAAGTTCATCATATTGCAGCAATTTATACTTATTTCCTTTGTCAAGAAAACTTTTTTTTAATCTTCCTCTAGTCGAAGGAGCTCTGGTAGCATAGTGGTTACGAATCGGGCTGTGAACCTTAAGGTCAGCGTTCGAAACTACCAGCCACTCCATGGGAGAAAGATAAGACTTTCTACTCCTGTAAAGATTTATACCCTCAGAAACCCTGTAAGGGTCGCTATGGGTCGGAACCTACTCGACTGCACTTAACAACAACAACAACAGTCGAGTACTGATCATCAAACCATAAAATCTAGGTCAAATGGGTACTATCTAAAAGTTGGGGCATTTTTGTGTATCTCCCCTCACTTCATATCAGCTGGACGCTTTTCTCTCAGCTCTAGCTCTATGTGGCTATGTCCTTGTCCATGGACTCGGGAGTCCCCAAGTCACACCACACTTCGGACCAATCAGCCCTTCCTCTTCTCCAGGTCGACAAACATCTATGGCATGTGGTTGAACTCAGCCCATATCTTCATTGCTGCCTTTTCCCCTCTTCCACTCACAAGCAGCCTTAAGATCAGCAGTTCGAAACTACCAGCTGCTCCGCGGGAGAAAGATGAGGCTTTCTACTCCCGTAAAGATTTACACCCTCGGAAACCCTGTACAGGGTCGCTATGGGTCGGAACCGACTCGACGGCACTTAACAACAACAACAACAAACTCACAAGCAGACCAACGTGGTTGCCAGTAAGCTTACATGCCTGCTTATGTGTTTCCTTTGAGTTTCAGTCTTGGAGGGGTGTTTGTCCTTCAGGACTTGATTGCTTGCCATGATGGCTCCCCAATGAACAACTTGCTTGTTCTTGTAGTAGCTTCACAGTGTTTTTGAAGTCCTCTAATATTGCACTGTAGAATAAGTACTGGACAGCTAACCACAGGTTGGCAGTTCAAACCCACCAGGTTCACTATGAGTCAGAACTGACTTAATGGCACTTAACAACAACAACAATATGTATATATATAGATAGATAGATAGATAGAAAGAGAGCTCATTTGCCTTCGAGTTGTTTATAACTCATAGTGACTCTGTAGGATGGTGCAGAACTAGCTCTTAGGGTTTCCAAGGCTGTAATCTTTACAGAAGGAGAGTGCCACATTTTCTCCACAGGAGGTTAGTGTGCTAAAACTGCTGATATTTCATATAGCAGCCAAATGCATAACCATTGTGCATCCAGGGCTCTTTAAACAACATTTACTAAGTATAAACCATGTGCTAGGCATTTTGCATGCATTATTACACTGAAGTAATTTGGTAGGTTATCAGAACGAGGGACCACTCTCTGGTAAAGTAGAGGATCCGCAAAAAAGAGGAAGACCTTCAATGAGATGGATTGACACAGTGGTTGTTGCAATAATTAACTCAAACATAGAAACAATTTGAGGATGGTGCAGGACACGGTAGTATTTTGGTCTGTTGCTCAGAGGGTTGCTAAGTTGGTAGTGACTTGATGGCACTATCAACAGCAATCCAGTACTCATTTGTTATAATGTGATGGCTTGCATGTTATTGTGATGCTGAACACTACACCACTGATATTTTAAATACCTGGTGTGGCAATGTGGGTTGATGCGCTGGACTGCAAAGTCAGTTTAAATCACAAGGTTGGCAGTTCAAGCTCACTAGCCACTGCTCAGAAACCCTATAGAGGGTTATTGGTCAGAACCAAGTTGACAGCACTCAACAACAAGAAGGGAGATCAGTTAACACCACTATGATTCAAATTTATGCACCAACAACTAAAGCCAGTGATGATAAAATTGAAGAGTTCTACCAATTTCTTCAGTTTGAATTTGATTTTTTTTAAAAAAAGGCAATCAATGTTCAACGATAATTACTGGTGATTGTAATGCAAAAATTGGAAACAAAGAGGAAGTATTAGTAGTTGGAAAATATGGCCTTAGTGATAGAAATGATGCTCGAGATTACATGACAGAAATGTGCAAGTCCAACAACTTATTCATTGTAAATACCTTTGTCAGCAATACAAGAGGTGACTACACACATGGACCTCACCAGATGCATTCACAGGAATCAAATTGCCTACATCTGTGGGAAGAGATGATGGAAAAGCTCAATATCAACAGTCAAAACAAGGCTAAGGCCAGACTGTGGATCAGATCATCCATTACTCCCACCCAAGTTCAGGCTGAAGCTGAAGAAAATTAAAACAAGTTCAAGAGAGCCAAAATATGACCTTGACTAGAGCTCACCTGAATTTAGAGACCATCTCAAGGACAAATTTGATGCATTAGACACTAATGACAGAAGACCAGGAGAGACATTTGAGACAGGCAAGGTGGTGGACTAGGCAGAAAGACTGTGCATATCTTCTGAAGCAAGGATATGGAAAACTGGATGTGACAGATGTAGAGGATGGTTCTGGAACTCTGAGCTTCAGAGGAAGGGACAGAAAAATGGATCAAGTGCTTACTAGGAGACAGAGTTGAGCAGATGGTGGGAATAATGAGCTGTATTGGGTGACAGGACCTGCCAAAGCCATCTTGAGAGTTCATGAACATCTTTCAAGAAGACAAAATGTTCATGTTGCAGAAACTTACCTGTGGCTCACAGAGAAAAAGGTGTGGTTTTCTTTTTCCTTTTTTCAACTCTGGTTCTTCACACTCCCCTGGTGACCAGAGGTGAGGCTGGCCCCCACCAGTGTACACCCCCAGGGAATTTCCTGCTTTACAGGTGGCCAGAACCACTTGGAGGTGGAAACTGAGGTTGTGAATCCCAGGGAGGAGTTATCTGTAATAACCTCAGTAAGACAGGCCCTACTCCAAAAACACAAAGTCAACCCTAGCCAGCCCTGTACTGGCTATCACTAGGAAAGATGGCTGAGCAGGCACATGGGGTAGAGAAAAGAAGGGGGCATGAAAGGAAGGGAAGGAAATTGATCTGTATGGGCCCACCAGGCACAGTGTGACCATCTTGAAATTTCTTGAGCGGCTGTGAAGGCAGGAGGCCAATAGGTCACACAGCATACCACTTATCAGTAGTGAGAAAGTTGTTGACTTTCATTTTTTGTTGTTGTTGGCTGGTTTGTTTGTTTGTTTTCCTTCTTCTTGCCTCACCCAACAAGAGACAACACTGTGGCAACAGAGTCAAGTCACAGCTGTAACCTCTATAATGCCACCAATTGGGCAAGAACAAATACCAGCTGCTATACGCCAGATCAATGACTATAACCAAAATCAGCTAAATCCATTCTGAGCTGAACTGCACTAACAGCAAACAGGGAACAGTGCACAAGCTCTCCTGATCACACCCACCAAGAGTCAGTTGGTGAGTGTCTAAGAATGCACCAGCATACATTCATAAAATTAATACAAATACAACACCACCACAATGCTCCAAAAGCAGCAGACCTTTTCTGTTCACATGAAGAAACAAGCCAGAGTAACTCAAACAAATGACCAAGAGACTGAGCTAGAAAATGTTTTTGAGGAAAAAGAGGAAGTGGAACTACCTGAAAAAGAATCCAGGAGAATGATATTTAAGTACCTCTAAGTGACGGACAGAAAGCTGGAGGGAAAACCAGGAAGAACTCAGAAAAGCACTACAGGAACAATTAAACAAAAGGTTTGGAGACAATACAAAACCTGCAAACAGAAGTCCAAAAGATTAATACTAAGATATCAGAAATGAACAAATACACTAAAAGGGCAAAAGAGTAGATTTAAATAAATGGGAGCCAGAATTAGTAAACTTGAAATTAAATCTCTCAAAACTATAAGCTAGAAGAACAATAAAAAAAAGAATGAAAAAATCTGAAGAAAGCCTAAGATTCACGTGGGACAACATGAAGTGGAATTACCTATGGGTTATCAGAATTCCAGATCAAGAAAAGAAAAAAGCACAGAAAAGATGGTAGAAGATCTACCTGAAGAAAATTCCCCTAACATCATGAAAGATGAGAAGATAAGCATTTAAGAAGCTGAGTGAACCCCAAACAGGATAGACACCCACCCCAAAAAATCACCAAGACATAATCAAACTTTCCAAAATCAGAGACAAGGAGAGAATCCTGAAAGCAGCTCAGTAAAAATAATATGCTACCTACAAAGGAAAACCAGTGATTCCATAAACTCACCCAAATCACAATAAAAATAAATAACAAATTAAATAAAATTTTAAAACAAAATGTCAGTTCTGGTGTCCTCAAGACACTCAAGTTGTGCTCCTTTTTATTGTTCTTTGAGCTTGGGGAACAAAAAGAAGTCTAAAGGGACAAGATCAGAGATGTGAATAGGGTAAAGTGTTTCACTGAAAAAATTCTTTTTTCTTTTACTTTATTATACAAAGCAGTCTTCAAAAACATTTCTCAATATTATAATTCACCATTATAGAGGCCATGTTATTAGAGAAAATAAAATTATTAAGATGGACTAAGAGGTCAGCCTGTCCTATATTAAGTATGTCATAACAACACAGAAGATGTTGCCATTGTAACCTGATCTTCATTTTTCAAATGTAAATAATGTATACACTCTTTTTATGAGAAAATATAGTTTCCTTTTTTCCCCTTCCTTATTCTCTTTTCCTTCCTTTTTTTTTTTAAACTGTCTTCACTGTCACCCAAGTTAGCACATGTCCGCACTCTACTCAGTGAATAATTCTCCCTTTCCCCCCACTCCATTACAGAAAGTTTATTTTCTTGACTTTTTACTATAATGGTCTCATACAATATCTGTTGCTTTTCAATCAACTAATTTCACTAATTATCTGTCAGTTTGTCATGCTGTGATGGCATGCATGTTGCTGTGATTCTGGAAGCTACGCCATGTGTATTTTTAATACCAGCAGGGTTACCCATGTGGATAGGTTTCAGCTGAACTTCCAGACAAAGACAGACTAGGAAGAAGGAGAAATGGACTACTTCTGAATAGTAGGTCACTGAAAACCTTAATAAATAGCAGTGGATCCCCGTCAGCACAAAAATATTGAATACTGAAACATAATGAAAAGCACCATAATCTTGTCAGATGTAACATTGGAAAATGAGCCACTCAGGTTTGGAAGGCATTCAAAATATGACTGGGGAAGAGCTGCCTCCATAAATTAGAGTTGACCGTGATGATGCGAATGGAGTAAAGCCTTCAGGACCTTCATTTGCTGATGGGGCACAACTCAAAATGAGAAACAGCTGTAAACATCCATTAACAAT